>NW_012106363.1:3209317-3234202 GCF_000951045.1 Mandrillus leucophaeus
AGAAAGGAAGGAAGGAAGGAAGGAAGGAAGGAAGGAAGGAAGGAAGGAAGGGAGAAAGAAAGGAAAGGAAGGAAGGAAGGAAGGAAGGGGAAAAAAGGAGAGAGAAAATAAAGGAAAGAAAGAGAGAAAGGAAAGAAAAAGAAAGGAAATAAAGGAAAGAAAGAGAGAAAGGAAAGAAAAAGAAAGGAAAGAAAGGAAGGAAACGAAACTGAGGCTGAGTTTAGTGATTCATGCCTGTAATCCCAGCACTTTGGGAGGCCAAGGTGGGAGGATCACTTGAGCCCAGGAGTTCAGGATCAGCCTGGGCAACATAGCAAGACTCTATCTCTATTTAAAAAAAAGAAAAGGAGACTCAGAAATATTACAGCAGCCAAAAATCACACCATTAATAAGTAGCAGAGACACAAAGCCAGGAGGGCTTCTGCCCACACCAGTTCTTCGCGCACGCTGCACTTAACACCTCCCAGGACCCCAGACTAGCCCTGCACCCCCACTGACCGTCCTTCAGACGCAGGGGCAGGCCAGCCCCCAGCTCAGCCTCATTGCAGAAGTAGCCGCCACCCTGGGAGTCCCAAAAGAGCCTGTCCTGTGTGTCCTGCAGCCGCAGAGCCCACTCGAGCCACGCACTCTCCTGTGAGGCCTCATACAGGTCCAGCAGGCCCCGCACCACGAAGGCGTAGTCCTCCAGGAAGCCCCAGCAGGGTGGGTTGCTGGGGGACAGGCATTAGGGGAGGGGCTGGGGAGAGTCCCAGGAGAGAGGGCCTTTCCCAGAGGAGGCCCGTTCACACATTTGTTCACTTAACCCTCCAGATGAACCCTCTTGGGCAGGTGCCATCAGCCCACTTCCCAGATGAGTAAATGGGCCCAGGGAGGCTACAAACTCACAGCAAGCACCTGGCAGAGCCAGGACTGGAGTCCACATGGAGTGGAGAAGTAGGGCAGAGGTAAGCTGGGGATGTGTGGGGAGACGAGCCCTCCCAGTCTACCCAGCCCCCAACCTGTGCTCCACAGTCCCCCCAGAGCCGGTGTAGCAGGTCCGCATCAGGCGGCCACTGGCCACATCAAACATGTGCCGCTTCAGGAACTTGGCACCATTGGTGGCATAGTTGATCAGCCTGTCTTGGCCCAGGACAGCCCCGGTCACAGCATAGCCTGACACCATCAAGCCTGGAGCCAGGAGAGACAAGTAGTGGTGAGAAGCTGGCCAGGACCCTCCGGGCAACTCCACCCCATCACCTTGGGCCCCAACACCTCCCTGGAGCCATGGGTGATCCCTGAGATCTTGGGCTCCAAGGCCAGACATGGCAGGGTTCCCAGCCCTTGTGTGTGACCTTGGGAGGGTTACTCAAGTTCCTTAAGACTCTGTTTGTCAACTGAGAGTAATAACCCTAATAAAGGGAGAGTGGGCAGTTAGCAGGTGCCGAACAGACGGGGCTTTGTGAAGGGGGATCCTACAGACAGGCTGGGTCTCAGATGTGCCACCCCACCATTCCAGGCAGCCAGCATCTTGCTGTCCAGGTGCGGCTTGGGCCGATGCTTCCGGGCCTGGAAGAGCTTCTCCAGCCCTGTATTGAGCAAGGTCCGCACGGCCTCCACATCCAAGCCAAAGCGGGCAGCGGTCAGCTCCAGCGAGTACCGGACGGTCAGCACATTCTGGCCCTGCAGCTCCCCCTTGGGGTCCTGAGGAGAATGGCCTTTGTCTGCGAGCTCACATGCCTGGCAGGCTCCAGGGCCCATCAGGTGACCCCAGAAGTCCTCACCTGACTGGGGCTGATGTTACCAGCCTCTGTGAGGCCGTAGTGCTTCATGAGGAGCTGGCCTGAGGTCAGCGGCTCGGTGGCGCCCAGCACAGGCTCTGGGAGGAGCTGCTGAACTTCTTTGACCGTCCACACATAGTAGGCACCCTCTTTGGGCCGCATGCCCCGCTCTGGGGGCGAGTCTGCATCCTCCGCGCTATAGAAGCCTCCGGACTGTGGGGAGGGGAGAGTTGGCTGGCCCTGGTCCACAGGGCAGTGGAGGCGCCAACCCCTCCCATAGCCAGGCCCGCCTGCCACCACGGACACACACCCGGTGGCTCAGGCTCCGAGCCACGTACTGCAGGATGCCTTTGGCCACGTCAGAGTAGAATTCATCACCAGAGATCTAACAAAGGGAAGAAAGGAGACTGTGAACAGAGGCCACTGGGAGGCCCAGGTGGAAGGGGACAACATTCTCCGAGGCAGGTTGGGGATGGAAGCCTGGGTGGTGGGTACATGGGAGGGAACAGGGGATTCAGATTAAGAGGAGCCGCAGTCACCAGTAAAGCCTTGGGAGGGGCAGCCAGAGTGAGATGCCTGTTCTCTGGGCTGGGGTCAGGGATCACCTGGAAGGCCTGCGAATAGGCCACAGCAAGCTGTGCCTGGTCATACAGCATCTTCTCGAAGTGAGGGACGTGCCACTGGCAGTCTGTGGAGTAGCGGTGAAAACCCTGTACCAAGTGGAATACAAAGCTGGAGGCTAGTCCCAGCCTCTGCCCCACCCCACAGCCCTCTGCTGCGCCTCCAGGGAACACCCAGTGTCTGTTACCTGCCCCACATGGTCCCGGATGCCCCCGTTGGCCATCATTTTCAGGGTATGCAAGGCCATCTGCTGGGCCCGAGAGCCATCCTGAGTCAGTTGATGGCTGAGCCAATAGGAGAATAGGAAGCTCAGGATCACTGTGGGGGCACCAAGAACATGGGGGTGAGAGAATGGGAAAGTGGGGACAGAGATCAGGGTGGTCAAGAGGCCTTGGGCCAGGCAGAGGCTGGGAGTTCACTCAACAGGCAGTCTCTAGACAGGCTGTGGGGTCAACAGTCAACCCACAGGACAGAAGGTAATAGCCCGAGCCAGAGGTCAGAATACCATTGACTCACAGAGGACCAGAAAGTTACTTGTCCCCCCAGAGCCCAGAATGTCATTAGCCAAGCCAGGGTCACTGGGTCACTGACCAAGTAAGGGGACAGAAGGTCATCACCTAGGTCAAGGTGAGAGGGTCACTGCTGATACCAGCAGTCGGGTCTTCACCGATAGCTACCGACAGGCTAGGGGCAAGGAAGTCACTGCCAGTCAGGAGGACAGGATGCTATGGGTGAGGCCAGGAGCCAGTAGGTCCCTGACCAGCATAGGAATCAGAAGGCCAAAGCCCGGGCTAAGGCGGGCATGGGGCACTGACCCGGCGTGGGAAACTTGGGGGCCTCAGCGAAGCCACCATATTCCTCATCGTAGCCCTCGTTCAGCTGCTGGAAGCAGCGATTGTTCATGGTGGCGGCAGAGGGCGGCAGCTGGCGGTCACCCATGCTGATTTCTGATCGGGCCAGTAGGGCAGTGGTGACACGCTGGCTGTTTTCTAGCAGGGTGTTCTTGTTCTGTTTCCACTGCGGGAGGTGGAGGCACACCCGGAGGTCAGCTGGGGAGAGGGGCTCTTCTTTCCTAGTCCCCCACCCTGGTCCCCTAACTCCCCCAGGCACACCCACCTGTTCTCGTATTCTCAGCAACACTGTGCGGAAGCCGACTCGGGTCAAGCCATCCTCAGGAGGGAAATAGGTGCCCCCCACAAAGGGCTGGAGGTTGGGAGTCAGCCACACATTCATGGGCCAGCCCCCGCCGCTGCTGGTGGCCTGGCGGAGAGAGGGCGAGGGTGAGGGGAGCTGCCCTGAGCCCATGTGGCGCGCACACTCCCGAGGAGAACTGCTCACCTGCACGAATGTCATGTACACCTTGTCCACGTCGGGCCGCTCCTCACGGTCTACCTTCACGCTCACAAAGTCCTCACTGAGCAGGCGGCCGATCTCCTCATTCTGGAAGGACTCCTCTTCCATCATGTGGCACCAGTGGCAGGTGGAGTAGCCGACTGAACAGGGCCATGGGGAGAGGTCAGGGGGCCAGCCACGGGTCAGAGGGAGGCTGGCCAAGTGGCCCTGGCTGGATGGAAGACGTCTTGGCCTCTAGTCTCCTGGAAGACCCGCCAGGCCAAGAAGACCCTCCCCCATCCACTGCCACTCCCTGCCCACAACCCCATATCAGGGAAGGTGGGAGCATTACCTGAGAGGAAAATCGGCTTGTTTTCTTTCCTGGCCTTGTCGAAGGCTTCCTGTCCCCAGGGGTACCTAGGCCCAGCAGGGTGGGGCATCACTCAGTAGCCCAGGGGGTCTGGGAGGGGTCTAGGACCCCAGTGATTCCAGGCAGGGCCCCAGGAGAGTGCTCACCAGTCCACAGGATTGTAAGCATGTTGTAGGAGGTATGGTGACTTCTCGTGGATCAGGCGGTTGGGGACCCTCTGGGGTGTAGACGAAGGATGGCTTCCCTTCCCTCCAGCAGGCATGGGCACTGAACTACTGACCGTCGCACTTCGGTCCTTGTCCCGGGAGGAGCTACCCCTGGCGAGGACTGGTGCATCAGGCAAGCTGGGGGCCTCCACCCACCTTATCCCAGGCCCCCCAGCACCTGCCCCATTCCACTCAGCACCCCGGTAGGACCGCTGCTCCCAGCCCAACCCACCTTTCTGAACCATGGGGGAGACTGTGGCCTTTGTGCTCCCCCTTATGTTTTTTGGGGGATGAGGAGAGGTGGCTCATTGGGGGCTCCTTGCCAGGTTAGTCTCCCCCAACCTCCTGGAACTGGTGGTGGGAAGGATGGCTGTGAGGTCAGGGCGGGTCACAATGGGCAGAATGGTTCTTGGGGCTCCATTCTTACCCCTCCCGGGGCCCCTCCCCGGGCCCTTCCTGGAGCAGCTGCTTGGAGGCATCTCTCTGGCAGGCCTGGGTGTGGCCCCACCGGAAGGCAGCCCACTGTTGGTGGCTGCACAGGCCAAGAGCAGTAGGGTCTGGGACTGGACCAGGTGAGGGACAAACAGAGGAAACTAGACATGGGGACTCCCTCACTCAACGCCCACCTGCTGGGATTCCTGTGGGGCCAGGTCCTGGGCCAGACCCCAGGACACCTAAGGAATCAGAGACCTCAGGGAGTTCAGCCTGGAAGTGGGCAGTGCAAGCTGACCTAAATAACGAAAGGTCCATGCAGCAATAAAGGGCTGTGACAGGACACAGGGTACTATTGGAGAAAGGCCCTCGACCCAGCATCCAGCGCTGGGGTGCAAGGAAGGCTTCCTGGAAGTGGTGTTAGAACAGTCCCTGGGGAGTTGGCACTGCACTGGAAGGAAGGGGAGGGGAGGGAAGGGCAAGAATGAGGACGGGAGGGGAGGGGAGGGGAGGAGGACCTTACTGCCAGGGCCAGGTCTCAGAAGCATACTGGAGGTGGGGTGGGGGAAGGGCCAGGCATGCAAGGGTCGTCCAGACAGGCACTGGGGACCGGTGCCCGGGAGACCCTCCACTGAGCCCGCAGGCAAGCGCAGGGAGTGCCCATACCTGCGGCTCGCGGCGAGGCCTACACCGGCGCGGGGTAGCAGAAGGACGCTGCCCAACCAGGCCCGTGCGCCCAGCATGGCTGCTCCGGGCCTTGGGCCCGGCCGCTACGGATAGGAAGGGAGGGCAGGAGACTGTGAGGGGCGGGTCGGGCACCCATGGAGCCGCGGGCGGGTCTTCGCGGGGACTTGGGACAGTGTGGCTGGTCTCCGAGCGTCACCCTGCGGCCGAGCACAGAATTGCAGATCAGGCACTCCGGCCTTGGGAAAACCCATTCTGTGCATAAAATTGGGCTCTGCCCCTGCGTGGAGAGGACAGCCCTTCTCATGGGAACAGGGAGAGTTGTGGGATCCAGGGCTGGGGGATGCTAGGGCCATGGGATGCCAGAGCTTCAGCTCATTTTGTCCAACCCCTGCCCCTTTTACAAATGAGAAATGAGATGCAAGGCGAAGGCGTACCTTGGCCAGGTCCACCAGCTAACAAGCTTTGTTGCAACCTCCTCATCTCTCGGTCCTACTCAAATCCTACCCACTCCAGGAAGCCTTCCTTAAATAATACTGATGAGCCCATTTTATGTCTCATAGGTTACACATGGCCTCATTGGCTACATTCAGCCAATATCTATTAAGTGTCTGCCGTCTGCTGCTCTGTAAGGCACTGGGTATACAATGGTGGGCAGAGAGAAATGAGGCTCCTGCCCTCACATGGCTCACAGTCTGTTGAGAGCGGCAGATGCTAATTCAACAGCCATACCGATGAATCTATAAACACCCACGTGACAAGTCCGTGAGGGTACAACATAACAAGTGACCTGATCTGGTGGAAGGGGCAAAGGATGAAGGCTTCCCTGAGGAAATCACATTTGTGAAGACATGGAGAATGAGAGGAAGGAACGTAGAGGGCGCTCAGGGGGAGTACTGGGGAAGGAGGCAGAGGTACAGTTTGTGCAAAGGCCCTGTGGCTTGTCAGTGAGTGAGGGGTGAGCAACTGCAGAAGGAGGGAAGACAGGGAGTAGATGAGGGCAGAGGCAAGATCTTGGAGAGACTCGTGAACTGTGAGAAGGGGATTTTTATTTTTTGAGATGGAGTCTTGCTCTGTCACCCAGGCTGGAGTGGAGTGGTGTGATCTCAGCTCACTGCAACCTCTGCATCCTGGGTTCAAGGCTGGTCTTGAACTCCTGACCTCAGGCGATCCATCTGTCTCGGCTTCCCAAAGTGCTGGGATTACAGGCATGAGCCACCGTGCCCGACTCAATTTCTTTTTTTTTTTTTTTTTTAAGACGGGATCGCGCTCTGTCGCCCAAGCTGGAGTGCAGTGGTTTGATCTTGGCTCTCTCTTGCAGAGAGAGGTCCTTTGCTGACCTCCAGCCCTAGGTTCAAGCGATTCTTGTGCCTCAGCCTCCCAAGTAGCTGGGACTACAGGCGCGTGCCACCACGCCCAGCTAATTTTTGTATTTTTAGTAGAGACGGGGTTTTGCCATGTTGCCTAGGCTGGTCTCAAACTCCTGACCTCAAGTGATCCATCTGCCTCAGCCTCCCAAGTGCTGGGATTACAGGTGTGAGCCACTGTGTCTGGCCAGAGAAGGGGATTTTTGATGATAGTAGAAGCAAGCTGTTGAAAGGCTTTAGTCAGGAGGGTGACCTGGTTGGATCTGCATTTTGGAAAGATCCCACCAGCTTCCCAGTGGAGAATGAACTGGAAAGGCACAAGAGTGAAAGCGGGGGCAGATAGGAGGCTATAGCAGCACCCAGGGGAGATGGGAGAGCGGAGATGCAGAGAAGGGAATGGGCTGGAGGTCGGTCAAGGAGGAAACGTCATCAGGATTGGCAGCGACAAAGAAGGCGGTATCCAGGGTGACTTGGAAGGTGGGACCACTCCCTTAAGAGAGGGCATGGGGTGGGGAGCGGGGACAACTCATGGGGTTCATTGTTGGACCTGCGGGTTTGAGATGTGCAAATGGAGACAGTGATGACACTGCTCAGAGCACTGCTCAGAGGAGAGGCTGTCAGGAGAGAGGATTGGGGGTCTTGACTGTTGAGATCATGTGGGTGTGGAGCTGATTCAGGGAGACCGTGCAGCAGAGCAGAGAAGAGGGCTCAGGTCCAGGCTTGAGTGAGCCTGTGAAAGACACAGATAGAGGTCGGGCGCGGTGGCTCACGCCTGTAATCCCAACACTTTGGGAGGCCGGGGAGGGTGGATCATCTGAGGTTGGGAGTTGGAGACCAACCTGACCAACATGGAGAAACCCCATCTCTCCTAAAAATACAAAATTAGCCGGACATGGTGGCGCATGCCTGTAATCCCAGCTACTTGGGAGGCTGAGGCAGGAGAACTGCTTGAACCCGGAGGCGGAGGTTACAGTGAGCCAAGATTTCACTATTGAACTCCAGCCTGGGCAACACGAGCGAAACTCCATCTCAAAAAAAAAAAAAATAAAGAAAGAAAGAAAAAGAAAGACACAGACGGGGAGCAGCCAGGGTGCAAAGGAAACCCAGACAGGGCAGCACGTCAGAGACGAAGGACAGAGTGTCTACATGTCAGACTCCTGAGGGGCCAGCCTGGCTAGGACAGAAAAACGTCCACTGGCTTCAGCAACACGGAGGCCATTGGTGCGCTTAGTGGGCGTCGTTCTAGTGAAGTCAGGCTGACAGCAGAAGTCGACCAGTCAGCTGAGGAGGAAGAGGAAAGGGAGGGGAAACAGAGAGAGATGATGCGTGCTTGACATGAGGGGAAAGTTGGGAAGACACTGTCAAGATGGATGGAGCTAATTAAGACACATTTCGATGGGAAGGATTCATCTGAGAGAAAGTGGTGGACGCCATCGAGGATAGAAGAGGTGGTGGTCCTGGGTGGCCCTGAGAATGTGGGGTGTGGCAGGTTGTTGGACAGGTTGGCTAGCCGGAGGGTCCAGCGGGTGCTCGAAATAACATGTTCTGGCTAGAAGGAATGAGGTTAAGCTCAGAGAGCCGGAAGCCTGCCTTGAATGTAGAGTAATTTGGGGTGATGACAAACCTCCAAGTGTGACCACGGTGAGGGTCACTGAGAGGTCAAGGGGCCGTAAGGTCCTTGGATAATGGAGCGACTTGAACTTGAAATTGAGGTAAGAGCTGGATGAGAAGACCATGAGCCAAGACCGAAGCATCCCAAAAATGAGGTGGAGTGGCAGCCCCAGGCAGGGAGGAGACAGAATGACCTATGGCACCACCCTCCTAGCAGGAGGGGTCTTGTAGGGAGGGAGGCAGGAAGCAAGGCTATCAACCTCTTCTTTGTGGGAGACAAAACAGCTCCCCTTGGGAGATCTCAGGGGGATCCAGTTTAGAAGAAGAGAGACTGGGTGGCAGGGCCACAAAGGCTGGGTCAGGGGACAAGAAGGATGGAATCATCCCAGGTTTGGGTGTAGCAGAAGATATTAATAGATGGGTGCTGGACTCTGGGTATTGCCTGGCAAAACCAGGAGTGAAAGGCATGATGGGTTCGTGCCTCATGGTCAGTCTCTGAAGAGGGTGGGCCCTGAGCTGAATGGACATGGGCCTGGGGGCATCCACATAGCAACCTCATCAGGAAGAAACTTCTGATCCCATTTGACAAGTAAGGAAACACAGGCACAGAGACAGGGAGAGGGTAAGTAATTTACTCAAGGTCACAGAGCATAACCACTTATTACTAAGTGATTCTTGTCAGGGTCAAACCTTAGAGCAGAACTTTCAGCCCTGTCAGTTTGACTCCTGAGCAGGTGTTCTTGTCCATCCTGTCTGTAACTGCCATTGTGGGACTCCCTTCCTCTACCCCCACCTTAGGAAGGGGAGTGGCATTGTGTCCCTTCACTCACCGACTTTGGTGGAAGGTCATTTGTCCCTAAAGGGGATGGGGGCTGGCTGCAGGCTGCCTGCAGAGCCAGGCCCCAAGCACTGAGGACACATCAGTGTCCAGTGGTCCAGTGATCAGGGAGCATTGAGAAGAAAAAGAGGCAAGGCTGGTCATAGGGGCCCCTCCTGGATTGAGTACCAGGCCTCACCCCACCCTTGGTTTCCCAGACTCCACATAAACCCCTAGAAGGGGTCTGATTCCCCCTCTGTGGCTGAGACTGAGTTTCTCACCAGCCTTGGTGAAGCAAGGGAGAAGGCAGAGTTAGATTTAAGGTGACTCAGTAAAACAAAGGAGCCTGGGAGTTCCTGCACTTGGCTCCTGCCACAGCCGCATCACGTGCCCCTGACTTGTCTACCCTGCTGCCCCCTGGCTTGTCTACCCTGCTGCGCTCAAGCTCCTGGAGGTTGGATCCTTCCCAGGTGAGCCCAGCACTTTGTCCACAGCAGTCAGTCAATATTTGCTGAATTAATTCTGGGGCCCTGCCTGGGAGCTCCTGGCCTTGGAGCCAGACTGTCTGACTCTGAGTTCCAGCCCCACCCCATGTCAGCTTTGTGACTTTGAGCATGCCATTTAACGTGAGCCTCGGTTTCCTTGCCTGAAAAATGGGAGTAGTACCGGCTGCAAGGTGAGAGATCTGTGCAATCGCCCTGCAGTGGGCTTTGCACTTGGTTTCATGCTCTGCTGTCCCTGTTTTGAAATTCTTCACACGATTTTGAACAAGGAGCCCTCACATTTTCATTTTGTATTGAGCCCCACAAATTATGTAGCCAGGGTCCCGAACGGAATTAACAATATTGTCTACCTCAGAGAGTCGTTGCAAGGATTAAATAAGCTGATCTGCTTAGCACATAAGCAGTACCCAATAAATAGGAACAAAGACCTATTGTCTCTTGCTGTTAGCTCAGCCCCAGTGCCCATGTGTGATAAATGAATGAAATGACCGAATTGAATGACAGCCTGGGAGCGTCTGGAAGCGAAGGTGCCTGGGTGACGGGG
Organism: Mandrillus leucophaeus; assembly: GCF_000951045.1. NCBI lineage: Eukaryota > Metazoa > Chordata > Mammalia > Primates > Cercopithecidae > Mandrillus > Mandrillus leucophaeus. Next base: position 3,219,562 of record NW_012106363.1, read on the forward strand.
GATGGAGGTGAGGGTTAAGAGGAGCTGTAAAGGAAGCGGGGGCAGTTTTGCACCCCGCGTTGTGCAGCTGCAGTTTCCTTGACAGCCGGTGATCCACGCTGTGGTCGAGACCCGGCCGCCACACCTCGCAAAAAGTCCACTTGGTGAGAGCTGAGAACTAGGGTTCCAGTCTTTATTACGCGGGCGTTCAGTCTCTAGCTCCCGGGCCGTGGTCCATGTCCAGCTTCCGGAGCCGCCGCGTGATTCCAGCCGCCACTGGTTCAGCGACCCACTAGCACCCGCGCCCCGCCCCAGCCCCGGGTCCGGAGGCGGGGCCGCGGGGCGCCTGGCGCATGCGTAGGCCGGCCCGCGGAGGGGTGGCGCTCAGAGGAAGGGGTTCTTGCCGGTCTGCGGGGGCGGGGCCAGCGGCCCGGCTGAGCTCGGCGTGGGCAGCAGCGGCTGCGGCAGGCCCGCTGGGGGCGGTGCGAAGGCTCCGGCCTGCGGGAAGACGCTAACCGAGGCAGGGAGGGTCAAGCCGGCTGGCACGCTACTGAGCGGGAGGGGCAGAGAGGCGCTGTAGGTCATGGAGCCCAGGGGCGCCCCCACGGGCCCGCCCGCCAGGCCCAGCGCCGGCGACCCCGTGCGCATCTGGTTTAGCGTTGGCCTGCCCGGCTCGCCCGCGCCGAACGGGTTGGTGGGGGACGGAGCGCTGAGACCTGCAGAACGAGAGTGGCTTGGAGCGACCCGGGATTCAGAGCCCTACACCGGGAGGTCTTGGAAGTTGGGAAGGAGAGTGAGCTCCTCCGGCCGAGGCTAGGCTCTGAAAGCAGGAGCCCCTGGATTGAGGGACGTCTTACCTGTCAGAAAGGGGTTGCGGGCCTTTGCAGCCTGGGGTGCCTTGACCAACGAGTCAAGGTTGACCAAGGAAGAGGCCGAGGGGCCCAGGAAGGACTCGGGAGTCCGGCAAGCTCGGGCCTCTTTGCTTGGCTGGATTAGTGCTTCCCCTAGTATGCCCAGGTCCAGGGCATCTGGCTCCTTCGTGCCATTTTGCTTGGAACTGGGGCTGGGATCTCCAAACAGGTCCAGCTCTGGAATAGAAATGCTAGAGCTCGTTGGTGGGGAGAGGGATTGGCGCCCGATGTGGGAGGAAGAGGACAGAGGCTGCTTGGGGTGGGCCCCTTGTTCCCCAGAGCCTCACCATCCCCTTGCCCCACTCACCCGCAGGGCTGCTGGGCTTCCCAGAGGGCAGGGCCTGCTCCAGCCCCTCCTTGATCTCTGTGGATTCTGGAGGTTTGGCAAATGAGTCAAAGGCCGAGGCAGCACCTACAGCTGGGGGAAGAGAGGGAGAGGAGATGGATTGGCAAAAAGAGCAGGTGCTGGTCTAACCCCTTTCCAGAGAAGCTACCCTGGTAACACATACAGTATCTGCTGCCCCCTTGGCTCTGCCTGGAAGTCCTCCAGCCCCTCACTCACATGCTCTGGCCCTCTTCTTACCAGGTGTGTCGGAGGTCTCAATGGAGGCTCCCCAAGGGTCAGCCCCAGTGCTGGGGAGTTTGTGGTGGGGAGAGTTCAGTGCCCAGGGGTCTGTGGTGGGGGGCCCAGCAGGCAGCACTGGGGTCCTGCCCCAGGGCTCAGAGGAGGAGAGCATGGGAGTCAGATCCCAGGGCTGGCTTCGGGACAGGATGGTTCCTGAGGGGATCGGAGACCAGGGGTCTGCAGAAGGCCCCCAGGAGGAGCCACTGGCCTCTGTGTTCGGCCTAAAACCTGAAATGGGAACAGCATAGACATGATCCCAGGCCCACCCTTATCCCTTGCCCAGGGCGCTTCCCAGTTACCCAGCCCAAATCGGGAGGCAGGGGATCCATGTCACAGATGGACTGTGGCCTCAGGACCACCCAGCAGGCTGGAGCCCGTATTTGGCAAGTGACCCCAGGAACTGGGACCTGCAGGTGTGGGTGACTCAGGCCACCTTCCCAGGCAGGGACATGCTGAGCAAGTGAGTGCAGCGAGAGAACATTTGCTGTGTTTCCTAGGAGCTGGGCCCTTCAGACATTCTCCATAGCCCTCACTATGAAAGCCCGTCCCACAGGTGGTGGAGGCTCAAGGTGGTGAGTGACTTGCCCGGTGACACTCAGATGTTGTGGGGAGGTGGGGAGGTGCTTGGCCCAGCAAGTGGTTGGGAAGAGGGGGGCATTCAGGCCAGCCTGGAAGTCTCTTGCAGCCCTGCATGCCCACCTGGGATGTCCCATGGGTCAGCAGAGCAGTGTGTGGAGGGCGGGGCCAGGGCAGGTACGAAGATGTCAGCCAAGTCCAGGATGGAGGACTGTGGAGGGGAGAGGCAGCCGGGGCTCAGAAGTGGGTGGGGCCTGGAGGGAGGGCAGGCCCTGACCTGTCAGGCTAATGCCAGCTCATTCTCTTTATTCATTCCACAGATACCTATTCATGATCCCTCACCTCGACACAGTGCTTTACAGTTTATAATGTTTCTTCATCCACAGAGTACCTGATTTTCATAACAACCCTGTGAGGTAGGTAGGGCAGGTGATGTGCCCATTTTATGGATGAGCCAGCCAGCGCACAGAGGGTGGAATGGGTTTGCCTGAAGTCACAGAGCGGGGATAGAATCCAGGCCAGCAGAAAGGGGCAGGAAGGCCAAAGGCAGATGTTTTTCAACCAGCCTACCTCCCTAGGTCAGTGTCCAAGAGAAATTGGCCACAGTGAACATGGGCAGAAAGGAGACCGCAGCATCCGGGCATGACATGGACAGCTTTGGAGGGCAGCCTTGCACTCAGCAGCTGCTCACTCCCCATGTGGAGAAAATACGTCCATGAGCCCGCGGTGTTTTCAGCACCATGTGCCTGGGCCCACCTTAGTCTTGATCGACAGTATCACATAATCCTAACATATCAGAGCTGGAACTATCCAATAAGCACACTGTGCAGAAGGGGAAACTGAGGCCATGACAGTGACATGCCCCAAGTCATAGAGTAAGTGGCAGCAAATTCAGAACCCAAATCCAGGGGTCTCTGATCAGGATCCCTGTGCATCCCACTTTGCTGTTAACTCAGTCATCAGCCCGTGCAGGGTGGGACTAGGGCTGCTACACCCCCACACCTATTTCATCTAATAAACATGTCAGTGCTTACTATATGCCAAGCACTACTCTGCTCTCTCTTTACAAATACTTAGTCCATGTCTCAGGCCCTGTCCATCCCACGCACCCCAGCCCACTCCCTACCTGGCTGGTTTTTAGTTTCTCTTCCTCCTTTTTCTCTTCTCTCTCGGTCTCTCTGTCCCGCCGATGGTGGACGGCAGGCCCTGCACCATTGGCCATGGGAGAGCCATCACCCCGCCAGGATTTCACCTCCTGCAGAAGGCACAGAAAGGGTCAGGAGCATGAGCAGCGCAGGCTGGAATCCGGGGACCTGTGCACCCGAGGCTGGAGTCGAGAGAGTGCAGGTGGGAGGCAGCTGAGAGGTTAGGAGCGGCAGGGCCACCGGGTACAGCAGGAGGAGCCTGTTAGTGCCCTGAAGCACCTCCACCACCAGCAGCAACAGCAGCACCGGCGGCCGGGAGGGCTCAGCCCACTACCTTCTCGTGCTCCTGCCTGCTCAGGCGCAGAGCCAGCTGCAGCTGCAGGTCCTCATCCCTGTGGGAGGCTGGGGGGACAGGCTGCGGAGGAAGAGAGGTGTGAACTTGGCCCTGTGCTCCCACCTTGGGAGCAGAAGGGCAGTATAGCCCTGCCTGGGTCATGGGGATGGAGAGACAGATGCCCAGCCTCAGTATGCATGGGCCATTTGCCCCTCAGTCAGCAGGGTGGGCGTGGCCTTCTCCTGCCTGCATCTGAAATGCAGTTTAAAGATCAGGAAGACTGATCTTTTGCTTCTGAATCCTCTGAGAGTTCTCTAGGCCCTCCTGTGTGAGGCCCAGCTGCTTCCTGCCTGGTCTTCCTGGATCCACAGAGGTAGTGGCAAAGTTGATGATATCGGGGGCCCATCCTTGTCTCCCCACGAGGATAGCTGGTGGGCGGGGGCGGGCAGCATATCCCAGTGTCTCCTAGCAATGTCTGAGCTCACTCACCCCTTCCACCATGAGGTGGTAGCAGGCCCCCCAAGACACATCAGGTGCCCCTAATTGCACACTCGCTACTCTTTCCAGGCCAGGTGGAGAGGACTGGAGGCGGGGAGGCAGTCCCTGCCTGCGACAGACCGACAGAGACAGTGGGTCTTGTGCTGTCCTTGAGCACAGGAGTGGGGCTTCGGGTGACAGAGCCTGAGTCAAGGCTGAGGGGCTCCCAGGCATTCTCCCTCTAGCCCATCCCCTCCCCACCACGGTGGGGTGGCGTGGCCTCACCTTCTCTGCCTCCTCACGGCTCATGGCTAGGGCCAGCTGCAGCTGCAGTTCCTCTTCCCCTGATGTCTGAGGCCGGGCTTGCTCCAGGTCAGAGGTATAGCGGGGTGACGAAGAGGAGGCTGCAACGACCATCATGTCTCTGTGACCACACGATTACCCATTAGCTTCCACACCCCTCTGCCTGCCAGGAAGCTGAGGCTCAAAGAAGAGAACTGAGAGGAGGGGAACAACAGGCCGTGGAGGCCCCCGTGGGCCAGGCAGTGTGCTGGGCACTCTCTGTAAGTTCCCCATCCCACCCTGTGCCGGTGGGACGGCTCCAATCCCTCCTTAGCAGATGCACAGGCAGCACTTAGGGCATCTGACCAGGGTCCTCAAGCAGGACTTGAACCCAGGTACCCTGACTCCAGCTCTTGGACTTCCAGATGGACCCTGTCCTGCCTGGGGGCAAGGGAAGTGCAAGGATAGGAGGTTCTAGTCCAACGAGGTCACAGCCTCACAGCCCTCAGCAAACTGTCAAAGGCTTTAGGGAAGGCGGGCCATTCTGAGTGTTCCTCAGATCGGGGAAGCCCCCACAACTCAGGGCAGGACAGTCAGGGACTGTCCGGCAGCTGCCCTCAGGTAGGGGGATGAAGGGAAATGCCATACGTCTGGGCTCGGGGTAGAGGACATTGCTGAGCCTGGTCTCACTTCATTCTCAAATCAAACAGTGGAGGTAGGTGAGCTTATCTCCACTGTACAGATGAGGAAACTGAGGTTCAGAGAACTGGTTGCCCAGGTCACACAGCTTGGAGGAAGCAGAATAAAGAATGCTATCTGTCTCCAAACCCATGCTTCCACCATCATGCCATCCTATCAGGCAGCTAACGAATGATGATGAATCTGTAACAACATTATTATCTGAGCTAACTTGTTGAGCACCTCCTATGTGCCGGGTGTTGTGCCTTGCATGTTACATTCCTTATGTCTGAATCCTCGTAACACCCCTCGGAGGTAGGTATTATGAACCATGGCTTGGATTGCAGAGCCAGGATTGGAAGTCGGGCCACCTCCCCATCCCAGCCACACGCTGGGGCTCACTCACAGTTGTAGGAGGACGGGGAGCCCCGGGAGCGGCCGTAGTCCTCGCCGTAGCGGCGGCTGAAGCCCAGCTGCCCACTGCCAATGCCAATGCCCTCCAGTGCCATGCGCTCCTTGGTCTTGAGGGCATGGGTTCGCTCCTGCCGCAGCCGCTCCTCATCCTTGAGCAGGGCCATCACTTGCTTGACCTTCTCGCGCACGTTGACACCCTGGTCCTTACCATCGCGGTCAATGTACTGGAAGTCCTTGAGTGTCTGGATGGTGTAGAGGTTCTCGCGGCACTGGTGGGCCACCCGCTCAGAGCCTGTCTTGAGCAGGTAGTCCAGCAATGTCAGAGCCTTGTACACGTGCCGCCAGTTCTTGCCACTGTCATTGAGCCGCCGCCACAGCATGCCCATGACCTCGGTGAAAGCCACTGTGTTGAAGGTCAGGTCAGCGATCTCGGACATAAGCGAACTGGGGGGGCCCCAGGGGTCATTGCTGGTGGCCTCGCGCACCTTGATTTCCGCCTCGGAATAGTTGTGCACGATGTTCTTCACCTGGCGCCGGAGCGCGGAGGTCGTCATGGCTGGAGACTTGGAGGTGGGTGGCCCTCGCCCCCGCTGGAGATGGAGGGCTGAGGGCCACTGTGGTGAGGTCACGGTCTCGAAGGATGGGCCGCTGTGTTCTCAGCAAAGCAGCTGCGTCCTTGGGTTCCACATGGGGCTGAGGAAGAAAGGGCCAGGAATTCAGGGGCAAAGGCCTACCTTACAGGTCACTCAGCCACTGACCAAGTAAATGAGGCCTGGCCAGAGTGTCCCTGCCTCCAGGGATAGCCTTCAGCGGCACATGTTCTTATTTCACTTATAATGCAGCAGGCACTTGGAGCTTTGCATGCTCATCTATCTTCACAGTCACACCACAAAGATGCTATTGTCATTGTTTCCATCCACAGATGGGAAAGGTAGGGCTTAGAGTATTAAATGGGCCTGGCACAGTGGGTCATGCCTGTAATTCCAGGACTTCAGGAGGCCAAGGCAAGAGGATCACTTGAGGCCAGGAGCTGGAGGCTGCAGTGAGCCATGATCGTGCCAGTGCACTCCCACCTGGGCAACAGAGTGAGACCCTGTAATATTAAGTGACTTGTCCGAGATCACAGAGCTGCTACATGGGGGACCAAGACGACCCTAGGAAGCCCCACCTAAGAGTGCATGGCCTCATAGGGGAATGCTAACGGGATTCCAGGAAGGCTCGCTTGCCTTGCTTCTGCTACGCCACCGCCTCTGTTTCTGCTGAGATCTAGCTTAAGACCTGTCCTTCCCAACTCCTCAGCTCACTTTTCTCATATTGTTAATTTTTGTAGTTTGGTGCATTCAACACCTATTTCCTGGAGGCCTTTTCTGAGCCAGGCATCATGCCAGGCACAGAACACACGCCTTGGTCCACCCACGTTCAGTTGAGAGGGTACAGAAAATCACAGTCCAGTGTGGGAGTGCAGAGCCGCCCAGGAAGACCCAAGCCAGGAAAATCAGGGGAGACTTCCTAGAGGAGGTGGTGGCGGAGCTGAGATCCAAGATCCAAGGGAAGAGTAAGGAGGAGTGAACCAGCAAGTCAGGGGAGCTCAGAAGAAATGCTGTGAACTGGGCCAGAAGGCAACAAAGCAAGGATCATTTGAGGAAGGCTGCCCCTCAGAGATCTGGCCAAAGCCAACACTCCCGCCTGCCACCACCACTGCCACCCCCCACTTACACATGAAAGTGTTGAGGCCAGAGAAGGGATGAGACCTGCGTGCGTCGTATGGCACGTAAGTGGCAGAGCCTCGACTAACATCTAGGTCTCCAGAAGACTAATCTAATCCTTATTGTCAGTGTTACCCAGCTTAGTCATTAATTCATCGGTTTGCTTTACTGTCTCAGTCCCACCTTCTCAGCTAGAATGGAAGCTCCCTGAAAGTAGGAACAGTCTGGGCTCTCCAAAGCCCCAAAGCCCTGGACACATGGTGGACCTCTGCTACCCCAGCAGGGAGAAAAGCCAGGCCAGTCCAATTCGCCCCTAATAGCCGCAGGTCCAAGCTGTCTGCTGAATACAACCCCAGGCCCCAGGTCCTCCCAAGGCCCTTTCAGAAACCAAAAGAGGAATTCCCTCACCACCGCCATTCCTCCCACACTAGCGCTGGTCTGTGCATGCACACACACACTGGCTGGGCCTGCAGAGCTTCCACTTCACGCGTGGACTCTCCCCCACCCACCAAACAACTCTCGGCTCCACCCTCCATCCCAGCCCTTGCCCCAGCTGGTCCCCAGGCTGCCAGAAGCAGGAATCTGAAGGAGACCTTCCCCCACCCGACACCATGTTCCTTCCACCCCAGCCCCGCCAGTGCTGGGCTCAGTTCAAAGCGGCCCCACGCTTTGAAAACACGCCTTGGCAGGTTTTGTTTGGGGCCCAGAGAATAGGATCCTGTGGGAGCAGACGAGGTGGAGAGTGCCTGGCCCACAGCGCAGCCTACCTTTTGTCTTCTGTCTGTCTTTCCTTCCAGCGGGTGGTGGGCCTTCTGTGGGGATGCCACGCCACAACTTGTTTAACTCCTGCCCTCCCCCTTGCTAGTGACTCAGACCTGCCTTCACCTCCCCATCCCGTGGCTGGGGGTGGCAGAGTCAAGATGGGAAATAATGTGCACCAAAGCCCGCCCAGCGCACACCCCTACCGGCTGGCCACTGGAAGTAGCAGAACCAGTCGAGCACTGACTCCACCAGAGCCCTACCTGGACCTGGCTGCCCTGGCCCTCCGGCCCGGCCCAGGTAGGGGCACCAGCCTCTGGAAGGGGACTCTCAGTGTGGGCCCAGCGGCCCTGCCTGTACCTTTCTCACAGGAGGTGGGCATTCTCTGCACATCCCTGCAGGGGCTGGGGGGAAGTGTGGGGTCAGAAACATGGGGAGGCACCTTGATATTCCTTCTCTGGAGTTTGAGGGAACACGGTGAGGCTGCCAGAGCACAGAGAGGGGAGGAGGAAAGGAAGGAACGCAGGAGGGAGCAGCTGGGAGCGCTGCCAGCAGTGTTACAAGCAAAGGGTTTTATCGAACACAATATGCCCAGAAATAAAAGGGAGTGAAACAGAAACCCAGCGGCCGATAAGGCAGTGGCGGTAGCAGCAGCAGCCCTGGGCAGCTGGAGATGGAATTACTGCAGTGACCTTGAGCCGGACCCTGTCAGGTGGAGGGAAGGGCACAGAGAGGGCAGGGCCTGAGAATTCAGAGATGAGGGAGAGGACAGGGGAAGGAGGAGGCTGAGGGGATGGGAGCATGGCCAGCAGGCGGTGGGATGGGCCACGGGGCATGGAGTATCAGCTCTCGCCTACATACAGGGTCCCAAGGAGAACTGCGCAGTAGGGAGGGGCTGCTCTTCTCAGGGCCTGCAGGATGGGGGGATCTGGAGAGTTTCCCAAAAGTCAGGACCGAAAAATGCAGCTCGCTCGTCCCCAGCAAGGGCTTCAGAGAAATGGAAAGAACCCAAATCTGTCCAGTCACACGTGCATGAGTTTGCGCAAAGTCTGTGCACCCACCAGCCCAGCCCACACCCCATTCCCGTCCTCTGCTAAGGTGGGCTCCAGCCCCTGCCTCCAAATCAGGTCCAGCCTGAGCAGTGGGGAATGACAGTGCCCTTCTTGATGCTGTAGGAATGGGGGTGAGCTTGAGCTCTAAGCTTCTGGCCACTGTAACAGCTGCCTCCTGGGAGCACAGGAGATGGGGGAGGGGGGCTACCCTGAGGCTAGAGGTGTGCATGAGGGGCTGAGGAAGAGGAAACAGCAGAGATGTGCAGAAGGAGTCTGTGGGGAATGCCACCAAAGATACTAAGTCCCAGGATGGATGGGGAGGGGGCCCTGAGTCCCTTTCTGGGGGCTGCAGGGAGGGAGGGGTGGCAGGAACGAAGCCTTTAGGTCCTCTACAGCTCAGCCTTCTCCCTCGCACCTGGAAAAGAGACTAAGCCCCAAGCCCACTCTTTGCTCCCCACCAACTCCCACCTTCCATGCCGCCACTGCCAGGGAGGGGGCCAGGGAGGAGCTTACCTCCAGTGCGGGCTCCCTCGGCCCCAGCCCCGGCCCGAGTAGCCTCTGCGGTGACCCTCCAACCTGTGCAGCAGGGGGACGGCACAGCCTCGGGAGCGTCTCCAGAGCCATCCACCATGGACCCTCGTCCCAGAGACCCACCTGCTCCCAGGAGGCGCAGACCCCTCAGAGGGTCCCTGGAATGGGTAGCAGCTCTTCCCGCGTGCGTTTGCCTCCTAGCCAGCGCCAGGCAGCACTCCGAGGAAAGTTGCTCAGCTGGCCCGGCAGGTCTGCCTCAGCAGTAACAGGACACAGGAGGAAGCGCAGGGCAGGTTAACCCCTTCCTGCTGGCCAAGCAGGTGGTGCATTGAGAGGTGGGGGGCCTGCCTGTTGGCCGCCCCCAGGAAGTGCAGATCTGGAGCCAGTGCTGGTAACCCGATCCCCTCTGCTTTGAGTTAACCCTTCCCCTGCCTCTTCAACGGGAAAGGAGGGGGGCTCCACCACCCCCACCACATCACTCCCCTTCCTCCTTTGGGCCAGGAGGACATTAAAGGAGAGGGTAGGGCCATTCCCTGGGGCTGGCTTTTTGGTGGAGCCCCTGCCTTCTAGGGGAGGAGGGCATCAGGACTCCAGCACAGCCCCCTCCCTGCCTTTCCCACACGGAGTCAGATCCTGCTCTCCATCCTCCTTCTGCATCTCAACTGGAGGATCCCTGAGGCCCACTTAAGGACGCCCACCCACCCATAAACCAAAGTTGTTCTTCAAACTCTGGGAGCCTGAAGTGCTGTTCACATGGGGAACCCAGTCCCAAATGGTTATGACTGACAGAAGACAATGATGGGCATGAGTCTGAGCTGACAGTACCTTTCTGAGAGCCATTTCTAGCCTGTTTCATGTTCCCTTGAGCATGGGAGGTAGCATGAAGATCAGCAGCTGTTTTTAAGGCAGAAAGATGGCTCAAGACCAGATAGTTTGAGATGAGGAGGGGATAAGGAAGACTAGACCCCAAAATAACAAGGTGATGTGGCCTCTAGAGCTGAAGAGGTGTGGTGAGCATGATCTGCAGGGACTGAGTTGGGGCCCTGGGACCCAGCTGAAGGGAGATAGCAGGGAGCCAGGTCCCATGGGTCTAGTTCTACTCCTCATCTCACACTTTGTCATACTTGGTGATGACACTTCGGGAAGACCTGGCTCCAGGAAGCATGACCCTAAAAGTTTGGGACAAGGAAGCCAGAGGCAGGGACTACCAGAGGTGACACACTGTGTCCTGTCACCCGACTCCTTGTCTTGCTACCAACCCGCTCTTCTGCTTGGCATCCCTCACATCACCTCCCCAGCTATGTCTGTCTCTCCTCCTGCTGGAGGGCTCTGGCAGCTGGCAGGAGGGGATCTGAGGGCAGACGGGACATGGGAGGACCTGGAACAGGAGATGACCTAGCCAAGATCCATCATGTAAGACACAGAGGCACACAGAAGTAGTAGAAACTTGAAGGTTCTTTATTATTCATTAACCCGTTTTCCAGAAGGTTGCTTGGGCCCGAGAGTCACCTGCAGAGACGCAAAGGCTCCTCGACATTCTTTATGGGGCTGAGCTCATCAGCCAGGACCATCAGGTTGGTCACCAGGGTGTCCAGCAGCCCATGGACCTGGAAGAACGGGACAACGTCACAGGCAGGGTTTGCTCTGTGGGAAGCACCTATATATCAACTGTGCTGTGGGAGAATAGCTGGAGAGGGGAAAGAAACCAGTTGTTTGTGAAAGAATTTCACAAGTTCAAAGTTCTTCTGAAATAATTTTTGGTTTTGCCTTTTTTTTTTTTTTTTTTTTTTAAGACAGGATCTCTCTGTCACCCGGGCTGAAGTCCAGTGGTGTGATCATGGGTCACTGCAAGCCTTGACTTCTCTGGCTCAGGTGATTCTCCCACCTCAGCCTCCCAAGTAACTGGGACTACAGGCGTGCACCACCACACCTGGCTAATTTTTTTCTATTTTTTTTTTTAGAGATGGAGTTTCACCACATTGCCCAGGCTAGTCTTGAACTCCTGGGCTCAAGCAATCCACCTGCTTTTGCAGTTTTATTTTTGAAACCAATCTGGGGAGGTGGCCCTGCGCCGGTACCTTTGACATATGGAGGCACTGGAGCCAGGTTGTTAAAGGGGAACTCCAGGGATCCCATGGAGCAGTGCCCATTTAGCTGTTTGGGGTAGGCCTGGGCTCAGTCCCAGTTCTACTCTGGTCTTCTGGAGGCCAATTTTCCTTCCTGTATGATAACAGATCCACACACTGAAAGGTCTCTGGGACTGAGCCCTCCAATGGGGTTGGATCATACAAGCCCAGGCAAGTTGATTCTTTTTTAAATTTTTTTCTGAAGAGATGGGGTCTCCCTGTGTTGTCTAGGCTGATGTCGAACTCCTGGGCTCAAGCAATCCACCTGCCTCAGCCTCCCAAAGTGCTAGGATTATAGGTGTGAGCCACTGGTGCCTGGCCAGCAAATTGATTCTCTTTTTCTTTTTTTTTTTTTTTTTTGGAGATAAGAGTCTTGCTCTGTCACCCAGGCTGGAGTAAAATGGCATGATCTCAGCTCACTGCAACCTCCACTTCCCGGGTTCAAGCGATTCTTGTGCCTCAGTCACCCAAGTAGCTGGGACTATAGGTGAGTGTCATGCCTGGCTAATTTTTTGTATTTTTAGTAGAAACGGGATCTCACCATGTTGCCCAGGCTGGTCTCAAACGCCTGAGCTCAGGCAATCTGCCCACCTTGGCCTCCCAAAGTGCTAGGATTACAGGCATGAGCCACTGCACCTGGTCTGCTAGTTGATTCTTAATATCAAAGAGCCATGGAAGGGTCGACCCCCGTGGGTCCTCAGAGCCCTTTAATTACTTTCTAGACCCCATCAACCATCAGATATCTTAGTGATGTCACCAGTGGCAAAGGGAACTTTTGATCAAATGAGATCCAGAGTGTGAACACATATATGATGTAATCCCAGCTCCCCAGGTGTCCACCTTAGAAGAATACAAGGCGTGGCCATTAGACATACTGATATATTGAAAATGGCTTTGTGGACCTCCCTTCCAAAACAACAACAGTAACAAAAAAAACAAAACGGAAAACCTGGGTGAATCTCTAAGGACCTGCTACTTAAGAACGGATTAGGATGAAGTCTCTCTAGTCCTTCAAAAACCTTACAGTTGATGGGAATGCACCCTACATGGTGTTCTCCCAAGGAACACGTCTGCCAGGATGCACCTAACGGGGAGTAAGTGGAAGCAGCATAAAGAGAAGGGCTTCCTTCCTCTTTGTTCCCCTAGAGTCTGTTCTCCAAAGGGCAGCCAGAGCCATCTTCTAAAGCCTATCAGACCCTATCGCGTTGCTCTTCAAAACCTTGCATGACTTCTCATTTCCACTCCGAAAAATCCCAAGTCTTCACAGTAGCCTACAAACCATCCCTCACCCCTATGACCTGTTCCCCATCTACCACCCTGTCCCTTCTGGCCCCTCCCTCCTGTGGCAGTTGCTCCCCCTGCCTAAAGCACTCTTCACTGGACATCCATTTGGCCTCCCTTCCTCTCCCTTCAAGTCTTCGTGGGTTGTCACCTCCTCACTGAGGCCTCTGTGCCTCCATTCCCTGCCTGGTCTATCTTCTCTCACATCGTGCTCATCACCTAACATGCTAGGCACATTTCTTATTCATGAGGCCTGTCTCACACACAAGGATGCCCTTCCTGAAGCAGCTCTGCTTCCACCATGATGGAGTGGGCACTTATTGTTTGCAGACTGAACAGAATGAATGAGGCAGGTGGGAGGCGGGGGAATGGCTGCTGGGTGCTTCCCTTCACCTCGCTGTGCAGCCTCTGGGTGTATTTCTCCATGACCAGGGGGTCTATGGGTTCTTGAGAAGGGAGGTTGATGTCAGGGATAGGGTCTTCCGAGGAAAACCTGTCCCGACTTGCAGATTTTATGACTTTCTTGTCGTCCTTTGCCCTGTGCTTCTTGCTGTTGGGACGGTCCTGCTGGGAGAGGGACACACACACAGCCTTCAGGAGCACCAGAGGTAGGCCCAGGATGTCCTCAACAGTAGCTCACTGGGAGAGCCTGGGCACATGCCCACCTCCACAGCCCCCACATCTGCAGCCCCTCCAATCCCCTCCCCAGCCCCACCTGGCCCAGACCACGCCCCAGCATGACTCCTTCCCGAGTACCCTGGCTCCTTTCTTGTCTTCTTTGTCTTTGATCCCCAGTTGCTTCTTTTCCTGGGCTGCTCCTTTCCGCTCCTCCTTCCCAACTTTCCCCACAGGTACCTTCACTTCCATGATGGCAGGTGATTTTTGATCTAAGGGAGGTGGGTGGAAGAAAATGTGACAGGCCCCCAGCAGCCTAGTGGATGCTGCAGGCACGTGAGGAGGCTTGAGGGGAGGTGGAAAAGCAAAGGACAATAGCCTTGAGCCCTGGTAGGCGCGTGACTTCATGAAACAGGACTGTCGTGTTTCTGTGTTCTGGTCCCGGCTCTGCCATGCTCCCATGAACGACCATGGATAAGTCATTTAACTTTGCTGGGATTACTAAACCAAGGTGGTCACTAAGGTAGCTTCTGGGTACCACATCCTGGCAGCTGACAGAAGGGGGTAAGGGGCCTACTCCATGGACTCAGCCTAGCAGAGCTTCCACCATAGGAGTATGACTGGCCCAGGCACTGCTGCCTGTCCATTCAGAGAGATGAGGAGGGCTATGCAGAGGTGTGGTTGGTTGCACAAGATCTAACCTTGCTCTTCAGGCACATTCAAATAGATGGTCTCCTTCTCAGGCAGGCCCAGCAGAGACCTCAGCCACAGGGAATGGCTCACCAGGCTGTCAATCACATCTCGCCATAGCTGCAAACTAGAGGGCAAGATATAGTGGAGAAATGCCATCACTCCTCATTTGTCCTTGAACCTGCAGAGGCTTGGGTCCCTCTCTTCAAAGACCCTGGTGCCAGGAACTGCTGTGGAAATGCCACACGCCTGAGCAGCCAGCATCCTCACTGTTCCCCACCAGGGCAAGTGCTTGGAGGGGGTTCTGGCTTGCCTTGGGTGGCAACCAAGAAAAAACATGGCCCAGGACTAGGGTTAGGAGGTCTGCATGAATTCAGTCCTACTTCAAAGGGCTTGAGGCCAGGGCCAGACTTGGGCCCAGTCCCACTGGAGGGGCTGAACCTTGCATGAGACTTCCAGC
>NW_012106363.1:3235612-3238112 GCF_000951045.1 Mandrillus leucophaeus
ACCATCCCTCACCCCTATGACCTGTTCCCCATCTACCACCCTGTCCCTTCTGGCCCCTCCCTCCTGTGGCAGTTGCTCCCCCTGCCTAAAGCACTCTTCACTGGACATCCATTTGGCCTCCCTTCCTCTCCCTTCAAGTCTTCGTGGGTTGTCACCTCCTCACTGAGGCCTCTGTGCCTCCATTCCCTGCCTGGTCTATCTTCTCTCACATCGTGCTCATCACCTAACATGCTAGGCACATTTCTTATTCATGAGGCCTGTCTCACACACAAGGATGCCCTTCCTGAAGCAGCTCTGCTTCCACCATGATGGAGTGGGCACTTATTGTTTGCAGACTGAACAGAATGAATGAGGCAGGTGGGAGGCGGGGGAATGGCTGCTGGGTGCTTCCCTTCACCTCGCTGTGCAGCCTCTGGGTGTATTTCTCCATGACCAGGGGGTCTATGGGTTCTTGAGAAGGGAGGTTGATGTCAGGGATAGGGTCTTCCGAGGAAAACCTGTCCCGACTTGCAGATTTTATGACTTTCTTGTCGTCCTTTGCCCTGTGCTTCTTGCTGTTGGGACGGTCCTGCTGGGAGAGGGACACACACACAGCCTTCAGGAGCACCAGAGGTAGGCCCAGGATGTCCTCAACAGTAGCTCACTGGGAGAGCCTGGGCACATGCCCACCTCCACAGCCCCCACATCTGCAGCCCCTCCAATCCCCTCCCCAGCCCCACCTGGCCCAGACCACGCCCCAGCATGACTCCTTCCCGAGTACCCTGGCTCCTTTCTTGTCTTCTTTGTCTTTGATCCCCAGTTGCTTCTTTTCCTGGGCTGCTCCTTTCCGCTCCTCCTTCCCAACTTTCCCCACAGGTACCTTCACTTCCATGATGGCAGGTGATTTTTGATCTAAGGGAGGTGGGTGGAAGAAAATGTGACAGGCCCCCAGCAGCCTAGTGGATGCTGCAGGCACGTGAGGAGGCTTGAGGGGAGGTGGAAAAGCAAAGGACAATAGCCTTGAGCCCTGGTAGGCGCGTGACTTCATGAAACAGGACTGTCGTGTTTCTGTGTTCTGGTCCCGGCTCTGCCATGCTCCCATGAACGACCATGGATAAGTCATTTAACTTTGCTGGGATTACTAAACCAAGGTGGTCACTAAGGTAGCTTCTGGGTACCACATCCTGGCAGCTGACAGAAGGGGGTAAGGGGCCTACTCCATGGACTCAGCCTAGCAGAGCTTCCACCATAGGAGTATGACTGGCCCAGGCACTGCTGCCTGTCCATTCAGAGAGATGAGGAGGGCTATGCAGAGGTGTGGTTGGTTGCACAAGATCTAACCTTGCTCTTCAGGCACATTCAAATAGATGGTCTCCTTCTCAGGCAGGCCCAGCAGAGACCTCAGCCACAGGGAATGGCTCACCAGGCTGTCAATCACATCTCGCCATAGCTGCAAACTAGAGGGCAAGATATAGTGGAGAAATGCCATCACTCCTCATTTGTCCTTGAACCTGCAGAGGCTTGGGTCCCTCTCTTCAAAGACCCTGGTGCCAGGAACTGCTGTGGAAATGCCACACGCCTGAGCAGCCAGCATCCTCACTGTTCCCCACCAGGGCAAGTGCTTGGAGGGGGTTCTGGCTTGCCTTGGGTGGCAACCAAGAAAAAACATGGCCCAGGACTAGGGTTAGGAGGTCTGCATGAATTCAGTCCTACTTCAAAGGGCTTGAGGCCAGGGCCAGACTTGGGCCCAGTCCCACTGGAGGGGCTGAACCTTGCATGAGACTTCCAGCATAAGGCTCTTGGGGCTTGTCCTGAGGGCCTTGAAAAGGACCCCACGCCTATACAAGCAAGTTCCAAACAGGCACCAGGGAGGGTGACAGCAGAGAAGTGAAGCTTTTAATGGAATCTGCCCCCACCCTTCTTTCTGCCCTCTGGCTTCTCCTTTTTTCATTCCTCTGCTCATTGAGAAGGAAAAAGGAAAAAACAGGAAGAAAAAAAAGTGAAGGTGTTTGATCTGCTGTGACTGCTCTCCAGTGAGCAGCAGGCACCGCAGGGTTCCAGAACATGGAATGTTTGCGGCATGCTCTAGCAACCTGAGCTCAAGGGAAACTCAGAGCCCTGGAGTCCCAAGACCCCTGCAGATGCCACAAAGGGAAGGAGATGGGGCAGCTCTCCTGGCAGGGCACCTACCCCATCTGGTGCAGGAGGTTGGACTGCAATGGCCTTGGGTTCTGGCACAGCTCCAGGGCTGCTTTGTTGAGCCTCATCAGCGCATCCTCTCTCTGGTTCTCATCAGGGAGCACCATCACTGCCTGGCAGGGTCATGGGCACCATTCTGCACCAGGACACCAA
This sequence comes from Mandrillus leucophaeus, assembly GCF_000951045.1. Lineage (NCBI taxonomy): Eukaryota > Metazoa > Chordata > Mammalia > Primates > Cercopithecidae > Mandrillus > Mandrillus leucophaeus. Next base: position 3,237,944 of record NW_012106363.1, read on the forward strand.
GGCTCTCTGTGTCCTCCAGTGAAGGGCATGGTGATGTGGGGATGGGTGGCAGGGGACCAGAAACCAGGAGGGGATGCAGCCATGGAGAGCTGTCTGGGTGCCTTTGGTGGGAACCAGGGACCCCCCTCAGAAATCTGTACCTATGAACCCCTTCTCCAAGATTTGCCAG
>NW_012106363.1:3238982-3264895 GCF_000951045.1 Mandrillus leucophaeus
TCAGATTTTGTTTCTTTGCCCATGGAGCAAGAGGGGCTACTGGGGCCTCCTTTGTTGGTTCGAGACAGGAATATTCTCTACCAACGCCTTCCAGGGTCTTGGAAGCACCTTTCTGAAATCCTCCAAGCAGAGATTCCACTCCAGCAGGGGAAGGCCATCCGGCTCCCAGGGGCTCCTGGCGCTGTCCACATCTGGGCTTTCCTCCACCAGGATCTCCTCCACGATGCTCTTCTGCTGAGGACTCTTGGTTCCCACTCTGGCCTTCTGGGATCCGGATTCCCTGAGGGCCTCGTTCTCAGGCTGGGGCACTTGAGGTTCAGAAATGGGGCTCCTAAAGCGCGGTAAGAGCTCGGCATTCACAGAGGCCTTCTCTGTGGCTATGGGGCTGACGTGCTCCTTGTCCCCTGGCCTGGCCTCCTCAGCGTTGGGGGGCAGAGTCATGTACTGGCGCCACAGTTCATGCAGGCTTTGCACCACTTGGTGCTCGTAATGCAGCTGCAGCAGAAGATGGGAAGGCTTGTGAGGGAGAGGCTGGGGTGCAGGCACCGGAGCCGATGCCAGCTGGACCTGGCTTCTTCCCATTCCCCTGAGAGCACTGATGGAGGAGGCAGGGAGGAAGCCAGCAGGAGGGCTGCAGCCAGAGGGGCCCCCTACTTCCTTTTCAACCTGGGAACCTCCAAGTTGAAGCTATTTTTTTGCATTTGGGCTTCCAAGGAAGCCTGGGTTTGAATGAAGGAGTTGTGAAGCTCCGTTCTCATCAGGAATCCACTTATTAGCAAAATTACCCTGGGCAAATTACTTCATCTTTCTGGGCCTCAGTTTCCTCAATGTAAATGAGGATGTAAATAGTACCAGGACCAATGGCTCAAGCCTGCAATCCCAGTGCTTTGGGAGGCCAGGGTAGGAGGATCACTTGAACCCAGGAGTTCAAGACTGGCCTGTGTGACAGAGAGAGATCCTATCTCTACCAAAAAAAAAAAAAAAAAAAAGAGAGAGAAATTAGCTGAGCATGGTGATGCATGCCTGTAGTCCTAGCTACTCAGGAGGCTGAGGTGGGAGGATCACCTGAGCTGGGGAGTTTGAGGTCACAGTGAGCTATGAGTGGGGACACTATACTCTGGCCTGGAGTGTGACAGAGTGACATGCTATTTCTAAAAAATAAATAAATAAAAATAAGTAGTACCCATCTCATAGGACTGCTGTGAGGAGAGGTGAGGTATTCATGGAAGATGTGCAGAACAGAGTTTGACACATAGAAGAGTTTGCTATTACTCTCACCTACGGCAGCAGTCACAACCTTTTTGGCACCAGGGACTGGTTTCATGGAAGACAATTTTTCCACGGATGGCAGGGAGTAGGGGAATGGTTTCAGGATGAAACTGTTCCACCTCAGATCATCAGGCATTAGTTAGATTCTCATAAGGAGTGTGTAACCTTGATCCCTCGCATGTGCAGTTCACAATAAGATTTGCGCTCCTATGAGAATCTAATGCCACTGCTGATCTGACAGGAGGCAGAGCTCAGGCGGTAATGCTGGCTCACCCACTGCTCACCTGCTGCTGTGCGACCTGGGGGTTGGGGACCCTTGACTCAGGGCACACATGATGGGACAGAGGCCGGTGCTGGGCCTCACCTGAGGATTCCTGTGTCGGAACAAGTCTTCCTTGGTGAGATAGGCATCCACAGGTGATGGTGTGCGCTCCGGGGTCAAGACCCCCATCAGCACCTCCTGCAGCACTTCGTGAACGATGGTGACTGCCTCATGGGCCGTCAGTTTGCTCTGCAAATGGGAAGGTGGCAGAGGATGGCAGCCCAGGCTCTCAAAACCCATGCATCCTTCAGGAAGTTGGAGCCCCCAGGACTTTGTGCCTTCCTAGGGTCTGAGTTCCTGGCATTGGCGCTCTCTCTCTCTCTCTCTCTCACACACACACACACACACACACACACACACACACACACACACACGCCTGTTCTAAGACCCGAAAGCCTCTGAATCTCTCCAGACATCCTTGTTCCTTAAAATGGATGAAAAGGATCCAGAGGAGGGCCAGTTCCAGGGAAGGCTGCTGCTGCCTGGGGCCTGGTGGTCATGCAGTTAGCATGTCACCAGATTAGGAAGAAGGGGTGGGGCACACAGTGGGGGTGCTTCTGAGGATGGTGGTGAACCTTCATCAGGCTTTAGTCAGTGTCACAGAAACACAGGGGAGGGGCACCTTGTGTGAGACATGAGTGCTACAGTCAGTGAGTAAAGCAAGCATGACATTGTCAAAATGACCTTTGATCACCACTGGCTGAGCTCCAGCTGAAGGAGCCGGCCTTGTGACTGGGGACCACAAAAAATAAAAAAGCGCAGCTTTCTACCAAATCCCAGGATGCATGGCTCAGATGGCCACACTGTGAAACTGATTCGGGGGAACAGATTCCCAGCTCCCACCTCACACTCACTCCAGAGTTGTCAGCTGATTGAGTGGGACGGTGGGCAGACTCACCCTGCTATTTATTAATTATTATCCCTGGTTTTGAAGTCTTGTCAGTTAAACGCAACTCCACTGTATAGTACTAGACAGCGATGAACAAAACACAGACCAGTGCATAGGGCCATGCATTATTTGTACTTTACACAGTCTGCCTCTTAGGCTCAGTCTAATTTCTTTCTAACTCAGTGGGGCCATGCATGGCATTGCTGCAAGCTGCTCCTCACCTGCCTAGCCAGTGCACCCATCTTTTACATCACAAACCCTGGGAAGTGTTCGTGGAGCAAAAGTAGTTACCTGTTTGCTAAAAATTCAGTTCTCCTCTTAGGCTGGGAGAAATACCATCCCTGCAGGCACTGCCAGGAAGAATAGCAGGATACCCTAGCCGATGCTCAGAGCGGCCATGGTCCTGGGTCCCTTACCTCCAGTACTTTCCTCTCATCCTCAAAAACATCCTGGGTCAGGGAGACTGCATGGAGATTGACTTGCAGCACAGCACCTCCTAATAGAGTAGGATGGGTTCGAAACTCCCAAAATTCCCTGAAGATCCCAGCAGTCAAAGACTTGAAGAAGAAGGTAAAGGTTTTAGTTTCTCCAGGCAGAATCACACCTGAGAGGGACAGAGACTGAGGTTTTCAACATGCAGGAGCTGGCTGAGCCCCAGACCTGTATGCTGCTACATGCAGTTAACTGAGCCCCAGGCCAGGTGACTGGCCAACCATCCCAGTTTGCCCAGGGCTGAGAGGTTTCCTGGAAAGGGGGATTTTGAGTGCTAAAGTCCCAGGCAAACGGAGACAGCTGGCCACCCTAGCTCCAGGCCTGTGCATCTAGATAACTGAGCCCCTAGAACGTTTCTGCTCCCTGGTGGCTCACGTCCCCGGGTTCTCAAGTTCCATCAGTCTCTCAACAGACATGAATAGTCAGGCCACACATTTTACGGAAGGAATGAGAGGGACTCAAACTTACAGGAGCTGGGTCATAACTAAATTTTGATGTCTCATGAGGATAAAACCAGCCCCAGACAGGAGCCAGCGTGTAGGGTGGCTTCTCCCAAGTACCTTCCCGGCTGTTAAAGTAAAATTGCTGCATCCTGTTTTTCTTCAGGTCTTGGAAAGTGTCCGGTTGGTGCTGCCGTCGCCAGTCATACCAAATGGCCACGGTGCCATTATTGACCACAGTCAGTTCTGAGGAGGTTTTCTCGCCTTCTAGGGTTTCAAAGGTCAAGTGAACAGCAATCCCGACCTGCCTCTGGAAGGAGAAGGGACAAATGTCTTTGCTGGAGACCCTGGCCTAGAGTGAGCAACTCATCTGGTCTGCCCAGGACTTTTCTGGCTTTAGCACTGCAAGTCTCGTGTCCCAGGCCTCCAGGGCTTGGCCACTGTCACACAGAGTGATATCCTACTCCAATGTGGTTGTCTCTGAGGTTACCCTCAATAGTAAGAAGAGAAGATAATATATATATAAATATAATTATATATATATTTATATATAATTTTTTTTTGAGACAGAGTTTCGCTCTTGTCACCCAGGTTGGAGTGCAATGGTGTGATCTCAGTTCACTACAACCCTGCCTCCCAGGTTCAAGCAATTCTCCTGCCTCAGCTTTCCAAGTAGCAGGGATTATAGGTGTCCGCCACCACGCCCTGCTATTTTGTATTTTTAGTATAGAGATAGGGTTTCACCATGTTGGCCAGGGCTGGTCTTGAACTCCTGATGTCAGGTGATCCAGCCACGTCAGCCTCCCAAAGTGCTGGGATTACAGGCGTGAACCTCCACGCCTGGTCAGATAAAATATATTTTATACCCAATAAACATTTCTATTCCTTAGCATCTGAAGAATATCTTAGAACCTTCTTAGAGCCATACCTACTTGAGAGAGTTTGCTTGTTTACATGCTTGGGGGCTAGGTATAAGCCCCAAGTGGCTTATGACAGTCTGCAGCCTTGTGATTTTATTCTTGCTCAAGTTAGTATTGCTGTCACCATTTTCAGATAAGCTGAATGCACGACCAGATAAAAACGCAAACAGGAGACTGTGCAGGCTGCTGGTAACTGCCACAGACACCTCGGGGCTGCACCCCCGAGGGAGGCCCTCCCAGCAGGTGCGGTGAAGGCAGTTTTACCTTGTTCTGTGGATTACTGCCTCTGATCCAGCAAGCTGGCTTCCCACAGAACAGAAGAGAAGGGCCGAGAATAGGCATGGGGACATCAGAGGAACTTGCCAATGTGCCTCTGTAAGAAAAGCCAATGACTTATTTTCTCTTAGGCTGCCAGTCATGCCATGTGGAACCCACAGAAATGGTCACCAGGAAGCCTAGAAACACAACCAGCTCCACCCTGCAATGGAGTATGATCAACTCCACTCCTGTGCAGCTTCCTCCTGACCCATTGCTCTAGGTGGGAGGTTCTTAGAAACACACAGACTCTTCAAGCCCTCCTGCCAGAGCTATTCGTGGTACACAGAAATACATAGACTCCCCATGCCAGAGGCATTCAAGATGCACAGCAGTGGGAGGGTCTAGAGAGCCCTCACTTGACCAGCAAGGGAATGTCTGGGAAATCCCCATTAGGAGTTAGTTGTTGGAAAGGAGCAGGTGGCAACAGGAAAGCTAGCACAGCTGCTGGAATGGGTTCAAGGAGTGGGTGGCAACCACTGGAGAGAAGCTAGGCTGGAGGCACCCTGATCTCAGGGAGGGAAGCCTGCTCTTTCATACTGGTAGTTGCTGGAGAACTCTTCAGCCTCCCTCCCCCGGGTTCAGGCTGCACTCACAAGTATGTTGTCTCTTCAGAGGAGCTTCCCTGACTTCTTTCAAACACTGTGTAGTCTTCCACAGTAACAGCTGAGAAGGGCTGCCCTTTGCCCACCACCTCCAGGCCATCAATATCCTCCGAGAGATGGAGAAAGGTTAGAAGAGCTGACTGAAGACAGGCACTGCCCCAAGAGGCTTCTGACTGGGGCATGGAGGCCATACTAACCTGCTGGCTGAAATCCATCTCTGCCATGATTTTCTGCAGCTCCTTGCGTCGGTAGATCAGAAATAGACTCCGATCCCAGGTGTAGCGGTATGAAGCGTCCCTCTGGGCTGGTAATCCTAGCATGAGGTCCAAGGACCCTCAACACAGGCTGCTGCCATGCCCCCTTGCTCACCCACTTCTCAAGGGCTCTGAGAGTGCCTATCCCAACACCATTTCTAGGAAGGATGAAAAATACAGCTTCCCTGCAGCAGCTGGACTCCGCTCTCCTGTCCCGTATCTCCTCAGCAGCCCTACACAAGACTCCTGCAAAATTAGCTTCCAAATAGCCAAATTTTTGGATTATAGTAAAAATGATAATAGCAGCTACCTTTTATTGAGTGCTTAACAATGAGTCAGAACTTAATACATTTCATATCTCATTTAGCCCTATCACAACTCTGTGCATATTTTACAGATAAGGAAACTACAGGCCAGAGGGGTTCAACCACTCTGGGGTTCACTAACACGACATGGCTGGGACCTGAACCCAGGCAGCCTGGCAAGCTCTAAAGCAGATATGCTCAAGAGAAACAGGATGCAAACCACAAACACAAGCCACATGTGTCACTGAAAGTTTTCTAGATGCCACACTGAAAAAGGAAAAAAGAAACAGGTGGGATTCATTTTAGTAATATAGTTTATTTTATTTATTTATTTATTTTTTGAGACAGAGTTTTGCTCTTGTTGCCCAGGCTGGAGTGCTGTGGCATGATCTTGGCTCACTGCAACCTCCACCTCCCAGATTCAAGCAATTCTCCTGCCTCAGCCTCCTAAGTAGCTGGGATTACAGGCACGCACCACCATGCCCAGCTAATTTTTGTATTTTTAGTAGAGATGGGGTTTCACCATGTTGGCCAGGCTGGTTTTGAACTTCTGACCTCAAGTGATCCATCTGCCTCAGCCTCCCAAAGTGCTGGGATTACAGGCGTGAGCCACTGTGCCCAGCCTCATTTTAGTAATATAGTTTATTTAACTCAGTATATAAAAAATATTGTCATTTTGACATGTAATCAATATAAAAATGATTAATAAAATATATTGTTTTCACACTAAAGCCAGTGTCCAGTTGACAGCACTTCTCAGTGCAGGGCAGCCACGGTCTAGGTGCTCACCGGCGGCATGCAGCTCAAGGCTCCACACTGGACGGCAGCTCTGTGGCTGCACTCCAGTCTCCTAGCTCTCTCACTGTTTTACTGAAGAAAAGGAAGAGGGAGCCAGACTTCAGGAAGACTCTGGGACTTGCCTAAGGCCACAGAGAAACAGGCCCTGGGCCGCACTGTAGAGCCATGCTGGCCACTGCCACACTACCCTGCCTCTGGGCCAGGCACAAGATGCCAGCTGGCTTACAGCCCTGCGCCTCACCTGTCTCCACCCGGATGGAGTGGGGCTTCCCGATGTGAGTGATGGGCTCCATAAGGCCACGCTGAGTTTTTGTCTTGGTCATGACCAGACCTGTCATCTCATCTCCCAAGTATTCCAGTCGACTCCAGAACCCACTGTTCTCCCAGCTCTGGCAAGGAAGGAAAGGTGAGTCAGATTACCTGGACACCTCAGCCAGATGCTGGTGGAGATGTGGGAAGACAAGCACCACCACAGGCTACAGATGCTCCCTCTGGGGAATTCACTGCTGCCATGATTGCAGAACAGAAGCATCCACTGCCGCGTTTTCTGGACACCCTGTTGTCATCTTTACCAGCCCCCAGCCAGATGGTGTGGGTTGGTACAGGTACTGCACTGGTCTACCAGAACAAAGACGGGGGAACTCTTCAGCCTCTCTCCTTAGGGTGTAGGCTCCACTCAGTCTAAGCTCCTAGGAGACAAACACTAAGACTACTCTAATAACTCGCTACCTGTGTGGCCACCACAGGCTGAATAACTTTACTGACTAATCACAGAATTTAGTAAAGGCCTTGAGGGCTTAATGATGCTTTGCAATGGATAGGTTTTTTCTCCCCAGCTGTGCCACCTGAAACCAGCATCCCTGTGTCCAGACACCTGCCCCCCACCCCCCTCCTCCGTGCCACCCTCTGCCCCCCGGGCACTTAGGACAGGTGGCCTCACTTTCCTATCACGCCGCGTTGGAAGTGTGCAGTCAATGAGCTCCCGCTCCTCCTGGATCCGTCTGTAGGTCTCCCCAGTGTGCATGAGCAGCTCACTGATCGGCTTCTTTAGGTGTTCTAGAGAGAGAGGCAAGATTGCAGCCACTCTGCCAAACCAGAACAAACAGGGGCCTTGGCAGTCTGCATCGGGCAGCCTCCCTCACGGGGCTGATTTCAGGACCCACTGAAGCTTCAGAGTGAGACACTCTTGGGAGTGAACAGCACAAATGTGGTCAGCCCGAGGCCAGGCTCTGGAGGAGTAAACAATCCAGCAGAGCCTTGCGCCAGATGGAGGCTGGGCGGGAGCCCTGTCTGCTCTGCTCACCACTGAGGGCTTCCTGCTGCTTCTTCCGCAGGGCTATGTTACGCTGCCAGTTTTTCAGAAAGTTGTGCTGAGGAGGTGGGGCCCAGGGAGGTCTCTTCTCTTCTTTTGGGGCTTTTTGCTTTGACTCTCCTTTAGCAGAGATGAGGGTCATCAGACAGGGTGAGGTAGGTATCAGCTCAGCCAGCTGAAAAGTACAACATAGGCATGTGGAGGGCGGTGAGAAGGCTCTGGGCGGAGCTGAGCACACATTTCCTGAGGCCTAAACCCATGCTGTTATCCCACTGTGCTGAGAATCTCTCCTCTTCAGGACTCCAGGGTAGCCAGTGACAGAAAATAAATCCCAGAACCAGGGTGCCCTGGTTTCTCCCACAGAAAGGGAACTTCTGTTTCAAGATTGGGGTCAACATCTTCTAGTGTTATTGGTCCTCCTCACAACTGACGTTGATTGACACCTTCACCCATGTGTAAATGGAAGCATTCTTATATGGCCCCAGGCCCCTTAGCGCCTGACCAGAGTCAGCCTGGATCCAGGGAAGCAAGGGGAAGAGACAGGAGAAGCACTGCATGATGGGAAGGTTGAAAAGATACAGAATCTTCCCATGGCCCAGGAAGCAATGGGAAGCCACCTTCCTCCACCACGTGGAGTGAGGAGGGCAGGCCAGTCTCCAGAGAAGGGAAAATCAAGACAGTGCACAGAGCAGAAGGAAATGAGGCATGTGGGCCCTGAGTCCTGATGCCTTTCTGGGTTCAGTCTACTCAGACCCAGGTACTCCCACCTTTGGGTTCCATGAGGCAGTCTCTGGAATCCTTACAGTAAATCCCCGACTTCACTGAAGCCAGCTTCAGCTGTCTTTTGTGCCTTGCAACTGAAGTGTCTAACTATTCTGGGAGAGGGTCCCTTATCAACTGAGACTCGAAACCTAGAGACTAAACTGTCTCTTTAACCCCAGCCCTGCTTGACTCTGTCAGGTGGAAGACCGAAATGACTTCAGTGACTGCTGTCATCCGGGTAGTTCTGTGCAAACAAACCCGGGTGTTCCCTCGAGCAAGTGCAATTCTCTTAAAGTCCTGGAGACTCCCCAAGATGTGGTGGGGCAGGATCTGGTCAATGCCATCGAAGCTGTCACCGGGACCTGTGAGGATAAAAGAAGAAAGGGGAAAGAAGCTGTGGGTGGGCAACTCTCAAGAGGGCAACTTTCTGATGGAGACTGGGTTTCTCTTGAGGTTGACCCATGAGTTGAAAGACAGTAAAGCCAGGGCTGAGACTGGGTGTACCAGAGTAGTCCAGAGGCTTTGTGGCTGCATCGGTATTTGCAGGACGTGCTACAAGGTGGCAGACCTTCCTCCTAGGATCCGTGGGTTTGAGTTTACGGATGATAAATTTCTGGGTAATGACGCGTTTATCTTCCTTTTCAGTAAGGCGAGGAATATGTTGCTAAAAAGAAATAAAACAAAGGAGAATTCCACCTGTAGTGGAAGGAGGAAGAGCACCACCCATCTCCTCCGTTCTAGTTCTAGGTGGAGTTCCTGAAGGCTGACAGATCTGTGTCTTCAGCTCTGCCCATATGTTCTGTTGAGGAAATGCCTGTGTAACAGATATGTGACTTAGTAATATCCTGGAGGGAAAAAAAAGAACATCTTATGCCTCCAGATAGTTCAGGTGAGAGGTGGCTGACTCTCCCAGGTGAAGCATGGGGTTAGGGTTTAGCAGCTTTACCCAGAGCTGTACCTTTGCTCCTTAAACTCATTCTCCCTTCTGTGAAATGGGAATGATGGCACCTACCTCTATGGGAACAAGATACCTCATCATCTCATTTCCCCCGTGGTTCTATAGGAATCTCAGAAATGTTAAAACAGACAACACAGTGAATTCCTTAAGGTGGTAAAGTGAAAAGAATCTGTGTTCAGTGGATTTTTGCATGGAGTTAGACACTCCCCATGAGTAGGGAGATGGTGGGAAGACAGTGGACATGGCTGGTGTTCTAGACCACTCAGGCTGCTGGCAGGGAAACATTTCTATGATAAGGGAAGCTTAGGCTTCATCCTCACCTCCTTCAAGTCTTCCTTCTTAATGGCCAAAGCAAGAATGTCATCTCCTTGTAGGACATTGCTAACAGGTTCAGGCTCTTCCTGAATTGGGGGTGTGGGTTGTTCAGGTCCCTTTGCCCGTTTCTTTTCTGAAGAGAAGCAGAAAGTTATTAAGTCCTTAAAGAGCTCCTTCTGTATATGTCAATATATACACACAAAAGTATAAATATATACTAGACTCCATGGGGGGTGCGGTGCAGAGCTGACCAGCTGAAGAGGTAGCAGAGGCTGCCAAGGTGGCCTGGGTGGCACTTTGCTGGGGCAAGAGGCGTTCCCTCTGGAGGGTCCCCCTACCCACAGCCTCTGGCTCACCACAGTGACTAAGACTTCTGTAGCCAGAATTTAGATCAGAAGATGCTTCATTTCAGGCCAGGTATGGTGGCTCATGCCCGTAATCCCAGCACTTTAGGAGGCTGACACAGGAGGATCACTTGAGGCCACGAGTTCGAGACCAGCCGGCACATGGTGAAACCCCGTCCCCACTAAAAATACAAAAATTAGCCAGACCCATGCCTGTAGTCCCAGCTACTCGGGCAGCTGAGGCAGGAGAATCACTTGAGCCTGGGAAGTAGAGGTTGCAGTGAGTTGAGATCGCGCTACTGCACTCCAACCTGGGCAACAGAGCGAGACTCTGTCTCAAAAACAAAACAAAACAAAAAGATGTTCATTTCGGGTGCCATGGTGCAAGCCTGGAATCCCAACACTTTTGAGAAGCCAAGGCAGGCGGATTGCTTGGGCCCAGGAGTTCAAGACTAGCCTGGGCAACATAGTTGAGACTCCATCTGTACAAAAAAGATTATTTTTAATATGCAAAAAGATGTTCCATTTCAGGTTATGCTATTTATAAGCTGGACAGTCTTGGGCACACATCACTTAACCTCTCTAGGCCTCAGGCTTCCCATGTGTACAAAGAGTCAGTTGGACTAAATCAGTGGTTCCCAACTATTAGTCCAATGTCTGCCTCAGAATCTTGGGAGGAGTTTTATGAATACAGCTTCCTGGCTACTGCATGGAGCCAGGGCCTAGGGAGCTGTAATTTTTTCAACTCCCTAGGTGATTCTGATGCACAGTGGTTTGGGACAACTGAACTAGATGTTTTGCCAGTGTCCTCCAGTGCTGGCACTGATCCATGCTTCTGGGTGAAGGCATTGGGTTTCATAAGACACTGGTTAAAATGCAGAATCTCTGTGGGGGAAGCAGAACATTCACCACTGGCCATTTATTGCACACTATTTCATTAAATAAAGATTGTTGAGCGGGCGCGGTGGCTCAAGCCTGTAATCCCAGCACTTTGGGAGGCCGAGACGGGCAGATCACGAGGTCAGGAGATCGAGACCATCCTGGCTAACACGGTGAAACCCCGTCTCTACTAAAAAATACAAAAAACTAGTCGGGCGAGGTGGCGGGCACCTGTAGTCCCAGCTACTCGGGAGGCTGAGGCAGGAGAATGGTGTAAACCTGGGAGGTGGAGCTGCAGTGAGCTGAGATCCGGCTACTGCACTCCAGCCTGGGCAACAGAGCGAGGCTCCATCTCAAAAAAAAAAAAAAAAGATTGTTTAAGCAGCTTCTCCGTGCCAGGCACTGTGCTAGGTTCTGGGGATCTATGTCAGAGCTTGTCTTTAAAGAGCACATGCCCAGTGGGAAACAAGACCGTGAAACAGACTGAACCAGAGTAACTACAGGAACATGGTGGGGAGGAATACCCAGCCCAGAGTCGGCAGGTGTGGGAGGCGGGGGGGTCAGGGAGGGCTTCCTAAGGAAGGGATGTTTAACAGAGCTGAAGAAAGAAGTTGGAGAAAGGAAAGGGCCCTGGGGAACAGGCATTCCAAAGAAAATAACATATAGAGGCATAGAGGCAAGAGAACGGAGCACATCCCTGGAACTCAAAGCATGTGTTTTTAAATAGCTGGAGTGTGGTGAGGTGGGAGGGAAGAGGCAGAGCCCAGAGAGAGCAGCAGCAGCCATATCGTGCAGAGCTCAGTGAGCCATGTGAAGGCTTACCCCATGGGTAATATAGCATGCCAAGGAATGGATTAAGAGTTGCAAGATCTTGGGAGGCCAAGGCAGGCAGATTGCTTGAGCCCAGCAGTTCAAGACCAGTCTGGGCTCTATAAAGAAAATACAAAAATTACCCAGGCATGGTAGTACATGCCTGTAGTCCCAACCACTTGAGAGGCTGAGGGGAAGGACAGCATGAGCCCAGGAGGTCAAGGCTGCAGTGAGCCAAGATTGTGCCACTGCACTCGAGCCTGGGTGACAGAACAAGACCCTGTCTTGTTTGTCTAAGAAAACAAAACAAAAAATCCTGCAAGACCGAGATGAGTGTATGAATGTATTTAAGAGTCTGTTGTGGCAGCCAGAGCATGACATTGACAACACCTGGGGCAGAAGGGGGTCACAGGTCACTTTCCAACGAGGACACACTCCCTGCCTTCCTTTCACAGAGGTGGCTTAACAGGTTCAAACACATCTCATTTCTCTGGCTGGTCAACCCTGTCATTTTCCCTCTGGTTCAGAATGGTTTGATATAAGGCCCTACATAAAACAATCAAAAGAAAATCTAAGTTCTGCCTTTAGGGAGTTTAAAACAAAATTTAGTTTTATCCACTGCTTCTCACAGCACCGTAATCTTTAAGAGGCAGTATCACTAAAACATCAAGGCAGGTGTTTTGGTTAATAAAATCAAACTTTTTTAAAGGAAATTTCCATAGAGTTGGTGGCCAAAAAAACTCACACCAAAATCATTCCAAACATAGTTCTAAATTCAGCCTGTTGGCCAGGTGCAGTGGCTCACGCTTGTAATCCCAACACTTTGGGAGGCTGAGATGGGAGGACTGCTTGAGGCCAGGAGTTCAAAACCAGCCTGGGCAACACAGGAGAACCTATTCTTAAAAATTTTTTTGTTTTTCTGTTAGAAAAAAATAATAAATTCGGCCTATCATCCACAGTCTGTTTCTGTAATGGGGTCAGCGAAGGTTCGGGAGTATCTGTCTGTTAAATGCATGCCTCTGTGCACACAAACACACATGCAGGGCTGACAGCTGAACCCTGAGTTCCAGTGTCATCTGCCGCCAAGTGTGGAGATGCAGCCTTGGGCTTTGATTTCTACCTCCCCTCTCCCTTCTACACAAACTCACCAAAGTGGGTGGCAGCCTATGAGAACTGAGATCAGTTGAAGGTCTGCTTTTGTAAATATTTTGGTATTACCTGTATTTTCTAGGGCATTTGCTTCCTCTATCCATAACCTTGACTGGGTTGACATCTTTCCAAGTGATTAAACATCTCCAGATGTGTGTTTTTTACTGGTGGGTACACAATTACCACGTGTCAACAGAAACTTTCAACACTGCTGAAGATTTTTGGGGGCCAAAGCTCGCATCCCTTCAGTGATAGAGAAGCCAATCTTTCATGTTTGGTTTAGATTGAAATAGTAAAACTCTGGTCTAAGGTTATTCTGAGAAAGTTATCTTTAATGTAGTCCAATAAATGCTCTGTTACTGCATACAGTCAAGGAGTGGTATGTTCTAGTTAATAAAATATTCATTAAAATGATATATACATTTTTTTTTCTTGAGATGGAGTCTCACTCTGTCCCCCAGGCTGGAGTGCAGTGGCGTGATCTTGGCTCACTGGTGCGATCTCGGCTCACTGCAACCTCCGCCTCCCAGGCTCAAGTGATTCTCCTGCCTCAGCCTCCCAAGTAGCTGGGAATACAGGCATGCGCCACCACGCCCAGCTTTTTTTTTTTTTTTTGTATTTTTAGTAAAGGCTGGGTTTCACCATGTTGACTAGGCTGGTCTTGAACTCCTGACCTCAGGTGATCCACCCACCTCAGCCTCCCAAAGTGCTGGGACTGTCTCTTATACACATCTAGATGTGTATAAGAGACAGCCACCACACCTTGCTAATTTTTGTATTTTTAGTAAAGGCTGGGTTTCACCATGTTGACTAGGCTGGTCTTGAACTCCTGACCTCAGGTGATCCACCTGCCTCAACCTCCCAGAGTGCTGGGATTACAGGCATGAGCCACCGCGCCCGGCCGCCCAACTATTTTCTGTATGTTTAGTAGAGACAGGGTTTCACCATGTTGGCCAGGCTGGTCTCATACCCCTGACCTCAGGTGATCCACCTGCCTCAACCTCCCAGAGTGCTGGGATTACAGGCATGAGCCACCACGCCCGGCCACCCAACTATTTTCTGTATGTTTAGTAGAGACAGAGTTTCACCATGTTGGCCAGGTTGGTCTCAAACTCCTGACCTCAGGTGATGTGCTCACCTCAGCCTCCCAAAGTGCTGGGATTACAGGCATGAGCCACTGTGCCCAGGGATATATATATATCTTAAATTGCTCCTAGGGACCGTTTACCAAGCCTCTTCTATGTGCTATAAACTACAAAGCTAGTATAAAAGGTTGAGATATGGCTCCTTCTCTTGAGGTACTGAAAAATGTAATAGACGTGAATATACACCAATCATAACATAGTAGAGGAGTTCCTACATTTGCAGTACAGGCAATAGGTTTGGTTAGACATCAAAAAAGGAACAGATCCATGTGGATTACACAGTTCAGGGCTCTGAAGAAGGGTTCAGAGGAACAGCTGCAGAGGTGGCTCCACAGGCTGAGGCAGGCCTCGAAGGAGAGAGAGGTACAGGTATAGCAGCAAACCGGGATGCTCCAGGTGAGGTCAAAGTCCAAGCAAACCAAGAAGCAGGGCTGAGCATGGCATGTGAGTGGCACGATAACACAGAAAACTTGCTGGGGAGGTGGTGATGTTGGGGATGAGAGGGAAACCAGAGCATGACAGCTTTGTAAAGCATGGCTCAGGCATCTGATCTTTGGTCCAGGGAGTGAGTTGATGACACGCGCATTTCAGAATGATTCATCAGATGCGGAGAGCCAGATGGACCAGAGAGGCAGAGGCAAGCTGGGAAGACCAGGGAAGGAAGAGCCCCAGGGATCATTTTAGGACCTGCAGGAAGACTCCACAGGGCTGAGGTATGTCTGACTACTGAGCCTGTAGAGGCCCAGCACTCTCTGGTTCTTTGGTCTGGAATCCCAAGCTATAGGGCTCCTGGTGAGCCACCCAGCTGACATTTCTCCCTTGATGCTGACAGTGAGGGGTAAAAGAGACCACCCCGCTTGCATGGGGTAATCAGTCAGTCTCTGTTGGAGCTGGACCAGAGGGCTGGAAGCAAGGTGCTCAGGTGGGGATAGGAAGGGAGATGCAGAGGGGGGAACTATGGAGGGAGACGAAACCTGGACTCTTTCTGCTTCTTGTTTTATCTGAGTATTATTTGGTTTTAGTGTTGACTAAAGTCTTTGGGAAATTCTGACCTTAGGGTTGGGCTGGGGGAACCATGCAGGGGCTGTCCTTACTAGGGCGGAGCTTTAATTCGTTGGGGAGGGGAATCTAATACTGCTGGGAGGGTTCTTGGCTTCTTAGCAACAAGACAGCAGGGGTAGGGGGGCACATGGTGGGAAGGCAGGGTACTGGGACTCAAAAAGGCTCTCAGGTCCCAAGAAACAGGTTTAAGTCACTGTTTTTGCTTTCCTTTTTGCTTAAGACATCAGAGACTTTGGAGAAACATCGCACAAGGTTACAAGATTACATTTGGTCATTAGCTGCCTTATATGGGGGCTGGGGGAGAGTACTGCACTACAACATTACAGGCTTCCCTGAGATATTTTTAAAAAGATATCTTGCATGCTAACCACTTCATTTTTTTTCCCCTCCTCACTCTGGTGCATGTTCTTAACTCAAGGGTTAATTAACAAACTAAATTTTCTGCTTATTAAAAATAAATATGGAGTAAAAAAATCTTTCCTTGATTTGTTTATAGCAGTTCAAATCTGATAAGATCTCCCAGAAACTATGTGAGCAGGAGGCAGTAGCTAGGAAAGCCCTTGACTGCCCTTGGGAAAGGGGACCAGATATTCCCTCTCTCTCAATTAGTAAAAAGTATGTCATGGGCCAGGCATGGTGGCTCACGCCTGTAATCCCAGCACTTTGGGAGGCCAAGGTGGGAGGATCGCTTGAGCCCAGGAGTTCAAGACCAGCCTGGGCAACTTGTCTCTACAAAAAAAAAAAAAATTAGTCGGGCATGGTGGTGTGCACCTGTAATACTAGCTACTTGGGAGGCTGAGGCAGGAGGATCGCTTGAGCCCAGAAGTTCAAGGCTATAGTGAGCTATGATTGTACCTCTGCACTCCATCCTGGGTGACAGAGCGAGGCCCTGTCTCAAAATACATATATACATATAATGTCATAAAACAGCATTGGACTTTTATTTTTTTAATAATGGGGGTCTCACTGTGTTGCCCAGTCTGGAATGCAGTCAGCTATTCACAGGTGTGATCATGAACTCCTGGCCTGGAACAATCCTCCTGCCACAGCCTCCTGAGCAGCTGAGACTGCAGATGTGCTCCACCATGCCCAGCTCAACGTTGGACTTTTATACATGAAGAAACATAGAGCCATACTGAAAAGCGACTAAGCTCCTGTTAGTTTTCTGAGCGTCCCCTCTCCTCACACTGAGCTTTCACAACTCTGAGGCTGGGTCTCCCCAGGGCCTGCAAGAGCACATCAGGCTTTCTGACCTAGTACATAAAGCCCTTTCATGGTCTGGCCCCTGCCCTACCCACTGTGCAGCCTCTTCTGGTTCCCACATTTACAGTTTCATAAACTCATGCTGCTTCCTAGACCTAGAGAAGCAAACCTCTCCTTTTTTTTTCCTTGTCTGCCATAGATGTCACCTTCTTCAGAAGACGTCCCCCTACAACCATCCCTGGTCTAGCTCAGGTGCTCTGAGCCCCCTGAAGCCCGATGGGCACCTACATTGCAGCATTTGTATTTCTACCTTTGTCTGGTTACTCCTCCAGGCGTTCATTAGACTGAGTTTCTTGAGGACCAGGGTCACACAGTTAATACCGATACCCTTCTGGTGAGCCACAGTACCACACAAAACTAGCTCTCAGTAAACAAAACCAGGCTGGGCGCAGTGGTCCATGCCTAGAATCCCAGCAGTCTGTGAGGCTGAGACAGGAGGATCGCTTGAGGCCAAGAATTTGACACTAGCTGGGACAACACAGCAAGAGCCCTGTTTCCACACACACACACACAAAAAAAGGGCTAAAAATGAAATTTAAAAATAAATAAATGGAAACAGCAAAAAAAGATCAAAAGGGGGTGGGCTGCAAATGAGAACATGTCCGTGGAAGTCGTCCGCTATCAGACGCCCTGTGGCTCTCCCAGGTGCAACCAGAAGGAAGCTGTAGAGGCCAGGAAGCAGTCATATCTAGCGACTCTTTTCAGGCTAAAGGAGCTGGATAAGTGTCATCCAGCTGGAAAGTGCACGTGGTAGGAAAAGGCAGTCAAAAACAGAACTAGCCAAGCAAGGCTTTTCTTCTGGGTTTTTCCAGCAGGAATCCTGAGTGACGCCTGCCCCCCATCAACCCTCCTCTACCGAAGAACCCCATTAAGGTGGCTGGTTTCACCACTCCATTCTTTCCTCTTCCCAAGGACCCCAATTCCTGGCCCTTCTACCCTTAAACTCTTTCCTGGCTCTTCTGCACCTCATCCAGTCTGGGGATCCTGCCTCCTGCATGCCACCCGAAGATGTGGTTAGAGGTAAAGGTATCCCTGCCTGCGCAAGGCCATCTCCCCAGCCAGTGGTCGCTGAGGCCTCTCTGTCAGTCTCCCACTTCCTATGTCCCCATTCTCAAGGCCCAGTGCGCTGTGGGTTCTTCCTGCCTTGCCCCCCTCATCCCTAAGGGTCCTATCCCCAGTACCCTACTTCCCCTGATCTTTCCTCCATCCCTGGTGCCATCCCCATCCTCCAGGCCCCGTGTCCTGAACTTATTCCAGGGACCGCTTCCCCTGTCGGGTTCTCCTGAGCGCCCAAGGCAGTCAGCGCCAACCTTTGAAGCTCTCTGCGGCCTCTAATAATCTGGTTGGAGTTATTTTGAGGCGGGAATCCTTCTTTAGAGACTTCATGGTGCCGTCCCGGCGGTGAGCGTGACCCTGCACCGCCCGGCCCCGAGACACCGAGGCTGCGCCGCACCCGCGGCGACGCCGCGCACGCCCGCCAGCCAGCGGCCGCCACTGCGTCCGTAGCAACCGGCGCCCCGCGCGGGGAGGGCACCTACCAATCAACTTGGGCGGAGACTGCTTGGAAACCACCTTCTTCATCGGGCTGCGCACGCGCCCGCCGCCTGCGGCGCCAAGAGCGAAAGACCCCTAGAACGCCCCGCTGGCCCGACCCGTGACGCAACAGGCGGCGCCGACGAGCGCCGTGACGTCACCAGCCGGGCGGGGCGAGGGGGCCCGGGCGAGGACCCCCGCGAGTTGTGGGAGCCGAGGGCTGGGTGGGAGCGGGCTGGCTGGTAGGGGTGCGGGACCTGCCTCGCCCCGCCCTGCTGCTAGGCCACGGGAGGCGGGTGGGGCGTCGCAGGTGCCAGCCCCTGCTTCCCACCTTCCTCGGCTAAGGCCACGTCCTGTCGAGAGACCTCCCTCTGCCCCCCTCACAGCGGTCCGGGGGTATCGGGCCTTTCAGGACATGCTGAAACCCCTTGCGTGGCATACCGTGGGTTTTAGGTGTCCGTGGCGGCCCTCCCCCACTCGCACCAACGCGCCTGGTGACCTCCCGGGTCCACGCTCGCTGCAGCCACTTTGGCCTTTCATCACTTCCCCGAACAGCCAAAACTTTTGCCCCGACTTGGGGCATTCTCACAGTCCTTGAAGATACTGCCTCTGATTATTTTAAGTTTATAAACGCACCCGCTTTGTTCCCCTTCTAGAGCCCTGATGCATTCTGGAATTTTTTTTTTTTTTTTTTTTTTTTTTTTTTTTGTATGTAGTTGCCTATTGTCAAACTCTCTCAGAATGTATGAGAGCAGGAGCTACCTCAGGCCCCGCCCCCAACCCAAAGTTTAGTGCCAGTAGTCACGCAGTAAATTGTGCCTCAAATAGTGAAGGGGTTCTAGAGCCAGACAGAATTGGGTTCTAATCCCACCTATGCCGGCTTGCTAGCTATGTGTTCTTGAGCCAATGCCTTGACCTAGAAGAGCCAGTTTTCTCTGCTTGGCGCAGTGATTCAGGCCTACAATCCTAGTGCTTTAGAAGGCTGAGGCAGGAGGATTGGTTGAGGCCAGGAGTTCAAAATTGGCCTGAGCAACGTAGGAAGACCCCATTCTAAAAACCTCCGCCTCCCAGGTTCAAGCGATTCTCCTGCCTCAGCCTCCTGAGTAGGTGGGATTACAGGCGTGTGCCACTACACCTGGCTAATTTTTGTATTTTTAGTAGAGGCGGGGGTTTCACCAGTTGGTCAGGCTGGTCTCAAATTCCTGACCTTGTGATCCGCCCTCCTTGGCCTCCCAAAGTGCTGGGATTACAGGCGTGAGCCACCGTGCCCTGCCTAAAAAATTTTTTTTAATTAGCCAACTTTGGTGGCCCACACCTGTAGTCTTAGCTATTCTGGAGGCTGAGGCAGGAAGATTGCTTGAGCCCAGGAGGTCCAGGCTGCAGTGAGCTCTGATTGCACCACTGCACTCCAGCCTGGGCAACAAAGTGAGACCCCCATCTCATCCATCCATCCATCCATATATATATATACATAAAATGGTGGTCATAATGCTGCCCTCACAAGGCCACTGCAAGGGTTAAATGAATATGTATGTATTTATTTTTCTTTGAGAGTATCTCACTCTGTTGCCCAGGTTGGAGTGCAGTGGCACAGTCATAGCTCACTGCAGCTTCAAACTCCTGAGCTCAAATGATCCTGCTGCTTCAGCCTTCCAAGTAGCTGGGACTACAGGCATGTGCCACTGCACCCAGCTAATTTTTGAATTTTTTGTAGAGGCATGGTCTTGCTATGTTGTCCAGGCTGGTCTTGAACTACTGTGCTCAAGTGATCCTCCCACCTTGGCTTCTCAAAGTGTTGGGATTATAAGCGTGAGCCTCCTCACCTGGCCTGAGTGTGCATTTAAACTATGCAACAGGGTGCCCTCCACAAACTGTAGTATCTTCTCAGTCAATTCTCAAAATCATGCTGGGGTTGAAGGGAGGGGACACATTATAAGCCCATTTTACAGATGGAGAAACTGAGCTCCAGAGAGAAGAGTGTAATGTCACCTGACTAGCGGGAAGCACAAATTGAACCTGGTTTTCAAAAGTCCAAGGCCAGGGCTCTTTGGACCCTGTCTCCTGGGACATTGCTGAGTTTGCAACAGCTGCCCCAGACAGCGGAGGAGCTAGAGAGGACGCCAGCAGGGCTGGTGAATCCCTGAGCTCCCTGTGTGTTCCCCATTGCTGGGTCCTGCCCCAGGGGCATGGCCCCTTCTTCACACTGCTCTGGACCTTGCTCTCGTTATGACTGCAGCATCCTCCGTGGACAGCCCCTCTTCTCCTGATCTCCGAGGTCCAGGCTCCAGCTTCCCTCTACCCTCTAGAGAATCCCCAGTTCCGTTTACTTCACAACTGAGCACTTATGATCCAGCAGGTGGGGTGCTGTGCCATGTGGGTCCTCCAGGAAGCAAGCGCTGAGATGAATATAGAAGTGCAAGAGGTTTATTGTGGGGAGAGGGGGTAGTGGAAAGGCCAGTGAAGGAGAGGAAGCAGGAAAAGGCTGGGAGAGCCTCAGATTGTGCTGCAGATCTAACAAAGTCTTGGCCAACCCACCGTGTCCTCTAGGCAAAGTATGTTTGTTAGAAGCTGTAAGCTAACTGCCCTCCTTGTGGGTGAATAGCAAGTTCTTTCCTGAAGGGAGACAGGAATGGCTTACCTCCATGGCTGTCCCAGAAGCTCTGTAAGATATGGAAGAAAATAATAAACATTTCCTTTTGCCCTTTGGAGCTCAGAGTCCAATCAAACCTAGGAATCTTTTAGACACAAAGTGGGGTCATTTGAAAGTAGATTTCCAACTCTAATGTGTGAGCTCATGGGGTAGTAATTAGCTGCAATTTAGGAACCACAGACTGGATATGAGGGGGGCCTTCTTAGAGGAGGTGGGCCACTAAATAAAGAGTTCAATGGGTAGTTCAAGGGGCAGGTACTCCAGGTAAGGACACAGAAGGTACAAAGGCCTGGAGGGGGCTGGGCATGATGGCTTGTGCCTATAACCCAACACTTCTGGAGGCTGAGGCAGGAGGATCACTTGAGCCCAGGAGTTTGAGACCAGCCTGGGCAACATAGTGAGACCCTGTCTCTACAAAAAAAATTATAAAAATTAGCCAGATGTCATGTCACGCACTTGTGGTCCTAGCTATACAAGAGAGTGAGGTGGATGGATTGCTTGAGCTTGGGAGGTCGAGGCTGCAGTGAGCTGTGATTGCACCACTGCACTCCAGCCTAGGGTGACAGAGCAAGACTCTGTCTTAAAAAAAAGGAAAAAAAAAGCGCAGTGTGTAAAGCACAAGCTCAGATGACAGCATCACTTCACCAGCATAGCTCCCGCAGTCTCCTCCCAGCTCCACAACTCTGAGCAACTTCCTGGAGCCCAGGGAGGAGGAGGTGGTGGCTAGGTTGACAGAGGACACAGCATAAATTATTGCTTCATGTCTCTGTTTATTTCCACCCATCCAGGTGCTGGGCATGTCGTCAGCTACTCCTAAACAGCCTCCCTAAATAGAAAGCGCATTTCCTCCACAGACTGCATCATCCATTTCCCAGGGACAGCCACCCTCCTAAAGACTGAGGCTGGGGGTCATCTGTTCTCCAGCCCCTCACATCTGGACCCCCTCCCGGTTCATCCTACCACTGTGTCTCACTTCCGCATACCCACCTGGCCTGCTCCCCTATTGTTTCCATTGTGCCCCCCCACCAGGTCTGGCCACCCCCACACATAGCTGGCTCATGCCCCTCACATCTGCCCTCACCCACTCACATCTGGCAGCTGCACCCCTTAAACGATTCATCACATCACTGCCCTCCTTACTACAACCTTGCTCAGCTCACACTCAGAATCTTAAATTCTTCTTAGCCCAAAACACAGGACGCAGCTGGACTCTGCTCCCAGAATGGACTGACTTCAGCTTCAGGGATGACACAGAGACTCTGGGACACTTCTTAGGAAGGACACAAGGGAGGATTTTCAGAGGCTTTGGAGTAAAGTGTGGGTTTGCTTCTCAACTTTGCCCCCACTTGGGCTGTCTGCTTTAGAGTGGGGACAGCCAACTAGGCATGGTGGCTCACACATGCAATCCCAGCACTTTGGAAGGTCAAAGCAGAAGGATCACTTGAGCCCAGAAGTTTGAGACCAGCCTGGGCCACATAGTGAGACCCCATCTCTACTGAAAATAAAAATTTTTTAAATTAGCCGGGTATGGTGGTGGTGGTGCGTGTCTGGAGTCCTAGTTACTCAGGAGGCTGAAGCAGGAGGATTGCTTGGAGCCCGGGAGATCAAGGCTGCAGTAAGCTATGATCACACCACTGTACTCCAGCCTGAGTGACAGAACGAGACCCTGTTTCAAAAAAACCCGAAGAAACAAAAATAGAGTGATAAGAGTAGGGACAGTGCCTGTCTCACATGGTCACGGTCACCTTCTTGTGCCTCATCCTATTCGTCATCCTCAGAACCCCTACACATACACTTCTGTGGGATCTGTCTGCCCTGCTAAAGCACAAGTTCCAGAGGTGCAGGAGCCTTTCTGTCGGATTCATGGCTGTGTCCCCCCATTCCTGGCTGGCACATGTGTGCCATCCTAATGGATGGGTGTGGGGAGCCTGCAGGAGCGTCAGTGGCCCATGGTCACTGCCTTCCATGATCTGTGGGGCAGGGAGAGAGCTGGCTCCTCCCATGCAGCAGCACCCACGGACAGAACCACAAACCACAGCGACATGCTCCTGAGAGGACTGCTATAGGAAGACAGTTCTAAGAATCAGGGCTCCCTCCGAGCATGCAGGAGTTCCTGCGCTGGTCTAGTCAGCCTGGGCGGCTGGGGAGGACACGCCCAAGATGGATGGACAGTAAGTTCTGGGCTCTGTCCCGTGGACCTCCACCAAAAAAACGGTTCTCTGCCTGCACCCCTCCATCCTCGTTCTGGGCAGAAGGCTGCCTTCTGAGGGCAGATTCAGGGCTGAGGGAGCTGGTTCACCTAGGGGACTCCTTCCTAAATTGTGGGGGCAGCTGAGGAATTGTCCTGTTCCACTGGTGAGAATGGTGTTCTAGTGATGCATGGCTGGGAACTGCGGGGGCAGGTGCTGAATCAAAAGCCCTGGGCCTGAGTCTCTTTTTAACTGTGTCACACAGCACGAGGCCTCCGCTCTGAGTTTCATCTTCCTTCCTCACAGAATGGGCTCAGCACAGCCTTCATCTACTTTCCAGGATGGACGCAAGGTGGAAAAAAGAATGTGTGTGAAAACTATACAGATGAAAGGGATTATAGTTAAGGCCTGGGACACTCAAGTCAACTAGATCATTTCTCTTAGTGTGATAGGCAGAATAACGGCTCCACCACAGATGTCCACCTCCTAATCGCCGGAAACTGTAAATATGTTACCTTGCAAGGCAAAAAGGATTTTGCAGATGTGATTAAGGATCTTGAGATTCAGAGATGATCCAGGATTATCCAGTGGGCCCCATGTAATCACAAGGGTCGTTACAAGAGGGTGGCAGAAGGGTCAGCGTCAGAGAGGGAGATGTGCTAATGGAAGCGGAGGTCAGAGTGTGTGGCTCTGAGCCACGACATGCCGCAAGCCTGAAGAAGCTGGAAAAGGCAAGAGGCAGATTCTCTCCTAGAGCCTCCACAAGGAACACAGCTCTGCTGACACCGGGACCATTTCAGACTTCTGACCTCCAGAGGCAGCAAGATAAATTTGTGTTAAGCCACTAAATATGTGGTCATTTATTAGGGCAGAAACAGGAAACTAACACAGACAGGGTCATAGAAATACTTTCAAATCGAATTCTCTAGCTCCTGTTCAAAAGTCTGTCTCAGTCCATGAAAGCTTCTGTTCTTACCAAGTTAGCTCATGGCTCCCAGGCTATCATTAAGTAGGTCACTGCCAGGCTAGGTGAAGTGGCTCACGCCTGTAATCCCAGCACTTTGGGAGGCTGAGGCGGGTGGATCATGAGGTCAGGAGTTCAAGACTAGCCTGGCCAAGATGGTGAAACCCCGTCTCTACTAAAACTACAAAAATTAGCCAGGCACGGTGGCAGGCGCCTGTAACCCCAACTACTTGGGAGGTGAGGCAGGAGAATCACTTGAACCCGGGCGGCAGAGGTTGCAGTGAACCAAGATTGCGCCACTGTACTCACTCTAGCCTGGCCTCAGAGTGAGACTCTGTCTCAAAAAAAAAAAAAAAAAGTAGGTCGCTGCATATCTGTCTTGAGTTCCAGTAGCAGAGCATGCTACAGTTGACGCACCCAAGTTCAAATCCCAGCTTAATAATTTTCTAGTTGGATGACCTTGGGCTAAGTCACTTCATGACAAAAATGGGAAAGGGCAGCAGGGGGCGTTGTGAGAATTAAATATGATTCCCTTGAAAACTCTCACAGATAAATTTTAATTTCAGATAAAATAAGTTTTTTTAGTATAAGTATGTCCTATATAATATTTGGGATATGTTTACACAAAGAATATATTCATTGTTTATCTGGTCATTGTTTAATATCATTGTTTTTCATTAAACAATATATCATTAAACAATATATCATTAAACAGTATATAATTGTTTATCCGAAATTCAAATGTAACTGGGTGTCTGTATTTTTATTTGCTAAATCTGACAACTTTAGTCTTGTCCCAGGTCACATAGCTTGTAAGCAATGGAGCTAAGCCTCCATCTCAGGCTTTCAGCCCAAGGTCAATGAGCATCCTGCTGTTTCACAGGCCTGACCATAAGTGGATTATCTGAGCTACATGGCAGTCCTAGACTCAATCCAGTTGAGACTTCAAAAACAAATGCGATTTAAGCCCTGGGCACACCTCAAAAATATCAAAGTGATCATGAAAATAAAATTTAAAAACAATACGAAATAAATGTTTATATATATTATATAAGTATATATATAAAGCATGTAAAGTCAAGACTGAGTATGAAATAAATAAGAGAAGAAACTACATGAAAATAAATGCTTTAACGTGTATTAAGTATGGGAATTCAATTTCTTTTCTAATTTTTTTTTTTTTTTTTTTTTGAGATGGAGTCTCGTTCTGTCACCCAGGCTGGAGTACAATGGGGTGATCTCGGCTCATTGCAAGCTCCGCCTCCTGGGTTCAAGCAATTCTCCTGCCTCAGCCTCCCTAGTAGCTGGGACTACAGGCGCGTGCTGTCATGCTCTGCTAATTTTTTGTATTTTTAGTAGAGACGGGGTTTTACCATGTTA
Source organism: Mandrillus leucophaeus (assembly GCF_000951045.1). Classification (NCBI taxonomy): domain Eukaryota; kingdom Metazoa; phylum Chordata; class Mammalia; order Primates; family Cercopithecidae; genus Mandrillus; species Mandrillus leucophaeus. The sequence goes on from NW_012106363.1 coordinate 3,264,307, forward strand.
GCCTGGATGGTCTCGATCTCCTGACCTCATGATCCGCTCCCTCGGCCTCCCAAAGTGCTGGGACTACAGGCATGAGCCACCGTGCCAGGCCGTGAATTCAATTTCTAAAGATGATGTTCCTTTTATGTTTTCCTTCTGGTGATCTGGACCAACCCATAAATTCAGTGGAGTTTATAAACTAAATGGCATCTAACTGAAGGCTTATCATGGCCTGCATAGCCTTCTAAGCATTTTATGTGTAGTAGTTGCTTTTTTAATAAAATTGAGATAATTCACATAAAAAATTTTATATAACATAAAATTCACCATTTGAAGGATACAATTCAGTGGGTTTTTTTTTTCAGTATATTCACAAGGTTGTGCAACCATTACCACTGTTCAGTTCCAGAACATTTCCATCACCCCAAAAGAAACCCTGTAGCCATTAGTCACTCCCCATTGTCCCCTACCCACTAATCCCTAGAAGCCACTAATCTACTTTCCATCTCTATGAATTTGCCATTCTGGACATTTCGTATATGTTAAATCATACAGTACAGACCTACTTTGTGTCTGTTTTTTGTTTTTTTTTGTTTTTTTTTTTTTTTTT
>NW_012106363.1:3265205-3270539 GCF_000951045.1 Mandrillus leucophaeus
GCCCGGCCCTGTTTTTTTTTTTTAACTTAGCATAATGTTTTCATGTATTCATTTCATTGCTGAATAATATTTCATCGTATGAAGGTACCATATTTTATTTATCCATTCATCAATTGACGGGCATTGGGCTGTTTCCACTTTGTGGCTATTATGAATACTGCTGCTATGAACATTTGTGCATAAGTTTTTGTATGACTACATGTCTTTAATTATCTTGGGCATATACCTGGGAGTGGAGTTGCTGGGTCATATGGTGACGCTAGGTTTAACTTTTTTAGGAACTGCAAGACTGTTTTCCACAGCAGCTGCACCATTTTGCATCCCCACCAGCAGTGTATAAGGGTTTTGATTTCTCCACATATTCACCAACACTTGTTATTATTATTATTTCTATTCTAACCATCCTAGTGGGTGTTGGGGGGTAGTCTCAGTTTTGATGTCCATTTTGTTAATGGCTAATGATGTTGAGCATCTTTTCATGTGCTTATTAGTCACTTGTGTATTTTATTTAGAGAAACATCTATTCAAATCCTTTGCCTATTTTTATTTATTTTATTTATTTATTTTTTTGAGACAAAGTCTCACTCTGTTGCCCAGGCTGGAGTGCAGTGGCGTGATCTTGGCTCACTGCAACCTCCGCCTCCCAGATTCAAGCAATTCTTGTGCCTTAGCCTCTCGAGTAGCTAGGATTACAGGTGTGCACCACCACACCTGGCCCATTTTTTTCTTTTTAGTACAGACAGGGTTTCACCATGTTGGCCAGGCTAGTCTCGAACTCCTGGCCTCAAGTGATCTGCCCACCTCGGCCTTCCAAAGTGTTAGGATTACAGGTGTGTGCCACTGGGTCTGACCCTTTGCCCATTTTTAAATTGGGTTGTCTTTTCATTGTTGAGTTGTAGGAGTTCTTTATAAATTGAGAGGATATTAAACTCTTATGAGATATATAATTTGTAAATATTTTCCCCCATTCTGTGGGTTTTCTTTTTACTTTCTTAATAGTGCCCTTTGATGTACAACATTTTAAAAGTTTTGATGAAATCCAATGTATCTATTTTTCTTTGGTGTTTTAGTTATGGGTGCTAACTCCCTGAACATTTACAACCATGTCAGGTTCCTCATCCCATTTTACAGATGAGGAACCTGAAGCAGAGACGGGCTAAGTACTCCACCCAGGATTAAGCAGTGAATGGGCAGCAGAGCTGGAATCTGAATACAGCACGCACACTCCGGGGACCCAGGTGGGAGACGTTCAGGGCTCCTGTGCTCAAACTAGGGTGTTTGAGCAGGATCCTTAAATTGTTCTGTGACCTTTGAACTTCACTCAAGCTGAGGATTGCCAGCCTGATGGTTTTCACAGCTCATTTCATTATTGTTCGCACGTTAATCTGAAGGGCCCATGCTTGGTGGGGACTGGGAGGAGGGGCACATTTCTTCAGCAACTTCCCCAAAGATCTAAAGCAGCCTCCCTGAGCTGAGCCCCTGCCTGCAGGGAGGGCTCCAGGAGAGACCTAATCTAGAGTGAGGGCAGAGGAAAGGCAACCTCTGGGGTGTCCCGGGTGTCAGGGATCTGGGAGGTAGGTGGGGCGGTCCCTGCCCAGATTAGTCAGCCACTTGAGGAATGGGGCCGCTCCTGCCTGACCTGCTGAGAGAAGGCAGGGAGCACTGGTATAAGGAGCCATATAGTGTGGGTGTCCACTGCCTGGAGGCTGCCAGTGGGCCTCATGGTGCACAGCCTCCCAGCCACCCAGGAGGTGACAAATTCTATGCTGAGCCAGAGGGAAAAATTTCCAGGAGTCAAGTCTACTGAAGTTTGAGCAGCACAGGGAAGTGACAGGTCTCTGTCTGTCTTGTCAGGCACCAGGACTTCCTGTTCAAGACCTGTGTTCTCTAGAGCCAGCATGCCCAGCACACTGTGGAGTTAAGAACATGCTACCCCCAAATCCGCTGCTCGGGCTTATTGACTATTTTAAGTTAAAGGCATTTGAAAAATAGCAGGTGCAAGAAGATCATGTGAACCTTCCTTTTTTTTTTTTTTTTTAAGACAGGGTCTCACTCTGTTACCCAGGCTAGAGTGCAGTGGCACGATCATAGCTCACTGCAATCTTGACCTTCCCAGGCTCAACTGATCCTCCCACTTCAGCCTCCTGAGTAGCTGGGACCACAGCTGCACCATCACACTCAGGTATTTTTAAAAGTTTTTATAGTGATGAATGTCTCACTATGTTGCCCAGGCTGGTCTTGAACCTCTGACTCAAGCAATCCTCCTGCCTCAGCCTCCCAAAGTGCTGGGATTACAGGTGTAAGCCACCATGCCTAGCCCCTTCTGCTTCCTTTTTTTTGAGACCAAGTCTCACTCTGTTCTCCAGGCTGGAGTGCAGTGGCGCGATCTCGGCTCACTGTAACCTCTGCCTCCCAGGCTCAAGCGATTCTCCTGTCTCAGCCTCCTGAGTAGCTGGGACTACAGGTGCACACCACCATACTTGGATAATTTTTGTATTTTCTTTTTTTTTTTTTTTTTAGTTGAGACGGGAGTTTCACATCACCATTTTGTTCAGGCTGGTCTTGAACTCATGATCTCAAGTGATCTGCCTGCCTTGGCCTCCCAAAGTGCTGAGATTACAGGTGTGAGCCACCGTGCCCGGCCAAGTGTTCAATTCTAACTGTATCTTTGGGTCTTCATTTCCTTATGAAGTCTCCTGTGCCACATACAAACTGTATTAAATAAATTTGGATGTTTTTCTCCTGTTAATCTGTCTTCTGTCAGTTTAATTCTGAGTCCCAGCCAAAAAACCCCAAGATGGTAGGGGATAAAATTTCGCCTCCCCTACAGCTGTAAATTACAATGAAAACACTAATAGTGGCCGGGTGCGGTGACTCACGCTTGTAATTCTTGCACTTTAGGAGGCCGAGGCAGTTGAGACGGGTGGATCGCTTGAGGTCAAGAGTTCAAGACCAGCCTGGCCAACATGGTGAAACCTCACATCTACCAAAAATACAAAAATTAGCCAGGTGTGGTGGTGAGCATCTGTAGTCCCCAGCTACTCGGGAGACAGAGGCAGGAGAATCGCTTGAACCCGGGAGGTGGAGCTAAGATTGTGTCACTGCACTCCAGCTTTGGCAACAGAGCGACTCTGTCTCAAAAAAAAAAAAAAAAAGAAAAGAAAAGAAAGAAAGAAAGAAAAAGAAAAAGAAAAAGAAAGCGCTAATAGTAACATCTACCACATTTGTCAAATGCACATTTTGTGGCAGGAACTGCTCGAGGCTTTTTCCATCCACCCATCATTGCAGACCTTAGGACTGCCTTGCAAGGAAGGCAAGGTCTCAGTCCTGCTGTCAGAGGTGAAGAGGTGGAGATTCATAGGGTGAGAGGCTTAACTAAGGGTAGCCAGCCAGTAAGGAACACTGGCCCCCTCCTAGCCACATTGCCGTGGCAGCCCCCGAACCCCACTCACACTGCAGGATCCTGATCACCCTTTCACCCCCAGCTCCAGCCCTGAGAAAGCAGGGAGAATGGGCTACAGTTCAGGTTGGATGTGAAATGGGAGCTCTGACCCAAGAGGACAAGGCAGGGCCAACTGGCTTTCGGGGGGGACACAGTGGCCAAGGGCCACTACCCTCCTGTCACTCACCCACTGCACAGAGAGCCCGGTGTAGGAGGCACTCTCAGACACTGGCTGGTGCGGAGATTCTGCAACATGTCTGAATGTCAGGCTCAGGGGAGCGTTTTAAAAAATACAGACTACTGGATACAGCGATTCGGGTTGTGTAGATCTGAGCTGAGGTGCGAGGTGGAAGGGCAGGAATGTGTATTTTGGAGCCTCTGACGGTTCTGATGCATAGGCAAATTTAAGAACCTGGGGTTGGTCCAACCTCCTCACCAACAGTCCAGAAAACTAGAACTCAGATGACAGACGTGTTCTTCCTAGTTGTATAGTAGGAAGCGACAGTCAAGATTCAAATTGAAACCCAGGTGGGCCTAGCCACCAACATTAGACTGCCCCTCTTGGAAGGAGAAGGCCAACTTCAACACCAACCATATCTCTGGAGGTGGGACTAACGTCTGGGCCTGGGACTAATAGAAAAAGCCCCAAGGCAAAAGATGGACTTAAATATATAAATGTAGTTGAAATTTCTGGAAAACTCACTTCCAAAAAAATTAAAATCCATGAAAAATAAAAAGGATAGCATATTAGAAGCAGTATTTGCAGCGAATAATACAGAGTTATAACACCTATCTGTCATCTATCCCTCTATCTGTTATCTTTTTTTTTTTTTTTTTGAGATGGAGTCTTGCTCTGTCTCCCAGGCTGGAGTGCAACGGCGCTATCTTGGCTGACTGTAACCTCTGACTCCCTGGTTCATGCGATTCTCCTGCCTCAGCCTCCCGAGTAGTATTTTTTTAGTAGAGACGGGGTTTCACCATGTTGGCCAGGATGGTCTCGATCTCCTGACCTCATGATCTGCCTGCCTCAGCCTCCCAAAGTGAGGGGATTACAGGTGTGAGCCACTGCACCAGCCTCTATCTCTTTACCTTGACAGTCTGTTCAACTGGATCAAGAGATCGTCAAGGCTTTAATTGGCTAAATAAGCAAAGAGCTTAACTGTGCACATAACACAATAATTAGTAAACAAATATTTAATGGAGAATGTTTAATCTGGTCAGGAAGGCTTTAAAATGTAAATTAAAACAATGTACCATTTAAAACTATATTATTATATATGTACATATTGTCAAAGTCAAAAATGTAGAGATTAATCTCTAAATTTAACATTTTATCTCAGAAGCAACAATTGCAATTTGGGGCATACACACAGACTGGGTGGTCTTTAGTATAGCCAAAGAACAAAGAGATGTTTGGGGGTTTTATGAAAAGGAGAATTGTTTTGAAAGATACTTCATTGGAGCTAGTAAGGTTTTGGGGATGGCAAGCGCTGACTGGTGAGCGAAGGTGGTGGGTAAAACTAGTCTTGGAGTTGCAGCAAGTTGTTTCAGTAGCCATTAGATACTAGTTTCAGGTTACAACAGGCTGTTTCAGCAGCCAAGCTCGTGGAAAATTTACTTCTCGGAGCGATGTTATATGTCCCAAGTGCTTTTTCCCCCAACCCATTGACTCTGATTTAGTTGAGTATGGCAAGAATGACCCAATTTGTACAATCGACTTTCACAATATATACATATTTAAATTTGTAGGAAAGGATTGGGAAGGATATACATGGTGGCAGAACTGTCTAATTTTCTCTTAATATCGATTCTTTCCCCCTTAAAAAAAATCAACCAAGCACTTGTATTATGGGGGGAGCTGGGATTGGAGAAGCTGCAAAATGCTCAGTTTA
>NW_012106363.1:3271099-3274725 GCF_000951045.1 Mandrillus leucophaeus
AAAAAATTTTTAGAAAAGAAATAAAGCGATATCATATGGTAGGGGGACTTTAGGGAAAGCTCTTTAGAGAGAGGCTGATACATCTGGGAAAAACTATGGTACTGCCCCTCCAGCCTTCTCCTTGTTGCCTAGAAAGCAGGCATGATGGCTGGAGCTCCAGGGACAATATTAGTCCATGTGGAGACCTTAAGGATGAAGCCATAAACTGAAAATGGGTTCTTCATGACTAATGAGCATGGGCCCACCATGCTAGCCCTGAAATGCTATGTGCAGACTTCTTTTATGTGAAGAAAACAAATCCTATCTTGTTTAAGCCTAAGCTATTTTGGTTTTCTGTTATATGCAATTGAACCTAAACTTAACTGATACACACACCAAACCTCTCTGGAAGTGTAAATGGGACTTTCACACTTCAGTTTCTATGCTATGCTCTTGCTTGCATTTATTATTTTAATCTTTTACAATAGACATGTGTTTGTGTATTACTTGTATAAACATCTGTTTTGGAGCGCCAGCCCCACCACTCCCTAGCTCTGTGACCCTGTGCAGTCAATTTCTCTGAGCCTGTTCCCTCATTTGTAAAATGGGCACGATGATAATAGAACTTATCTCATTTGGTTACTGCAGAGCTTAAATTAGCTAATGTACATAAAATTCTTGGTACGGTGCGTGGCTTATAGCTATTGCTGTACTACATTTTGCTACCACCTAGGCACTGGTGGTGGCAGAACCAATTAGAAAAACCCAGGACATGTTGCTGAGTAAAAAAGCAGGTTGCAAAACTGGCATGGGGATGTGATCCCTTTTGTGAAAAATTATTTTTATGTCTACATCTATATGTATATCTATGCAGATTATACATATAGATGGATATGTATATCCAGAGATGCCTGGAGGGATGGTTGGCCAAATGTTAGTAGTGGTAATTTCTGGGTAGTAGAATTTTTGCTTTATTCTATATGGTTGAAAGATAGCATATATTAACTTTTGAGCAGGAAAATAAAAAAAAAAAAAGAAAAAAAACCCTTTGGAAAACAATGTTCCAGTTCTCATGCCAAGAATCATTAAAGCCTTTGTGCCTTTTGACCTATCTCACTCTTGAGAATTGACCTGAGGAAATAATTCAAATGAAGGAAGAAGCCATATCCACAAAAGCATGCACTATGGCAGTATTTATTATAGGGAAATTGAGCAACCATGTAAGTGACTTACATTAGGGTAATGATGATTAAATTATTCACTCATTGGAACATTGTGCAACAATGAGAATAAGATGATGACCATGTAGCAATGTGGAAAACTGCTTATGACAACAGAATTGAAAGGGACAGAATGCAAAATTAGATCTGGGCCAGGGTCACATCTGGGTAAAAATATGGCATGCATTTGGACTGGGACTGGAAGGGAACAGAGGCAAATAAAAACAATGTAATTTGTTGGGACCACTGATTATGAGTGATCCTTTTTTCTTTTTCATTTAGAATTCTATCCAATATTTCTATTTTGTTATTTGTTTCATAATAATTATTTTAAAATTGGCTTTAAAAATCCCCTCAGGGAGAAGGGGCAACAGGGAGAGAAAGATAAAAGGGAGACCTGGGATTCTCCCAGGAGGCGGTCCTCTGAGTAACAGAAACTCAGAGGTAATGTACAAGACATGGAAATTAGACTGAGTTCCAACTCAGTCTTCTACCTAGGTGGTCCCAGAGGTTGTATCCTCTTTGCTTTCTGACTTGGCAGTGATTAATCAGATGGACCAAACAGTTGCCAAGGCAGTACTGATGATAAAGCTAGGATCAAGAATGCTTTTCAGGCTGGGTGCGGTGGTTCACGCCTGTAATCCCAGCACGTTAGGAGGCCAAGGTGGGTGGATCACAAGGTCAAGAGATTGAGACCAGCCTGGTCAACATGGCAAAACCCCATCTCTACTAAAACTACAAAAAAATTAGCCAGGTATGGTGGCATGCACTTGTAGTCCCAGCTACTCAGGAGGCTGAGGCAAGATAATCACTTGAACCTGGGAGACGGAGGTTGCAGTGAGCCAAGATCAAGCTACTGCATTCCAGCCTAGGGGACAGAGCGAGACTCCATCTCAAAAAAAAAAAAAAAAAAAAAAGAAAAGAGGAATGCTTTCCAAGTTGGAATCATCTGGAAAAACTGATCATGCTTGCTGTTGATGAGGCTGTACAGAAAAGAGTGCTAGCAGGCTGGCAAGAGTGTGAACTGGGCAGGCTTCCTGGAGGGGTAGCCTGGCATTGTGTATCCAAACAAAGGATGTGCAAATCCTTAGAGTCAGCAATTCCACTTCTTGGGATTTATCCTAAACCTAAGAAAATGATCAAACCGCCTTTTTCAGGCAGCCGGGAAGATGGCGGACATTCAGACTGAGCGTGCCTACCAAAAGCAGCCGACCATCTTTCAAAACAAGAAGAGGGTCCTGCTGGGAGAAACTGGCAAGAAGCTCCCGTGGTACTACCAGAACATAGGTCTGGGCTTCAAGACACCCAAAGAGGCTATTGAGGGCACCTACATTGACAAGAAATGCCCCTTCACTGGTAATGTCTCCATTGAAGGGCAGATACTCTCTGGTGTGGTGACCAAGATGAAGATGCGGGGGACCATTGTCATCCGCCGAGACTACCTCCACTACATCCACAAGTACAACCACTTCGAGAAGCGCCACAAGAACATGTCTGTGCACCTGTCCCCCTGCTTCAGGGACGTCCAGATTGGTGACATCGTAACAGTGGACAAGTGCTGGCCGCTGAGCAAGACAGTGCACTTCAACGTGCTCAAGGTCACCAAGGCTGCCGGCACCAAGAAGCAGTTCCAGAAGTTCTGAGGTTGGACATCGGCCTGCCCCCTACAATAAAATAAAGTTATTTTCTCATTCCACCCCCTCCAAAAAAAAAAAAGAAAGAAAATGATCAAACCAATGCATAAAAATATTTACATAACATGTTCATCACAGAGTTTATATTTATCAAAAATTAAGCAGGGCGCAGTGGCTCACGCCTGTGATCCCAACACTTTGGGAGACTGAGGCGGGAGGATCACTTGAAGCCAGGAGTTCAAGACCAGCCTGGGTGGCTGGGCGCGGTGGCTCACGCCTGTAATCCCAGCGCTTTGGGAAGTTGACACAGGTGGATCACGAGGTCAGGAGTTGAAGACCAGTCTGGCCAAGATAGTGAAAAGCCATCTCTACTAAAAATACAAAAAGTATCCGGGCACAGTGGCAGGCACCTGTAATCCCAGCTACTCTGGGAGGCTGAGACAGGAGAATCAGTTGAACCTGGGCAGCAGAGGTTGCCGTGAGGTGAGACTGTGCCACTGCACTCCAGCCTGGGTGATAAGAGTACGACTCTGTCCCCCCCCCCCACCAAAAAAAAGACTAGCCTGGACAACATAGTGAGACTGCACCTCTGTAAAAAATTTAAAAATTAGCTGGGCACGCTGGTGTGCATCTGTAGTACCAGCTACAAAGGGATGGAGAGGTAGGAGGATCACTTGAGCCTGGGAGTTTGATTTTGAATTGTTTGAACGGTGGGGGCAGAGGTTGCAGTGAGCCAAGATTGCGCCACTGCACTCCAGCCTGGGTGAGGGAGCAAGACTCTGTCTCAAAAAAA
>NW_012106363.1:3275330-3335616 GCF_000951045.1 Mandrillus leucophaeus
AAAAGAAATGAAACGAAACTGGGAAAACAACATCTTTTGGCATAACCATGCATCAGTACACTATGGAGCCACACTGTAATCCCAACACTGAAAAATTGGATCTAGATATAAATTTACCATGGAAAGACACTTAGTACATATTAGATAAGACAAGAAAGCTCCAAAGCAAGATGTGTATTGTCCCATTTTTGTAAGATTGTGTATCTAAATACATTCATTTGTGTATCAGAAATTCTGCTAAGATACACACCAGAATCTTAACAATAGCTAATCTTTGAATGGTGGGATTACAAACTGAATCAGGCAGTTTAGCCTCAACTATGGTGCGGCAACAACTGGAAAGTCTACTGGTCTGCAATGGCAGGGGCTAATTTCTCCCTACTGTTCGTGTCTATTGTGGCTGGCTGCTCTGACCATCTTCTTCACCCTGGGACCTAGGCTGACTAAACAGTCTCCATGTGAACATTGCAGGTCACTGCAACAGCTGATGGACCACCCACCGGCTCTTACAACCAGTGCCAGGCACGTTTCGTGGCCCTTCCAGGTTCAACAAGGTAGGGGTATATAATCCTCCCCAGGCCCTCAGGTGAGGCTCAAGCCAAGGAGGGGTAGCAAATATTTTGGACATAATACAATCTACCACACAGTGATTTCATTCTATTATTTAAAGTTCTTTTCTTTGCAGAAGGGGGTGAGAGGAGAGGTGAGTGGTCTCACGGGCATGATGCCAGCTACAAGGGGCTGGAGAGCTGATGTGGGAGGATCACTTAGCCTAGGAGTTTGAGGCTGCAGTGAGTTGCGATCCTAACATTGCACTCCAGCCTGGGGGACACAGTGAGACCCTCACCCTCCCTGCCCCCAAATTTGAGAGGTCTGGACTTTGCCTAATTTAAGAGGCAGACCACCTGACCTTGACCTACAGCAAGGAGAAAACAATGATGGGACAGAAAGTTCTGGATGCTCAGAAGTGTTATGCCAGGCCTTCTACTTACTGCTTATAGGACTTGAGTTGAGTTAGAGAGTCTCCATGAATGTCCCTATCTAAGATGGAAATGAAAAGGGCTGTCCTGTTGACCTCATACTACTCGGCAGCAGGGAGGGGTGGCTCAGGTGGAAGACTTTCAAATGATCAGTGCTCTACCTGCACGCAGAAGGTTTGGTGCTTCAAGCTGTAACCGCATACCCACATGTACTACACGTCCCCAACTTCATCACCAAAGGGGGTTGTTCACCCCTTTTACTCATGTCCATGTAGGGCAGGTGAAAAGATGACAACCCAGGTCCCACTATGGGGGAGGAGAAGCCCCCGATGGATGAGCCATGGAAGGGCTGGGATATGAAATGAAGGCCCCCCTTCCCACTTTGTCATGAGACACTGGAAATAGCTGTGTCTCCCTTTCCTCCTGCCCCCAGTCTCCTGGGATGGAAGGCAAAAAATGATTGTAATCAGGGTTCCCAAAAGGGAATGATCACTAGGGTCATCTATGAGCATTGAAAAACTAGATTCCAGGGCTTCAACTCCAGGAGCTTCTGATTCATCTGGTGAAGGAAAGCCTAGACTGAGTCACAGAAGGTGATCTGTGCCACCCCCATTTGGCCCTGGCTCCTACCCAGCTCCTCTGCACAGGCCTCATGAGGTGTCCTGGCAGGGAGGGCCCGGACATCTCAGGTGGCACGAGCCCTGGCAGCTGGGAGAAACCTGAGTGGTCCCAGGTTATCTGATGGTGCACCTGCCTCAGCCCCGTGCTGGCTTCTTGAATGTCAAGATCAGGCGAAGTCTCAGGAAGCAGCTCCCTGAGCAGCACAGGTCACCCCACAGGCTGCCCCAGGGCCAGGCTTTCCAGGACAGCAGGGCCAATGGAGGTGGTAAGAAAAGGGTATTCTCCTGTCCTGCTCCTAGTCCCTCTGAACTAAACATGCTCCTGGCTCCCACGACCTGCCTGCACACCTTGACTGATAAGCCTGGAATTAATCTCTTTACACATCTGTCAACATGGCAGTGAGTGCCTTGAGGGCCAGGACAGGTCTTGTTCCTCCCTGCATGCCCAGTGCAGTCCCTGGCACACCATTTGTGCTTGCTTAATATTTCATGAATAAAGGAGAGGTAGTAACACTTACCAAGTTACCACAGGGTCAAGGAAGGACTGATATTCACACCCACTGGGCACATGGGAAGCGCACGTGCTTACCTGAGAGGTGGGGAGGCCCCATTCTTAGTCACTCGGCTAGAGGCTGAGCTTAGCACGCCTCATTTGGCAGTGGTACTGGATTACTTCTGGCATCATGGTACCCTATGACATAAGGTATGAAACTTATGGAGCCTCTTCCCAGGAAAATGCCCCTCCCCACTCCCTCTGTCTCACACATATAACATACAACTTCCAGGTTAAGAGTATCACCCCTTCACCAGGTACAATGACTCACATCTGTATCCCAGCACTTTGGGAGGCCAAAGTGGGAGGATCACTTGAGCTCAGGAGTTTGAGACCAGCCTGGGAAACATAGGGAGACCCTATCTCTACAAAAACTTAACAATTGGCCAGGCATGGTGGTGCACACCTGTAGTCTCAGCTACTTGGGAGGCTGAGGTGGGAGGATCGCTTGAACCTGAAAGGTCACAACTGCAGTGAGCTGTGGTCATAGCATTCCAGCTTCAGCGACAGTGAGGCCCTGTCTCAAAAAAAAAAAGTATCAGCCCTTTAAAAACTGAAAAGCTCTTTTTTAATGGAGAAAGGCTAAAATTGTCTATTATTGTATGTAGTTAATGAATTTATTTATTTATTTTAAGACAGAGTCTCACTGTCACAGGCTGGAGTGCAGTGGCACAATCTCAGCTCACTGCAACCTCCGCCTCCCAGGTTCAAGCGATTCTCCTGCCTCAGCCTCTCAAGTAGCTGGGACTACAGGCGCCAGCCAACACACCCGGCTAATTTTTGTATTTTTGGGGGACGGGGGGGTAGACAAGGGGTTTTGCCATGTTGGCTAGGCAGGTCTTGAACTCTTGACCTCAAATGATCCACCTGCCTCGGCCTCACAAAGTGCTGGGATTACAGGCGTGAGTCACTGTGCCTGGCCTGATGTCTACAACTTTTAAATTATTCAGAAAAAAGAAATTATACACACATATTTATCTAAAGATGAAGTAAGTGTGGCCAAAAATTAACAATTGATGAATCTATAGGGTGACCACGAAGTCTGGAAACATTTTATTTTTGGAGACAGTCTTGCTATGTTGCCTAGGCTGGTCTCAAACTCTTGGGCTCAAGTGATTCTCCCCGTCTTGGCCTCCCAAAGTGCTGGGATTATAGGCATGAGCCACCCCGTCTGGCCTACCATATTTTTCAATAGATTGAAGATGTTCTTGATGGCATTATGAATATTTGCCTATTTCCAGACTTTACGGATACATAATAGACAAAGGATATATAGCCTCCATTGAACTATTCTTTCATCTTTTCTGTAGGTCTGAAATCCTTCAAAATAAAATGTAGTGAGTGGGGAAAGGAATCTCAGCCCTAGGGTAAGCTTCTAGTCCCGAAATCAGTATTCCACACTCTAAGAGCTCAGACAAAGGAGAGGACCACAGTCAAGGCAGGCTCCAGATGTGTTTATTAGGCTATTGAATAGAACCATGTGACCATTTCTGTAGGTAAAAGGACAAAGGAGAATTACAAACACTTTGGGTCTTTCCCGAATTCTCTCCCCTTTCTCTGGGCAACTCCACCCACCTTCACTCTCAAAGGAAAGGCACAGGGGGAAGGAAGTGGGTTAGGGGACTCAGGAGAGTCTGTGTGGCTCCTACCACCCCAAACTTATTCTGGTTTCCCGAAGATAAGAGGCAAGGCTTGCTCTGATCTTTTCCAGTTCTCAGAGTCCAGCAGGCCACTGTGCTGGACACATCCATGGATCCACCAACATACATCAGTCCTTCTGTGTTCTCTCCTGCATAGTAGAGGCTGGAAGCCTAAGAACTATATTCCTCAGAATTTCCTGCCAGCCAGGATTTGCTTTAAAGTCCACTAATGAGAGGCACTTCTAGAAACCATGATTCCTTTTCCAGCAGTAGCAGACAGTAGGCATGAGTTTTGGAGCATCTTCTGAGCATTTTCCTGTACATCATCTGCTTTTGTGCAGCTGGAAGCTAAGACCATCAGCAGGAGTTTTCTGTGCCTCCTGCACGTTGCTGATTTCTGACAGTTGCCACTGGCTTTCTCCAATTTTCACTTCTCTATCCCTTTCAGTGGTTTTATAAATACTTCATTCCTATAGTAGATCCCTTCCTGCTTATATTAATAATACCTAGAGGGGACATGGTTTTCCTGACTCATCCAGCTGTCGTAGGACCTTACTCCAAAGTAAGGAAGGCTTCTCTTGGGGAGGTAACTTCCTGTAGAAAGATTTCCAAACACTGTTCATTATTTAATGCCAAAAAGGTAAACAGAAGCTGACATGGGTGGTAAGCAATTCCCAGCCATGGAACACATGCTGGCCTGTGAGTCCTGAGATGCTGAATGGGATGCCAGTTCCCCGACCAGAAATATCCTCCCATCTACCTCACTGCTGCCATTCCCCTGGGGATGCCAGGGGGCAATGACCACATAGAGCAGAGACGGCACCTGACAATGGAGAAAAGATGTCTGAAGTACCGACCCAGCTCTCAAAACCCACCTGGAGTTACCCTGGAACACAGGAACATTTGGTCATCCTCCTGGCACAGGGGAGGGGGTTCTCTGCTGCCAGGCCTCTTGGAGCTGAGGCAGGAGGGTCAGCAAGAGAGAGTCCAGCACAGCCAGACCCTCCCAGGAACACCGAAGACCCCTGGAGAACCAAGAGGCCTGAAGGTGACTACTTCATCTTACCAATTTCAAGCCATCCCCCAGCAGGGCTAAGCCCCCAGCACCCGCAGGCCCCTCCTTACCAGTCAGTCTTTCTCACTTCTCCTGGGTCTGTGGAGAGCTGTAGTCAGGGCTCCCTGAGATGCCTCAGCCCCCTCTGCCTGGCACCCCCCAACACACCTGTGATCCAGCTGCAGTAGGCCCTGCTCCAGCAGCTCCTGCACCTCCTTGTTCGCTCCAAACACATCACACAGGGTCAGCTGGGGCTCAAACTGCTGCCAGTGCTGGGGAAGCCAGAGGGTCAGAGGTGGGGGAGCTGGCCTGGCTACTCTGGGCCACATAGTTGGGGTGTGGAGAGAGGTGGGGGAGGGTCCAGCCCAGCATGGAGATCTCAGCAGCTGACATGCATGAAACCAGAACCAGGCCAATGGGCCAGCAGGGAGGAGGGCACCTTCACTCCTATTCCACTGAGGCTGGAACCCAGCTTCCAGCCAGGCCAGGCCTTCCTCTATTCCTCCTCTCTTCCCTCCCCTCTCAGCCAGCTCCAGCCAGGGCTTTATGGCTCTGACTTTATCCAGAGAAGCTCTGGGTTTGCTTGATCATTATCTACTGTGCTTCCTATGAGAGGTTTCAGTGCTCCTTAAAAACAAGTGGAAACCTTTTATCTATCTATTGCTTCAAAGAGCTCAGAAAATTGAGGCTGAGAGAGGTGAAAGGATTTGTGTCCAAGGTTGCAGTAAAATGTGGGCTGGAACTTGGGTCTCTGCAGCCCTGGTCTCGGGTTCTTAGCTATGCGCCACTGCTCACTGCTTCTGCCCATCAGGCCTCAGCTGGACCCGGGCCCCACTTCTAGCTGCCAATCTCACAGAAATTGGAGGTGTGTGTCGGGGGGTGGAAGGAAGGGGCACTGATTCCGCAAGACTTAGGAGAGAGTTGTGTGCAAGAATCCCAACTCCTTACCTGGTGAGTGATCCCCACATCGGTGCGTAAACCCAGGGCCAAAACTTCCTCCAGCCTCAAAGAAAAATCATCAAGGAGTCTTAGAGAGGAGGCCTGTGTGCCTCCCATTCTCCAAATTCCTCACTGGGATGCATTTAGAGGTTAACAGGGACCATACAGTATGTGGCAGGGCAGGGGCCAGGGCAAGGGAGGAAATAAAAGATGTACAAATAGAGGTGGTCCTGGGGTGTGGGGACCGTGGGGGAGAGCCCTGTGCCCTTGGATGCTCACAGCTCCAGCCTGCCCAGGGGGACACGCTTCCGGGTGCCATGGCCGAACATCATCACCTCCTTCATCCAGTTGTCAGGCTCCAGTGTCTGGATGCGAGCCTCCCGGGTGTGGCTTCCAGCCCCCTGGGGCATAAATCGCCCATGGGCCCCTGACAACATCAACAACCATCCCCACATTAATGGCTGTTAATACTATGTGCTTATCAGATTTAAATCATGTGCTCCCTAGAGCAACTGCCTCTAACACACTGGAAATGTAAATTCTTTTTATTTTTTTTTTTGAGATGGTATCTCACTATGCTGCCCAGGCTGGTCTTGGACCCCTGGGGTCAAGTGATCTTCCACCTCAGCTTCCCAAGTAGCTCGGATTAGAGGCACGAGACACCAGGCCCTTTTCTCTTTTTTCTTTTTAAATCATCTATCCCAAAATGCCAAGACATATAAATTCTTAGGCTCTCCTCCAGCCCTGTCCAGTTGGAAATTCTGGAGGTGGGGCCCAGCAGCCTGGGTTTTAACAAGCCCTCCAAGAGATTCTCGCACACACTAAAGGCTGAGAACCGCAGTGCAAGGTGCGACATTAAGCCCCTTATAATTCATGCTCAACAGTTCTATAGGGAGGTATTATTTTTTTGCCACATTTTACATATGAGAAAATAGAGGCTTGGCGAGGTTAATGTGGCCCAAGATCACACAGCCACGACACTCCTCTCCTGAGTCATTCTTTCTGTAGTTCACAGCACTCACCAGGCCCAATGCCAAGGTACTGACCACACTGCCAGTAAGTCCAATTGTGGGTACTGAGCGCCCCCTGCGGGGAGGGAGGAAATAGTGCAGAGTGAAGAGGGTGGGTCTAGTTTCTGCTTAGGTAAGGGGCCCCAGGTTAGAATGCCCCACCATCTCAGGCCTGAGAGCACCCAGTCAGGATCCTTCTCTTTAGAAGGTCACAATGCCCCGGTCACACTGCAGTCTGCTCATCCTCCACCTCCAGCCACCAGCCCCAGAACTTACATTCCGGGCGAAGTTGGAGACCTCATACTGGCGGAAGCCAGCCTCCCGAAGGACAACCCGGCCCCTCTGGTACATCTCAGCTGCGAGCTCCGGGTCAGGGGCTGGAAGGACACCCTGCTGCACCTGGGCGAAAAGTGCGGTGCCCCGCTCCAGGGACAGCTGGTAGAGGGAGAGGTGGTCGTCACAGTGGTGCAGCAGTTCCTGTAGCTGCCCAAGCCACGGCCCCACCTGCTGGGCCGGCAGCCCCAGCATGAAGTCCACAGACACGCGCCCGGGAAAGAGGCGCCGGGCCTCTGCCAGCGTCCGCAGAGCATCGCAGGCCGAGTGCGTCCGTCCCAGCAGCCGGAGCTCGGTGTTATCTAGGGACTGGGAAAAGAGGGTGGGTGTAAGCTCAGAGAGAGAAAAGAACGCTCCACCCCATTGTAGACACAGAAACAGGGAGAACACAGCATGTGGCAGGCAGCTGGAAGGCAGGAGCTGGAAGGCTGGCACCAAGAGCTGCCCTTCACAGAAGGGTTGCTATGTGCGAAGCACCTTTATGTAGTGTCTAATTTAATCTTTGTAACCTCCTTTGTAACCCTCCAATATTAGTTCTATTTTACAGATGAGAAAACTGTGGTTCAGAGGTGTTAAGCAACTTGCCCAAGGCCATACAGTTGCAAAGTTCGACCTGGAATTTAGGACCATCCGACTCCAAAATCAACAGTCTTTATTTACTTTACTTTTCATTTTTAAATAATTCTAGCCTATAGAAAAGTTGAAAGAACATCACACACAAAAAAAACCTTCATCTAGATTCAGCATTTGTCCAGATTTCTTTCTAAACATACATACATGTGATTATGCTGAATCATAGTAAGTTATAAACCAGCACTGTCCAAAAGAACTTTCTGCAATGGTGGAAATGTTCAGTATCTGTATTGTCCAATATGAAAGGTAGTAGCCACATGTGGTTATTTAAATTTAAGCGAATTAAACTTAACTTACCACATTTCAAATGCTCAGTAGTCTGTGGCTAGTGGCCACTATATTGAATAGCAGTTATAGATATTATACTCCCTAACCTCTAAATACTTAGGTGTGTATTTCCTAAAGAACAAGGACACTCTCTTACATAACCGCAATCCAATTACAGAGTTCAGGGAATGCAACATTGACATAACACCATTACATAATACACTGTCATATTCAAATTTGGCTAATGGTCCCAATAACATCTACTGTAGTAATTTCCTCCTTCCTCCCCAGTCAGGGGCCACACATTGTATTCAGCTGTCTCTTTTGTCTCCTTTAGATTCTCAGCCTTTGTCTCTCATGACATTGACATTTTTGAAGAATACAGGCCAGTTGTTTAAAATGCATAATTCAATGAATTTAAATACATTATGTATGATTATTATAATTATTATTTAAATGAATTATTTAAAATGAATAATTTCTAGAGATTGGCTGTATAACATTGCTTATAGTTAACAGTGCTGTACATTTAAAAATCTGTTAAGAGGGTAGATCTCATGTTGTCTGTTTTTACCACAATAATTTTGTAAAAGTCTCTTAATTCAGGGTTTCCTGATGTTTCCTCACAGTTAGATTCAAGATATGCACTTTGGGGTAAGAATATCTTAGAAGTGATGTGTTTCTCTCAGTATATCCCATCAGAACAAAGCCCACAACCCGGAAGTCCTACAGAAATATCAGAGCTCAACCTGAGAGGACTAAGGTTTCTCCCTACTTAAAAACCTTCAATGGCTACCTATCATTACTAGGACAAAACCCAGACTCCTTAGTAGACATCAAAGGTTTTGGACTTTACCTTGCAGCCTTGTCTCCAGCCTCTCCAGTCACAAGGAATGACTCACAGCTCCCCCAAAACATGCCAGGCTCTTCCATGTCCTGTGTCGTTTCCCCCACACTCCCTCACCTGGTGAACTCCTCTTCATTCAAACATCATCTCCTCCAGAAAAGTTTCAGTGATTTCATCAGAGTGACCTCCCTTCAGGTTGTACTCCGGAAGCCTTTTATAGAGACTCCCTTTACAGGTGGCATTTACCATGCTGCAATAATCTGGCTACATGTCTGCATCCCCCATGTCTCCAGTCATGTAGCAAATCCTTTTTGACCACCTACTATGTGCCAGGCACTATGGTGGGTGCTTGAAATAGAAAAGCCACACCTGATCCTTTCTCATGAAGTTTGTGGTCTATGACAGCAGCAGACAATTAAGGAGTTACAAAAGTGTCACACTAGGCCCTACTGTGTCCCTGGCACCCAGAATGTGCTCAATCAATGTCTGTCCAATGAATGAATGTGACCAAAGAGGAGATAGCACTGAAGGGCAGGGTGCACTGGGATGGGCTGGGTGCCATGGGTTACCTGGAGGCCTATGGACAACCTGTTGACCCCTGCTGCCCCAAACTCTGCCAGTCTGGAGCCTGGAGTTGAAGTGGGATTAGCCTCCAATGTGACTTCCGAGTCTGCAGGCAGGTGGGCTGTCTGTGCCACAGCCTCCAGGACAGCAGCCACCGTGTGGGGACTGGCTAGACTGGGAGTCCCCCCACCAAAGAACACAGACTCCACCCTGGGGAAAGAGGATGGAGAAATGAGACCTGGGGGAGCCCTCGGGGATGCCTGCACCTATCCCCCACCACTCCTCCAAATAATTCCCAAAACGCTGCCTACAGCCCCCACTACCCACCGTTGCACCCCGCTGAGCCGCAGCAGCGTCTGCGCTTCGGTCACCAGACACTTCTGCATGGCAGCCTCCTCTACGCCGCGAGGGATGTACTTGTTGAAGTTACAGTAACTGCAGCGCTTCTCGCAGTAAGGCCACTGGGGGCAGTGGGTGCAGGTGCACGGTGAGAGCTGCCCTGGCCACTTCCAGGGTTTAGTCGCACACATCCCCAACCCCATCCCCACCCCCATCCCGAGGTCCTTCCACAGTAGCTAGGACATCTAGGCCACACAACTCCCCAAGGCAGTAGCACTGGGGTTATTATATCCACTTCAATGTGAGAAAACTGAGGCTCACTCCTTTGTTACTCTGCCTCTTCCAACCAGCAGACGTCAGGAAGGAACTCAATCCAAGCTCTTTCTGGGATCAAAGAATTTGCATACAATTTTCCTACGGGCCATTTTCCCAGCTACCGAATCAGAACACGGCTCTTAAAAAAATTTGTCTTGCTAAGAGGAAAACTGTTGTGAAATTTGAACCATCTGGTCAGTCACCGAGCTGGTGAGAAGAAGAGACTTCAGGTTTCTGTACCAAGTCATTTCCCTGCCAAGGCACCCGGTCCCATCCCAGACCTCGTACGGGGGCACGGAAACACGGCAGGCGGGTTCACAGAGTGACAAGCCGCCACCTGGGTTTTGGACCGCCACGGTCACGGCCACCGCTGCGGCCACACACTGCGGGCTCCGCCCCCGCCCTTACTCACGTGTACGTAAAGCGCCGCGCGCCGGCCCGCAGGCTCAGGACTCGGGGACCCTCCTGCGCCCTCCACGCGGCGGCGCCTCTGGGCCGCTCTGGCTGCTGCCGCCCAGCCGCGGGCCCGGGCTCCGGGGAGCGCCATGGCGCCCAGCGTGGCGCGTGGCACAGACCCGAGTAAGAGACGCGCGCAGGGCTCACTGTGAGTCCGGAGCCGGCGGAAGGAAGAGGGGCTGCGTGACCGCGCGCCGAGAGGGCCCGGGCCCGGGGCTGCGGCGCCACCTGTCGGCGCCCGGACGCTCACCGCGGCCGCCTGTCGGTTCTTCCCCCAGTCCGCCGAGCGGACTGCCTGCCTTTTGGCACCGTGTGCCCGGACGAGTTCCCGGACCCATCCAGGAGCTCTTAGTTCAGTCAATTCCTTGACATTTGACGTGCCTGGCTCAGAACTGGGCGCTGGAGACATCTAGGTGCGCAAAGCCAGGTTGCCTTCTGACAGGTAAGCCAACCGGCCAGGACAGGCAAGGCTTAATTAATTCCTTGCCTGCTGGACACCAGAGCCGTGCGCCCAGTGCTGTGAGGTCATCTGTTATAAGAGTGTGGGAGTCAGTAGGGGAGAAGAGGCACTTGGGCTGGATCTTTCTTTTAATTTCATTAAAAAATATTTGGGAGAGGGGAGGTCTTGAACTCCTTGGCCTCAAGCGATCCTGCTGCCTCAGTATCCGGAGTAACCAAGGATTGTACTGGCATGAGCCACCACCAGGGCTATGCGCTGGATCTTGGAGGAGCAGAAAATCCCAGGGGCAATTGGCTTGGCCGGGAGAGTAGACTGTTTTGGGTCAGGGCAACCCAAGCATCTGGAGGTGTACGTGCTGGGAGGACAGTCAGATGGTGTGTGCAGGAGAGACAGCACAGGGGAACGCCTGGGGAAGCAGGCACCTGAAGAACTGTCCCACAAAGCAGAAACATCATGGGCTTCAGAGGCAGGCGGTGCAGGACAGTTCTCCCAGTGGCCTTGAACTGACCTGGTTCTCCCCTCCTTTCTTGCTTGTAGTTCTCGAGAATAACTGTAGATGCCTGTAATCCCAGCACTTTGGGAGGCCGAGGCGGGCAGATCACTTGAGATCACAAGTTCAAGACCAGCCTACCCAACATGCTGAAACCCCGTCTCTACCAAAAATACAAAAATTATCCAGGCGTGGTGGTGGCTACCTGTAATCCCAGCTACACAGGAGGCTGAGCAGGGAGAATCCCTCGAACCTGGGAGGCAGAGGTTGCAGTGAGCTGAGACAATGCCACTGCACTCCAGCCTGGGTGACGAAGCAAGACTCTGTCTCAATAAATAAATAAATAAAACTGTAGAGTGTGCAGAGAATGCAACATCCTGAGGGAAGGAAGGTCTGGCCAGCACAGCCATGCTCTGTTCCAGTCTCCCTAGAAAAAGGATGTCCTTCAGCACTTCAGCCCAACATGTCACATGGCCTCAGGGTATAAAACCCAGGGTGGAAGCCGGGCTAGGTGGCTCACTCCTGTAATACCAGCACTTTGGGAGTCCGATGAGGGCAGATCACAATGTCAGGAGATTGAGACCACCCTGGCTAACACAGTGAAACCCCATGTCTACTAAAAATACAAAAAACTAGCCGGGTGTGGTGGTGCGCACCTGTAGTCCCAGCTACCCGGGAGGCTGAAGCCGGAGAATTGCTTGAATCTGGGAGGCTGAAGTTGCAGTGAGCCCAGATCGTGCCACTGCACGTCTCCAGCCTGGGAGACAGAGTGAGACTCTGTATCAAACAAACAAAAAACAGGGCAGGCTGGTTTCTGGGGTCCCTCACTTCAGTACAAGTCTGGCTGGCTGGGCGTGTTGGCACACACCTGTTATTGCAACACTTTGGGAGGCCGAGGCGGGTGGATCACCTGAGGTCAGAAGTTCAAGACTAGCCTGGCCAACATGGCGAAACCCTTGTCTCTACTAAAAAAAAATAAAATAAAAAAATAGCTGGACATGGTAGTGCATGCCTGTAATCCCAGCTATTAAGGAGGCTGAGGCAGGAAAATTGCTTGAATCCCGGTGTTCACACCACTGCACTCCAGCCTCGGTAAAAGAGCGAGACTCCATCTCAAAACAAACCAACCAACCAACAAAAAAAAAAAGGGCATGCGCAGATGACTCCATCTCCATGCGCAGTCCATCCCCCATCTGCCTCAGCAGTTTTCCTGAGCCTTAGGGGTCCAGCTCCAAATAAATCCCAGCCTTCTGTTGTCCCTTACTGCCTACCTATAGGTAATAAACACACTGCATGTCCCTTGTGTTTACTTCACTGGACTCAGCGTTATGTAACTTGTGGGTGTTCACCTCACTGGACTTTGACAAGTTGGTAACCAGTGTGCAGTGAACCTGCTTAACAGACAGCTGGGTTCTAATCCAGCGGTGCGACCTTGAGCAAGATACTGAACCTCCCTGAGTTTCTGTTGGGTCATTTGTGAAGTGGGACCAATGGCTACTTGATAGGATTGTTGGGAAGATTTGGAGACAAAATAATGTGAAAATACCTAGCCTAGAGACTGGTACTGAAAGTACCTTAAACCTATGTTCATTTCCGAAAAAGTTAAGAGGAGGCTGCTGCTGCTTTGGGCAGGCATGCTGGGAGGTAAGGGGGCAGGCACGCTGGGAGGTAAGGGGGCAGGCACGCTGGGAGGTAAGGGGGCAGGCACGCTGGGAGGTAAGGGGGCAGGCACGCTGGGAGGTAAGGGGGCAGGCATGCTGGGAGGTAAGGGGGCAGGCAGGAGGCAAGTTTCCATTCCTGTGAGCTGGAAACCTATGTGCCTTTTGGAACTCAGCTGTTTTTATTTCTTAGGTCAAGGTACAACCTGCTTTATCTGGCCCTGCCTACTAGGGATGCCCCAGGTTCACCAATCAAACCAAATAAAAAATAAAAATGAGGCTGGTTGGTGAGGAAGGGGGCTGGGGATGGGAGATAATAGTTAAAGAGTATGGGGTTTCTTTCTTAGGTGATGACAATGTTTAAAATTGACTGTGGTGATAGTTATACATATTTGTGAATATACTAAAGACCACTGAATTCTATACTTTAAATGGTGGATTGTCCCAGCACTTTGAGAGACTGAGGTAGGAGGATTGCTTGAGCCCAGGAGTTCTAGACCAGCCTGGGCAAAATAACAAGATCCTGTCTCTACAAAAAGATGTTTAAAAATTAGTTAGAGCCGGGCGCGGTGGCTCAAGCCTGTAATCCCAGCACTTTGGGAGGCCGAGACGGGTGGATCACGAGGTCAGGAGATCGAGACCATCCTGGCTAACATGGTGAAACCCCGTCTCTACTAAAAAATACAAAAAACTAGCCGGGCGAGGTGGCGGGCGCCTGTAGTCCCAGTTACTCGGGAGGCTGAGGCGGGAGAATGGCATGAACCCGGGAGGCGGAGTTTGCAGTGAGCTGAGATCTGGCCACTGCACTCCAGCCTGGGTGACAGAGCGAGACTCCGTCTCAAAAAAAAAAAAAAAATTAGTTAGACATGGTGGCACATTCCTATAGTCCCAGCTACTCAGGAGGCTGAGGTGGGAGGACTGCTTGAACCAAGGAGTTTGAGGCTGCAGTGAGCTATGATCATGTCACTGCACTCCAGCATGGGTGACAGAATGAGATCCTGTCTCTAAAAAACGGGGGAGGGGTGAGTGAACTGCATAGTATGTGAATTATATCTCAATCAAGCCGTTATATATATATATAAAAGAATACTTCTTGCTAGACTAATTTGGCAACAATGTGAAAAAGAATTAAATTAGAGTATATTAAAAATAAAAAATTGGGGCCAGGCACAGTGGCTCATGCCTGTAATCCCAGCACTTTGGGAGGCTGAGGCAGGCAGATTGCTTGAGGTCAGGAGTTTGAGGACCAGCCTGGCCAACATGGTGAAACCTCGCCTCTACTAAAAATACAAAAATTAGTGGGGGTAGTGGTGGGTACCTGTAATCCCAGCTACGTGGGAGGGTGAGGCAGGAGAATCACTTGAATCTGGGAGGCAGAGGTTGCGTGAGCTGAGATTGCACCACTACACTCCTGCCTGGGTGACTCCGTCTCAAAAAACAACAACAAAAATGGGTTGGTATCTCAAAGGGATACCAAGGGTGAGGGTTAAATTAAGTAGATAATCCACATCAAGGTGCTCTGCACTCTCAATGACAAGGAATAGGAGGTCTGAAAGTGCTAGTTTCCCTCAGTGTCTTCCCTTCTCCATCCCATAGGAGCTGCCAAGAGAGCCCACCAGCAAGAGGCCAAAGAAAACAGAAGCTCTTTATGCCAAATCACAAGGACAGACAAGGGGAGTACGGAGGATGGACAGGAGGAGGGCCTGGGCAGACCCTTCCTCCCTCTTTATTCACAGATTTAGATGTCGTTCCATCTGCTCTCGAAGTTTGAATTTCTGGATCTAGAGGAACGAAAAAGGAGTTAGGGTGACCAACTGTCTTGGTATGCCCAAGAATAAGGGGTTTCTCAGGCTTTTAGTGCCAAAACAGGGAAAGTCCCCAGGCAAACCAGGATTAGGTGACTTGGTCACCCTACTGCCAGCCTCTCCACACCCACTGCTGAAGCAAACAGAGGTGGGGCCCCATGGGACCCCAGAGCCCAGGCTGCCCTCCCCAGTCTCCTTCACCTTACACACCTTTCCTGAAGTGGTGAGGGGGTAGTTTGTGACGAACACGATGTACCTCGGAATCTTGAAGTGAGAGATCTGCAGACCAGAGGGAGGGAGGTAAGGCATGAGGCTGGGCAAGCTCACAGGGGTATGGGAAGGGGACCGGGGCTGGCTTGGCCGGGAGTCAGCTTCGTCGAGGGCAGAGCAGCCCCCACCCCAGGCTGGTTGGCAGAGGAGTGGGCGAACAAAGAACCGAGCAGCATCAGCTTGGTTGGGCGGAGGCTCCCACCTTCCCTTTGCAGAAAGCTTTCATCTCCTCCGCCGTGGTCTCCTCCCCGTCCTTCAGCCGAATGCAGGCACAAATCTCTTCCCCCATCCGATCGTCCTTCACTCCCACGACCTTCCAGGGCCAGGGAAAAGTATCAGACATCACCTTGTTCATGTGTGTTTCCTGTTTCTGGGGGCTCACCTGAGCCGGGTGCCTCACCTGCACTTCCTGCACCTTCGGGTGCATGTGAAAGAAGTCCTCGAGCTCTGCGGGGTAGATGTTCTCACCACCCCGGATGATCATATCCTTAGAGCGGCCCACGATCTTGCAGAAGCCCTGTTCGTTCATTGTGGCGATATCTCTGTAAGGAAAGCCCAGGGGCGACCTGTCACCTCTGCCTTGTTCACTCACTTGCTTGCTCACTCATGAAACATTTATTGACCACCTACTGTGTGTCTTCCACTGCTCTAGACTCTGGGAGACATAGCAGGAACAAGACACAGTCTTTGGAATTAATAGTCTAGTAAGGGGAAGGGAGGTAGACAAATACAAACCAATACCTATAACATATTCTCTCTCTTTCTCTTTCTCTCTCTCAACATATCTATACATATGCTTTTCACAGCTGGCTTCTTTCCAGGTCTCAACTCAAATGTCTCCTGACATCTTCTCTGTCCACTCAATCTAAGGGAAGCTCCCCTCCCCACCACAGCCACTCTTTCTCCTATAACCCTATTTTATTTTCTTGGTGTTTTTTGTTTGTTTGTTTTTGAGATGGAGTCTTGCTCTGTCGTGCAGGCTGGAGTGCAGTGGCACGTTCTCAGTTCACTGCAACCTCCACCTCCCAGGTTAAAGCGATTCTCCTGCATCAGCCTCCTGAGTAGCTGGGACTACAGGCACGCGCCACCATGCCTGGCTAATTTTTGTATTTTTAGTATAGGTGGGGTTTCGCTGTGTTGGCCAGGCTAGTCTCGAATTTCTGACCTCATGTGATCCACCCGCCTCGGCCTCCCAAAGTGCTGGGATTACAGGTGTGAGCCACCGTGCCTGGCCTATTTTCTTGGTGTTATTTATCGATGTCAGGCATCATCTGTCTTCCTCCAAAAAGAGGATCCTTCTCATCTTACTTTCCTCTGGACCTCCAGCGGTGAGAACAGTGCTAGCACATAAGGAATTCTAGTAAGAATTTGCTGAGCTAACAAATGAGTATGAGTGACTGAATCTGGACTCAGCTTTTGCAGCTGCTGGTGTAGGATGATGACCCAGTTGATTTCTTCTGTGCTATGTATGATCATCCCCACCATATACATTTTGGAAATTAAGTCTCCAGCATGTGAGAGGTCATCATGATACCCACATCCTCACGGTGCCAGGTTAATGTTCCCGGCTCAGCCTCAAGACCTCCAGCCTCCCCTCAGCAGCCAGAGCCTCCACCCCGCCCTGCCTTCTCACCCTGTCCGATACCACTTGTCCTGATCCACTGCTTCCTCCGTCTTCTGAGGCTCGCCCCAGTAGCCCAGCATGACGCAGTACCCTCGGATGCACAGCTCCCCGGGCGTGTTCAGCTCTGCCAGCATCCCCGCCTCCATGTTCATGATCCGGGCCTGGGACAGGACAGCCTCAGGTTGGGGCTTCCTGTCCTCTTGCTTCAGCATAGGTGGTCCTCGGAAATGGAGAGAGCTTTGCCTGCTCCTCAACGCCCCAACTCAAGCACCTGGAATGAGGCCCCCTGGCTCTGCCTATCCCCATCCAGAGAAGGGAGACAAAGGCTAGAGTCGACCCAAAGCCAGTCAGAGACCTGAGCTGGGCATGAAAGAAGAGCTGAGGCCCAAGCTGGGAGTGCTGAGGAAACAGAGCAGGCAGGCAGCTGCTGCAAAGAAAGAGGTCTGTGGACTGCAGAGCCAGCTGAAGAATTATAAACTGTGGAGAGGAGAAGGGAGTCTCCTCTTACTTCCCATTAAACAGCAAATAAGCCAAAGAGGGTGGCATGGCAACACCATGTGAATAGGAGAGGCAGAGTCTGAAAGTCTGGTAGAGCAAAGAGCCATGGCCACTGTACCAAGGAAAGCTGAGCCTCCATGTGCCTCAGTGTCTGCATCTGTGAAACGGGGTGAGTGATGTCTGCCCCTGTTTCCCTTCCAGGTGAGCATCCTAGTGAGAATGGCAGTGCAGCTGTAGGACACACGGGAGGGGGCTCACATCCCTACTCAAACCCTGGGTACAGGGCTGCTCTGGCGGGAGGGCAGGGCATATTCACACCAGGATAGTGGTCAGCACCAGCAGAAGCAGCTACTTGTGCACAGGGGCAGCAATCCCCCAGGGGCGGGAGCAGAAGGGTGCAGGGGAAATCAGGAGCCAGCTGGCACAGCCCCAGTGTTAGAGCAGGAAAGGAGGCATGGCTGGGCGTTTAAGATTGAGATGCACTCTGGGGCAACCTTTGAGGGGCAAAGGGACCCCCCTAAAGGGATAGGCTGCTTGAGAAATGAAGTGTTTATGCCAAGCAAGAAGAGAAACTCTGCTAAAGCGAGAGGCGGGGACCACTGGAGGAAAAGAAGCTATGTAGGAAAACTCTCTGTGCTCTGGCTTCTCTTTGAGGCTACCCTGGCTGCCCTGAAACAGACAGTGGGCTTGGCAAAAACACACCTCAGACAGGAAGGGAGGCTGCGGAGAAGTTCAGCTGGCAGCGGCTCACAGCCACCGTTCCAGCTTTCCCCCTTTCATGCTTAGCCCACAGAGAACGCTCCAGGCCAGGCCTAGCACACCGCTGCTGCTGGGGAGCTCTAGGCATCCTGAGTGAGCCATTTGGCTCTCTCACTAAAAGCAACAGATGTCCCAGCTGGGTGCACCCCAGTTGGGTGATGGGAGGTGGGGCTTCGGAGTCTTGGTCAGGGGCTCACCTCCGTGTGAGGCATAATTCTGCCCACGCTTTCTGCCTTCTGCTCCACAGTGTCCTCAGGGAAGTTCGCGAATGTGACGGGACTGTTCTCTGTGGTTCCATAAGCAACCTAGAGGGTCCAGAAAGGGTGCCTGAAGAGGGCTCAGCGCATGCAGAGGGATCGGGTGAGCTATCTGGGGAAATGGGAAGGAATTCATAAAAGAAAAGGGAAAGTGGAGGGCAGCTGAATGGTGAAACGGAGACATCATTGGTAGGGGCCTGGGGTCAGGAGGCAGAGATGCTGGGAGTGAGCAGGCTAGATCTCTGCAGGGCCCCAGATCTGAAGGAAACTTGAGAGCAGGGACACCATTCTCTTCCAGCTGGAGCTCTCTCAGTGCCCCGTTTCCTTGGAGCAGCCACCTGTCTGTGCCTGTGGCTCCGGTATTACCATCACTCTACCCTTCTCTCCCCAATCCCCTGGCTGCCTTAACCCCACCTTCCTGATTTCAGGCCACACCCCCTGCCCCTCGCTTCCAAGCCAAAGGCCCCATATACTTGATGAGAAAGCCAGCCTGCCTTGGCCCAGCTAGGAGTGGCACAAACACAACCCACCCCCCTCCCCATTCCGCAAACCCTGAACAAGTGCCTGGCCTTGGGGCAGGCGTCCCCCAAGCTCTGGAGAGTTTCCCGTGAATTTATTTCCATCAAAATAAAAAACAACGTAAGCAGTGATTTTAAAAACCAGTGGCACCCCCCCCACCTCCCCCATTTCCAGTGGTTGGAAAGCCTGAGCAACAGAAAAACCAGAAGCCAGCCTTGGAGAAGCCTAAATACCATCAAGGGATAGTCTAGGCCAAGTATGACCCCCCTATCCTAGAGGCAAGGGGCAGAGAGGTTTGGGAAAAGAGCAGGCGCTGGAAATCAGGCCCCAACACGAGGGTACTGGGTAAGGGGTGAGAGGCTAGCTACCCCATGTCCTAGGTCCCTTTTAATCAATGGACACCAGATCTCATCCATCCTCCTCCCTGCACCAAGCTTCCCCCATATCAGCTGCTCTGGCTCTGACACGACTGGGGTTTGGTTCAATGTGGGGTCTGGTTTCTCCCTCCACCCTTCACAGACAATATCCTGTGCCAGGCAGCTTGGAGCTCACCCTGAGGCCGGAGCTGTGACCCTGCCTGTTCACCCTCCCCTTTCCACAGGAATCCGGACATCGTGGCTGGCAAGTGGGTACAGAGAAATCTGGCGGGCTGGGGCGGGACTGCCCACAGAACTTACGGTCTGGCAGCCAGAGCCGTCCAGGGCTGGTCCTTCGACCTGCCCCGCCCCCTCCCACACCCGTCCTCACAGTCCTGGGGCCACTGCCCGAATGTGGCCTCTGCCAAGTACACCTCGGCGCCACTCAGCCGCCACCCTGAGACCCCTTGGGGCGGGTCCTGACCACTAGGGTTGGGGATGAGGGATGGGGATATTTCGGGGCGATGAAGGAGGGAGGATAGTGAGACTGTGCTTGTGGCCTGTGGTTTCCAGGTGTGTTTGCCATTCCCGTTGGCCACCCTCCCCGACTTCCCACTTTTTTGCTCAGCCTTCAGCTGTGGAAAAAGGGGATGGAGGCGCAAGCAGGGTTGGAAGAGAGGGGTGGGGGCGCGCCCCAGGGTGGGGAAAGAGCTCGGGTCTCCCCAGGGCCAACTTCGGCGCGTCCGAAGTGGGAGCCCCACGCCGGGGCGGCTCTCACCCTCGGCCGGCGCTGCACAAGCACCCCATTAAAGCGCCGCCAGCTGGCCCACCGCGGGGAGACGCGTCCGGCTGTCCGGTCCCGCTTCCTCCCGCCTCGCATCCAGTGCACCAGGCCGAGCGTGTGTGGATGGTGCGGCGTGGAGGCTCAAACTTGAGCAAACAAATAAGTTCAGGGAACGCCTCCCTCTCTACGATGTAAACTCGGGGCTCCAGACATAACCATTCCCCCTTCCCAGAAAAGCCCCGGGAAAGGTGGTAGGCAGAGGAGCAGCACAGGAGAGCAGGGGGCTAGAGCCGGGGCTCGGGGGCCACGGTCCCACTCCCCTATGCACGGTCGCCGGCTGGGGGAAGGGCCCCGCCCCCTTCCCCGTGGAGGGCGGGGGCGCATCTCTGGGCGCGAGCGAGTTAAGCCCAGTGGCCTCGATGCTCCACGTAGGAGCTGGCTCGGCTGCCGGCTGCGGTCAGGGCCACCGTATAAAGAGGGCGGCAGACCCGAGCGCCCAGGACTCGCCGCTGCCCGCGCCCCGCCGCCGCTGCTGCCCCCAGCCCCGGCCCCAGGAGTCCTGGCCATGGCCAGCCCAATGCTCTTGCTCAGCCTCGGCCTCCTGGCTGGTCTGCTGCCGGCGCTGGCCGCCTGCCCCCAGAACTGCCACTGCCACGGCGACCTGCAGCACGTCATTTGCGACAAGGTGGGGCTGCAGAAGATCCCCAAGGTATCAGAGAAGACAAAGCTGCTCAACCTACAGCGCAACAACTTCCCGGTGCTGGCTGCCAACTCGTTTCGGGCCATGCCGAACCTCGTGTCGCTGCACCTGCAGCACTGCCAGATTCGCGAGGTGGCCGCCGGTGCCTTCCGCGGCCTCAAGCAGCTTATCTACTTGTACCTGTCCCATAACGACATCCGCGTGCTGCGCGCAGGTGCCTTCGACGACCTGACCGAGCTGACCTACCTCTACCTGGACCACAACAAGGTCACCGAGCTGCCCCGGGGGTTGCTCTCCCCGCTGGTCAACCTCTTCATCTTGCAGCTCAACAACAACAAAATCCGTGAGCTGCGCGCAGGCGCCTTCCAGGGAGCCAAGGACCTGCGCTGGCTCTACCTGTCGGAAAACGCGCTGAGCTCCCTGCAGCCCGGGGCCCTGGACGACGTAGAGAACCTCGCCAAATTCCACGTGGACAGGAACCAGCTGTCCAGCTACCCCTCGGCTGCCCTGAGCAAGCTACGGGTGGTGGAGGAGCTGAAGCTGTCCCACAACCCCCTGAAAAGCATCCCGGACAATGCCTTCCAGTCCTTTGGCAGATACCTGGAAACCCTCTGGCTGGACAACACCAACCTGGAGAAGGTGAGCTCCTGGCTGCAGGTTCTGCCCTGGTTCCTTCTTCCCTTCCTGGAGGCCCCAGGAGCCAGAGCCACAGCTGGCACCAACCCCTGTCCCCAGGTTCCCTGTCCCTCTGGCTATCTCCAAGGTGAACAGCTCTGCCACCTCCCTTCCTCACCTTGTCACATCCCTACCCTAATCGCTGTCGGCTGCCAGTCTCGGCCACTGCCCTCCTAGGATTCTTACATATAAAAGGAGTGGGGCTGCCCTGGCCCCACAAATGGCCCCCTAGGGCCATCTCCAGTGCTCCCAAACCCCCCACTGCGGGCAGCAGCCACCTCTTCCTGTTGGGCCTTCCAGCCCCCCTCTGCTGTTTTCCCGTCTCCAGTAAACCTACCACCCCATAAAGGAAGGTTTGTTTATTGAGGAGCCTTCTAGAGGAGCTGGGCAGATCAGGCCCACAAAGAGACCCTGTTCCTGGTGGGGGCTGTGCATGCGTGCTAAGGGGGAGTGGGGGACTGGGGAGTGAGGGGAAGCAAATGCCTGAGGAAGACATTCTCCATGCCCCACAGAGGCCCCGGTGGATGGCCCTGCCCAATTCACACAGACACAATTCATTGCATTCTCAAGTCCATTGCAGCTCAGTAGGCATGGGACCAAGGGCTCCCCCAGGCTGCAAGCATCATGCCCATGGGCTCCGTGAAGGGGCAAAGGCAAGACCACTATTGTCAATCCTTGGCACAAGACCCCAGGTGTCTCTCCATAGGGAAGACTGGCATGCCTCACTGTCTCCAGACTGCTGACTGCCCTTTGCCCTCCCCCGTCACTAGACTCATCTCCTGTCTGCTTCCTCACTCATTCCTTTCTCCCCTGGGGTGCCCAGTGTCTGGCCAGCTGGGGCTATATTGGATCCGAGCAGAATCCCTTCTCTGGGACTGGAAAAATCACCCTGGTACAGGGCCTTCAGCCAGGAGGTGTGGGTGGGGACCAACAAGGTAGAGGAGAGTCTGGTTTCTGGAGACCTTCATACCTTAATGTGGGCCACAGGAGAGGGTGCGGGTGTGGAGATGTGGGCAGAATCTCACTTGGGCAGCAGCCAACCTTTGTTTGGGTGGATGGAGCCTGCTCAAGCCTGCCCTTCTTCAGCCCTGCCTCTCCCCAGCTGAAGTTGGAGTCCCCTGTGGCCCACCAGTGCCAGAGTGGTCTTTCAGTGGGCAGCAGAGCGGCGAATCAGGGGGTGGTTTGGGGCAGGGGAGGCCAGACAGGAATTGTGGCGCCTGGGCAAAGGTGTGGGCACCAATAGAACATTTCCTCTGGAGCCGTCCAACCTGGCCAAAGGCTCCACCAAGGTGGCTTCACAAATAGTGTCTGGCTGGCAGTGGGGGAGCAGTGAGGACAGAGCTGGGGGAAGTCCTGGGACCCTGGGACTGTGGGGAGCCTGGGCCCACTGCCCACTCCACTAAGCACAGACCAAGTTCACCATGTACCAGTTTGGGTTGCTGGGGCCAAACTCTGGCAGCTCCACAGTCCCAGTGTTTGTGCAGGGATTGTGGTGCCAGGGGAAGAGGAGCTGGGTGTGGTCCTGTGGCTACTGTTTACCCACTGCTGTGACCCAGGGCAAAGGACAGCACTTTTTCCGTTTCCCCATTTGCATATTGAAAATAACCTGGCCGGGTGCGGTGGCTCGCGCCTGTAATCCCAGCACTTTGGGAGGCCGAGGCAGGCAGATCACGAGGTCAGGAGATTGAGACCATCCTGGCTAACACGGTGAAACCACGTCTCTATTGAAAATACAAAAAATTAGCCGGGTGTGGTGGTGGGAGCCTGTAGTCCCAGCTACTCGGGAGGCTGAGGCAGGAGAATGGTGTGAACCCGGGAGGTGGAGGTTGTAGTAAGCTGAGATCGTGCCAGTGCACTCCAGCCTGGGCAACACAGCAAGACTCTGTCTCAAAAAAAAAAAAAAAGAAAAGAAAAGAACACCACCTATCTCAAAGAGGGTTGTGTAGATTGGATCATCTGAGACCACTTGGTCACACTGCTTTGAAAACCGGGAAACTCCTCAAAGTGCTATGGCTCAGGTTCAGGGAAGGACGCTGCCCCTCTGGCGCTCGGGTGCTCACTCATTCACTCATGCCCACCTTGCTCCCCAGTTCTCAGATGGTGCCTTCCTGGGTGTAACCACACTGAAACACGCCCATTTGGAGAACAACCGCCTGAACCACCTGCCCTCCAACTTCCCTTTCGACAGCCTGGAGACCCTCACCCTTACCAACAACCCCTGGAAGTGTACCTGCCAGCTCCGGGGTCTTCGGCGGTAAGAACACCCCCATGTCACTCCCAGAGCCCACCCTCATGTGATAGAGACACATTAGCCCTGCACTAAGACATGTTGGACATGCATCCTAGATCTGCCACCTAATAGGCATGGGACCCTGGGAGCCTCAGTTTCCCTATCTGTAAAATGAAGATGACAGCTTCAGACTATCCTGTGGCCAAGTCAATCCTGGTCCCATAGTTCACTGCCCTTCCCCTCAGCACTCCCACCTTCTTCCCCAGACCCAGCAAGTTTCTGTCTCTCCAGGTGGCTGGAAGCCAAGGCCTCCCGCCCAGATGCCACCTGTGCCTCACCTGCCAAGTTCAAGGGCCAACACATCCGTGACACAGACGCCTTCCGCAGCTGCAAGTTCCCTACCAAGAGGTCCAAGAAAGCTGGCCGCCATTAAACAGGTGGGGGCTGGGTAAACAGGTCCCCTATATCCCTCTTTGGCGATTCCAGCAAGTGAGCTGGTATCTTCCAGGGTACCCCCTCCCACTGGAGGGGCAGGCAGACCCTCCATTTTTACAGAGAGAGGAGGGGAGGACTGGGGCCCCTTTCAAAGGGAGGAAAAGCTCCTGCCCAGGACTTCCATCATTTTCTCCAAGCATTATCTGGGTTGCTGGAGTACTGACATCGATCCTTGCCTCCTTACAGGTTCTGACTCAGCCAGTCCTGGTGACTGGCCACTGCCTTCCACCGGAGAGACTACTGACCTTCCCACTTCCACCCCTACCTTCTCCCCACAGCCTCTGCTGATGCACAGAGCTGCCCACACCTAGACACGTCCTGGCAGGGGGCCTCGGGCACTCCACTACCAACCCAGCTCCACCCAGCAGTGTCCTGGGGAGAAGGAAGGCTGAGCCCCTCCCTAGCCATCATGCCTTCCCCACCCTCCAGCTCCTCTCAGAGAAGCTGTTGCTGAGACCCCCCCCAAGTCAATCAGAGCCACAATGGGTTGGTCATCAGGATGGCCACCCTTCCAGGATCATCCTTCCTCTGTTCCTCTTTCCCTGCCACGTGGCAACAATCATCAGATCCTTGCCCCACCCCTTGCTTCCAGAAAGGGTTTTAAAGCCCATGCCCCAACTCTGCCAGCCCCCACCTGCCAGGACATTCTAGCAGGACATCGGTGCTTTGCTGCCATCTTCCCATGCTGCAATTTCTTCCTGAGATTTCTATAAATATAAATGTATGTATGTATGATATTTAGTCCCCTGCCACCTATTTCCTTCACCCACCAGGTGTTGATGAGGTCAGACTATCTTTTATCACATCTGCTTTCTGGAGGGAGGGCTGGCTGCGAGGGTCGCCTTTGAACATCTGGCCTGGGCTCATCCCCATGTCTGTCAATCTGTTGTCATCCCAGGCCTGGCCTGCCCACAGCCCGGGCCCCGGTCACCACTCACCACCAGGTCCTTCATATTTATCTTGTTGATGATGGCTCGGATCAACTCTGGAGGTGCAGGGGACCCAGCAATGACACCTGAATCACAGAGAGAGGGGCTGACACAGCTCCCCACTTCTCCAGGCCCCGTGGAGTCCTTTCACCTACAGCTCATTCGAGGGAGGAACCTTCCCTTTTCTCCCCTGACCCCAAGCCTTTCCTACACCTGGCAGCTGGCCCTGGGCTGGTGTCCCGGGACACTGGGGATCTCCCTCCCTCCCACCCACATTTTTACAGTGTCCTTCCTGCCCCCTAAATAAAAGACTGGGAGCTAACTCACCCAGGCCATTCCTGTAGGGGAAGCAGCCCCCTCCCCACGCCTGGCTGCCCTTGGCCCCACCCCACCTCCACGCATGGTCGAGATGTCATAACTGGAGAAGTCTGGCTGGTTCAGAATGTCCACGAACATCGTGGGGGTACCATACAGGAAGGAGCCTCTGTATAGGAGGAGGTCTCGAAATTAGGCTTGGAAGTGGAAGGGAACTCCCTCTTCTCACCCACCCCGCCATGAAACTGCAGCAAAGGGAACAGGCAGGAGACGCTCCTGAGGCAGGAACTGGTCCTCTCCTGGGGGTCCTCCACTGTCCCCATCCCCAGTCTCCTGGCTGGCGGGAGGAGGCAGCTCGGAAAGGTGTCAGGGCCCAGGAGTGAGGAACAAGAGGGTTTTATCAGCCTACAAGTAGCCTGTTCACCAGTGCCCACCTCTCTCTGCTGATGGCCTCCAGTGCCTTTTTGCCATTGAAGACGGGAGAGGCCAGGATGAGGGTGGCACCGTACATCAGACACATCATTGTGCCTCCCACAGAACCCAGGCAATGGTACAGGGGGCTGGGCAGGATCATCCGCAACTGCTCTGGTGTCTGGTGATGGAGACAGGAGGCTGGGTCTGTCTTGGAACCAGAAGTCAGTTCCTCTAGCTGGCAAGGGGAGCCCAGCCAGCCCCCCACCCCTGCCTGAGCCACCCCTCCTGCAGCCTTGCCCTGGGCCTAGAGCCGCCTCACCTTCTCATGCAGTTTCAGGCGCTCTCCTAATATGCTGGAGTTGTTGACAATGTTGTAGTGGGAGAGGGTGGCCCCCTTGGGGCTGCCTGTTGTTCCCTGACAAGGCAAGCAGGGCATGGCTTGGCCTCCTTCTCATCTCCTTCCCACCCTAGGCCACTGCCTTGAAGAGCACTGGACCAGGAATCAGGAGACAGGGATTGTTGCCCCAGATC
The DNA here is from genome assembly GCF_000951045.1 of Mandrillus leucophaeus. NCBI lineage: Eukaryota > Metazoa > Chordata > Mammalia > Primates > Cercopithecidae > Mandrillus > Mandrillus leucophaeus. The sequence goes on from NW_012106363.1 coordinate 3,301,650, forward strand.
CATCTGTTCAGTATATTTGCAAAAGGTCTACCACAATGCCAGGTGTCAGGGTCCAGCAATGCAGAAGATAAGGTCTCCGTTCTCATGCCACCTATATGACCCAGAGAACTCTGCCACCCACAAGCTGGCTTGGGCAAATTCTCTCTCTGGGTCTTTGATTCCCCATCAGCTAAATGAGGGGCAGCCTCTAGCAGTTCTAACCTGTGTTGGTTCAGTGAATCTGCCACTGCACCGTGAACAAGAGGGCTGGAGTGGAGAGGGCAGGGGTCTAGGGGAGGAAATGTGACAAGGACACCAGGTGCTGATATTTTCCAGAGCAGAGAGGACAGCTGAAGGCCAGTCTCAGTAAAGAATGCCTGCTCTCCTCTGCTGTCTCCCCATCCCTGCGGAAGTGTCACAGAGGCAGGGGGCATGTGTCCACCTGGGCTTGGGGCCTGGAGACCTCTGCCTTACCGAGGTGAACTGGATGTTGATGGGGTCATGGCAGGACAGGAACTGCTGGATGTGCTGGAGCTGTTCCAGATGCTGCTGTGTGCTGCCAGCCGCCAGCACTTCATCCAGGAGCAGGGTTCCCGGCAAAGGGGCATCCACTGAGATGACTGTGGTCAGATCTGGGAGCCTGGGGGTGGGGAGGATGGTGAGAGACAGGGGCTGAGGGAGGGGGCAGGGTGAGTAGTAAGTGAAGGGATCAGGGATGCTGAATGACGCACCACCCACTAACCCGGGACACACCCACCTCTGACTTTTCAAGGCCCCTGGCTGGGCATTCTCCACCTCTGGACAGATCTGCTTCAGGATGTTGTAGTATTGCTGGGTCTTGAATTGCTTGGGGAACACAAGGGCCTTGCAGCCCACCTGTGGAAGGGGAGTCCCCCACCTGCAGTCAGCAGGGAGCCTCAGACTAGAGCTCTGGGGGAGTCCTCACTAATCAGTTGCTCTCATACAGAGGCACCCGTCTCTGACACACACACCTCCAGCACACTCCCAGGCACCACACTGCAAGACAAATGCACACGTGAACCAACCCCAAGACACACGCACCACACCCTGAGACACATATGCATCACATAGGAGGATGGACACACACGCGTACATGCACCTCTGCCCTGACACACACATGCCCCCGTCCCTGCACACTCACGCCAGGTTTGTGTTTGACCAACCACCCTCTCCATGGAGTTGGGGCCACCTTCCAACCATCTATGACCTAAGGAAGGACACTCTGCATGTCACCCACCCACGCATGCCCTAGCTCACACCGTCAGACTCTGTGACAGGCAGAGTCTGTGCAGCCCCCTGGGCCAGGCCCCAGCCGGGCCCCTCCCTGACGAATGAGCTGTACCTTCTTGAGGACATACTCCAGTTCCGTAGCCTGGTAGGCTGGGTTCACAGACACCTGGTGGAAGCGGTGAGGGCATATCAGTATTCTGGGCAGACCCTGTCCCTCCTGCTGCCCCTCTACCCCCAGGAGGCATAGAGGCAGCACTGTACACCCCCTGACTCCCAGAGGCCTCCTTGGTGGGCCTCAGGAGAAAGCACAACCTGGTTTGAAACCAATCAGGCACTGGTTTGGTCCTGGGGGCTGAGGGCCTGAGGGACTCCCCTTGAATGATGTTCCCCCACGCACACCCAGCTGTGCCAAGCAAGCCCCTCCTCACCAGAATGATGCCCGCCTGGGCAGTGGCCAACTGTATGAGCACCCATGCATAGGAGTTAGGTCCCCACATGCCCAGCCGGTCACCCTTGCAGAGACCAATGCTCAGGAGGCCAGAAGCAGCTTTGTCCACCTGGTGTAAAAGATGGGGCACAAGGGGTGAGATGGGGCAAGCAGGAAGGGGCCCAAGACGCCCACCCTCAGCCCTTAGCCCGGGAGTTCTCATCACAATCACTGGGGACAAAAGGACAGGCAGATTCCCAGCCTCAGTGGGTCTGCCCTGGAGCCTGCATAGTTAACAAGTGCTCCAGGAGCTGCTGATACAGGAGGTGTTGGACCCCCTGTGCCTCAGTCCTGTCTCCTTCTCCTGCCATCCCTTGGGGTTCTCTGGCAGCCCTAGCACACTGCCCCATAGCCAGGTGCCCACGCTCCTGGTTCTGCTCAGCCAGGGCAGCTTGGGAACTAGCACCTGCCCACTTTGAGGTTTCCAGGTCAGGACCCACCTCCTCCTTGAGTTGGGCAAAGGTCAACCTGACGTTTTCATGGAGGTCGACCAAGGCCTCTCGTTCTGGGACCCTCTGTGCTGTGGCCTCCAGGCACCGGCCCACAGTCTTGCTGAGAAGATGGTTTTTGGTGCACCCTTGAACGTAGCTGAGGCCTCCAACGGGCAGGGGAACCATGCGATCCACCTCTCTGGAACTGTAGGGAGAGGAGCTATGAGTTTGACTGTCCCAGATCAGCCTCCCTGGAACCAAGGGCATGGCACACCCAGTCAAGCCAGGGGGTAGGCTGCTGACAACATGTTAGAAACCACTAGGTTTTCTCCAGATCTTCCCATAAGCCTAAAATCCCCCAGACCCTTTTCCCAGCCTCAAACCTAATCCCAAGGCAGCAGGACAGGGACAAGGTTACACCAAGCTGGAGCAAAGGGCCCTCCTTCACCTTCCGGGGAAAGGTGAGATGCCCTAGCGAAGCCTGGGAGAGCCTGCCTGCGCAGACAGATCTTACAAAGCAGGACCATGCCTTCGCCCCCAGGCCCTGCCTCCTGGAGAATAAACAGGTCACTGGGGTCCTTCCTAAGGAACCAGGTAAGCTGTGCCTGGACCCAGGGCTGGAATCCAAGGCCTTAGGATTTTAGGCTCCTTAGTGGGCCAGTTTTTCTCCTGAGGGCCTGAAAGCCAAAGACAGAATAGGAAAGGAATAAAGGAGAGGGCAGATGGAGGCCCTAAGAGAGGCAGCTGGGAGGCCCCTGTTATTCCACAGGCCTGTAGGTGTCCAGCGCCAGGTGCTACAAGATCCTGGGCACCTGCAGATGAAGAAGAAAGCCCCTATACGCCAAATGGTACCTGGGCTCCAGCTCCCACTCTCAGATGATGTCACAAGGCAGGCAGTTTCAGTCTCCAGGGAATTAAGAAGCTGGCTGAAAGCAGCCAGTTAAGGAAAAGGGGCCAGATGTCAGACAAGCAAGGGGCACCAAGAGCCTGAGAGTACTGAGAGGATGTCAAGTGGAGGAAGCAGCCAGCTCGGGATCTGGCTCGGGTTCTAGTCTGGGACCGGGACTCTTCACCTCTCACATGTGGCTGCCTATCCATCTCAGGGCACAGGTGGAAACAGGTCTGGGTAGAGGTCTGGGCAGTCACGGGAGTAGTAACCTACTCCCCACTTTTCTCCATCAGCCTTTCAGGAACTACCCATCTCCTCCCAGCCCTGCCAGGTAAGAAACGACCCCCAAGTAAGGGCACGCCAAGCTGGAGGAGAACCTGCACTTCCATTACTGCTCCACTGAACTTTCCCCACCTTTTATTAACTGTGGCACCTGAGCTGGGCACGGTTGCTCACACCTGTAAAGTAATGCCAGCACTTTGGGAGGCTGCAGCAGGAGGATCGCCTGAGCCCAGGAGTTCGAGACCAGCCTGGGCAATACAGGGAAACCCTGTCTCTATGAAACATTTTTAACAATTAACCAGGTATGGTAGCGCATGCCTGTAGTCCCAGCTACTCTGGAGGTTGAGGGGGGAGGATCACCCGAGCCTGGGAGGCAGAGGTTGCAGTGAGTCATGGTTGCACCACTGCACTTGAGCCTGGGTGACAGACAGAGTCCCTGTCTCAAACAACAAACCAACAAAACCCAGTGAGACCTGGCAAGTTATCTGTTTACTCTTTGGCTAGAAGGGGATGAACAGACTGCCTTGCCTATTTCATAGAGGGGGCATGAGGTTCAAGTGTGAACAGGCCTGCAAAGGTGCTCTGGGAATGCTGAAGTGCTCTGTAATCGACAGGCATTTTACCGTCCATTCATGGCATTTATCGACCACGCATTCAACACACATTCAGTGAGCACCCGTATGTGCCAAGTACTATGCTAGGACTAGAGATAGAATAAGCCACAGTCCTTCCTCTAAGAAGCTCCCTGTCTCTGGGGAAATTAGACATATTAGCTCTTCGTGGGTGGGAATAGCCTAGAAAATCAGGAAATGGGAGCCATGAGGCAGACTATGGGGGGAGACCCCCAGCCCATCTGAGGCCCATTCTCTGTCCCCTCAAAGCTGGGTTAAGGTAGCCTCTCTTAGACCTGGGCCCTGGGGCCACCCACACTATGGCCTCCTCAGCCCTACAGAGTAATTAGCCAACATTTATTCCTCCAACAAATATTTAGTAAACACCCACCACAGAGAAGGCCCAATGCTAAAAAATGAACATAACCAAAAACAGTCCCTGTCCTTGCAGAGCTAAGGGTCTGGTCGGAAAGAGAGGAGTGCAGTCAACCTTAGTAATGATGAATGTATGTTTAGAAAGCTGAGATAAGGAAGGGACCGTGGTCCGAGGAGCACCTGTAAGAGGGAATCTGGGATCACCTGGAGCTTCAAGGAAAACTCCCTTAAGAAAGTTATGCCTACGCTGAGAGCTGAAGGGTGAGGAAGTGTTCATCATCAGAGAAGGGAGAGGAGGGCATTTCCGGCAGAGGAGAGCTTGTCTCTGTGGCTGGAGCACAGAAAATGAGAGGGAGTGCTGTGAGAATGGGAGGAGTGACTGGAACTTGAACCCAGCTGAAACCAAAGGGCCCAGAGCAGAGGACATTCGGCCTGGAAGAATGAAGAGAGCCCCATACTCCAGGTTCTAGGGTTGGAGTTTTCTCCACCCATGGGCCCAAATGGACCCACATCATTTATGAAGTGAAGAGGGATGGATGGATGTTGGAACCAGGATCTGTGTTTATGGGCTGATCCCTCCCTTATCCCTCCAGGGACATCAGAAGGAACCTTCTCAACCAGTGTCACTCCCTCCTCCAAGGGACAGTTTTTCAGGATGTGGTCCATGGAGATCTGCTTCGAAATCATCTCAGGATCTCACAAAGAATGCGAATTCCTGGGTTCCTGCAATGCCTACTCATTGCAGAGCTTCTGGGGAGTGGACTGGGGGAATCTGAATTTTTAACAGAATCCCATGTGATTCTGAAGTGGGCCTGGACGAGAAGGATTCTGTGAACCACACTTTGACAACCACTCTCTTGGCAATCTAAGCCACCCAACCGTCTTTGACTCATCTATTCAAGCAAGCTTTAGTGAGCACCTACTGTGTGCCAGCCCTGTGCCAGGTGCTAGGGATACAGGGATGGATAAGACACTGCTCCCAGCCCTCTAAGTAGTCACAGTGTGGTAGGAAGAGAAAGGTATGTAAACAAATCATTTCAACTCTCGGATTAAGACTATTCAGTAAGGAAGAGAACAAAAGGAAGATAACCTACTCTCTCTCCAGGGATACACGGGACAGAGTGGGCTTTCTTTCCCCACACTCCCCACATCTCAACTACCAACCTCAGCTCCTCCTGCTTCTCACCCTTGTAATTTCACTCAGTTCCACATGTCTATGAAATCTGTGGGTCCTCAGGGTCTACTGAGATCTGCCAAGGCCTAGAGTGGAAAATTGGTCCTCTTCCCATCCCCCTACTGATGAAGGAAGATGCTGCATGTCCCTCCAAACCTCCACATCCTCCTGCAAGAGTGTGGTCCTCAGCATAGGGGGCCCCTGGAGCCTCTACCTGGAGTCCACCAGGCCGAGCACATATCCAATGATGGCCTGGAAGGTCTGGAAACCAGAGCACACCTTCTATGGGAACAGAATTTGCTCTGTTCACATTCCCACCTAGGTCTGAGTAACAGCTCAGAAACTGGTACCTAGAGCAGGCCAGTGAGGACACGCAGTCCTGGGAACAGGGTGTGACACCTGGACTTCCCAGGGGTCTTTTTTTTTTTCTTTTGTTTTTTTTTCATTGTTTGTTTGTCTGTTTTTGAGAAAGGATCTTACTTTGTCATCCTGGCTAGAGTGCAGCGGTGCAGCCATGGCTCACTGAAGCCTCGACCTCCCAAACTCAAGCAGTCCTCCCACCTCAGCCTCCCAAGTAGCTGGGACTACAGATGTGTGCCACCACACCCAGCTAATTTTTATTTTTATTTTTATTTTTTGGTAGAGATGGAGTCTTACTATGTTGCCAGGATTGGTCTCGAACTCCTGGGCTCAAGTTTCTCCCACCTTGGCATCCCAAAGTCCTGGAATTACAGGTGTGAGCCACTGCACCCGGCCACCAGGCACTTTTTTTTTTTTTTTTGAGACAGAGTTTCGCTCTCATTGCCAGGCTGGAGTGCAATGGCATGATCTTGGCTCACCACGACCTCCGCCTCCTGGGTTCAAACGATTCTCCTGCCTCAGCCTCCCGAGTACCTGGGATTACAGGCACACACCACCATGCCTGGCTAATTTTGTATTTTCAGTAGAGACAGGGTTTCTCCATGTTGGTCAGGCTGGTCTTGAACTCCCGACCTCAGGTGATCCGCCCGCCTCGGCCTCCCAAAGTGCTGGGATTACTGGCATGAGCCACTACTGCGCCCGGCCACCAGGTACCTTTATATCAGAGGGTGTAGTGTTCAGGATGAGGCTGTTCCCACCTCTCACAGGTCACCTGTCTGCTTGGCCAAAGCAGTGTGATTTACCTGAGCTTCTCTCTCCAGGCTTTCTGTGCCAAGGCTCCAGGTCACTGGCCCTGAGTAGAAACTGAGTAGTACATGGGGACAAGAGCCTTCTCCTCCATGAAGGACAGGAAGTCAGCCTAGGGGTTTGGATCTCCCAAGGGTGAGGCAACCCCTAAGTTAAATGCACAATGATTATTGGGGTTGGGGCGTGTCAGGCAGTTACTAGAGGGGAAACGTTTGAAGCTGTTCAGGACTCCTGATGGGGCACTTCACAGCTCATTCTGCAGCTGTTGTGCTAGGAAGACCACGTATATCTTCTATTGATTGACTGCTCATGCCTTGTGAGGGACAATTTCCGGGAGGAACAAATTTCAGGGCAGCAGGGAGCAAAACTGAGTTGCCCTGTAAATGGGCGAGGCAGCCGCTGCCATCCCACTGGAGGGTCTGTCACGACAGGGGCTGATGGAAAGGCTGTTTTCTTAGACTCCTCACCTGGGAGGTGAGGACAAGCATCACAGGGAAGGAGGAACACTGCTGATGCTCTGAAGCTCAGGGGACGGGAGGAGAACGCACCAGGCCAGGGAGTCGGGGATCCCAGGTCTCACCGCAGGTGTGCCGCTGGCTGGGTGGGTGACGGGTGTCTCATGTCACAGCTCCTCCGCCCACCCTTGATTTTAGCTACAGGAACTTCCTCAATGTGGGAGTCCCTGGTTCCGCAGGCCAGCCCAGCCTGGAAGAGGAGATCATGCCTCTAGGCACAGCAGTCAACCCCATGGGGCTGGAGCTCCAAGTCTCCCCTTTTCTGGGAGGTATCTGTACCTTCTCAGAGGTCCAGGTGAATGAAGCTCTTGTTGCCTAGGGTGATGATGTTAACAACATCCCCTCATCGGCTTCCCCACTCCCTGTTTGCTCTCTCTACCTCCTATCTCCACTTCCTAGGATCACTCTCCAAAATAAACTACCTGCACCCAAGTCCTTGTTCTCAGGGGAATTCAAATTAAGACACAGGATTTCTCCTTTCTAGAGCTCACCTTCCCCACCTATAAAGTCTGGGAACTGGCCAGGCATGGTGGCTTACATCTATAATCCCAGCACTTCAGGAGGCCGAGGCGGATGGATCACCTGAGGTCAGGAGTTTGAGACCAGCCAAGCCAACAGGGTGAAACCCCATCTCTACTAAAAATACAAAAATAAACCAGGCGTGGTGGTGCACACCTATAGTCCCAGCTACCCGGGAGGCTGAGGCAGGAAAATCTCTTGAATCCAGGAGGCAGGGGTTGCAGTGAGCCAAGATGGTGCCACTGCACTCCAACCTGGACGGCAGGTGTTCAGCCTCATAACAAGCATCCTCCTATTCTCACAATGACCAGGAGTCCCATTTGGTGTTTTTTTGTTTGTTTGTTTGTTTTTTTTTTTTTTTTTTTTGAGACGGAGTCTCGCTCTGTCGCCCAGGCTGGAGTGCAGTGGCCGGATCTCGGCTCACTACAAGCTCCGCCTCCCGGGTTCACGCCATTCTCCTGCCTCAGCCTCCCGCGTAGCTGGGACTACAGGCGCCCGCCACCGCGCCCGTTTTGTATTTTTTTTTTTTAGTAGAGACAGGGTTTCACCGTGTTAGCCAGGATGGTCTCCATCTCCTGACCTCGTGATCCGCCCGTCTCAGCCTCCCAAAATGCTGGGATTACAGGCTTGAGCCACCGCGCCCGGCCTCAGGAGTCCCATTTGGTTTGGAACTTGGTTCTCCATTATTCACCATGGTTTTCAGACCAAACAGTGGTCTCCTGGAAATTCTAGTTGGGAAATCAACAGGCTGATTTATGGGACAAAAAAAAAGAAAAAAGAAAAAATTCCGTTCAATTGGCTTTCTCCTGCGTCTTTCTCCTATGTGTTTTTTCCTGTGTCTTCACAGCAGCTCTGACAGGTGGTGTGACAGAAACCCCAACAGGTCCTTCTTCTCTCACGACACAGCCTCAGACATCTAGCTGGCCACACTGTGTGAAATAAAGACCAGGTTTCCAAGCTTCCCCAGAAGCCGGTCTGGCCAGATGGTGAGGTTCGGGCCAGTGGAGTTTAAAGAGGGGTAGTGTGTGCAACTTCGGAGAAGAAACTTTCAAAGGAAGGGACATCTTCTCTTTTTTTTCTTCCTCAGGCTGGAATGCTGCTTGTGACAGGAAAATAATGGTAGCATTTTAGACCACATAGTGATTTTGGGCACCACAGAGCAATAAGAGAGGAGCCTGGCGCCTGGACAGCAGGAGTTACCACACCAGTCACAGACTGGCTGTCTCCCAGATAAAGAAAGTCCCATCTCCTTTCTTTTTTCTTTTTTCGCTTTTGAAAATTAAATTATTGATTTTGAGATATTTGTAGATTCATATGCAGATGTAAGAAATAATATCGAGGCCAGGTACGGTGGCTCATGCCTGTAATCCCAGCACTTTGGAAGGTCACAGCAGAGGAATTGCTCAAGCCCAGGAGTTTGAGACCAGCTTGGGCAACAGAGCAAGACCCTGTCTCTAAAAAAACAAAAACAAGAACAACAAAAAAATTTGAGACAGTTCTTTCGCCCAGGCTCAAGGGCAGTGGTGTAGTCATGGTTCACTGACTGCAGCCTGGACCTCCTGGGCTCATGTGATTCTCCCATCTCAGCCTCCTGTGTAGCTAGGACTACAAGTCCCATGACTGGCTAACAAGACCCCATGGCTGGCTAATTTTTTGTATGTTTTGTAGAGATGAGGTTTTGCCATGTTGCCCACACGGGCAATTTTTTTTTTCTTTTAATTAGCTGGGCATAGTAGCGTGCACCTGTACTCCTAGCTACTTGGGACGCTGAGGCAGGAGGATCTCTTGAGCCTAGGAGTTCAAGGTTGATCACGCCCACTGCACTCCAGCCTGGGCAACAGAGCAAGAGCCTGTCTCAAAATAATAATAATAATAATAACCACAAAAAGCTACAAAAAAGAAACAATACAGAAATATCTCATGCACTCTTCACCATCAATATTCAAATTTTCCCAATGTTAACATCTTGCAAAACTATAGTACAATATTGTAGCCAGGATATTGATATTGATAATAGTCAGGACACACAACCATTCCCTTGCCCCCATCTTCTTTCAGTCACTCTCAGTTTGGGTTTCTTCGAGATACACTAATATAATCCTGTAGGTGCGGTGGCTCATGCCTGTAATCCCAGCACTTTGGGAGGCCGAGGTGGGTGGATCACTTGAGGTCAGGAGTTTGAGACCATCCTGGCCAACATGGTGAAACCCCGTCTCTACTAAAAATACAAAAAATTAGCCGGGTGTAGTAGTGTGTGCCTGTAATCCCAGCTACTCAGGAGGCTGAGGTAGGAGAATCACTTGAACCCAGGAGGTGGAGGTTGCAGTGAGCCAAGATTGTGCCACTGCACTCCAGCCTGGGCCACAGAGCGAAACTCCGTCTCAAAATTTAAAAAAAATTTTTTTTTAATGCAGGTGAGAATCATGAACTCCCTTTCTACAGGTAAAGAAGCTGAAGTGCAAAGAGATCAAGTGACCCATGTGACTGATGAACACCTGAGCCAGGAGCAGAGGACGCGGTGCAACCGCCTCAACGTTACAGCCATGCCTGCCCGTGCCCCACCCTCAGATCTGGGAGAAAGGAGTGGGCATAGGCAATTCCTGTTCCTTCTGGTTTGGAATTTATATCCTATCTGATCATCAGAGATAATATAACCTCCGCAATTTCTACTAACTGATCCCAAGAAACTGGGGCCAGGGTAGGGCAGGGTTGAGTTGGAAACAGGCGGCTCTTCCAAGGAATTAAGAGTTCTACAAACTCATATCAATGCAATGTGCTCATAAACACAGGAACCACCCATCATTTAGAAAGAGGGAGCATAAACAAACCAATTCTCCTTCCTTGCCCACACCCCAAATGCCTGGGGCATAAAGGATGGCCACTTCTTTCTCTTTCTTTTTTTTTTAATTTTATTTTAAGTTTTGGGATACCTGTGTAGAACATGCAGGTTTGTTACATAGGTAAACATTTGCCATGGTGGTTTGCTGCACCTATCAACCTGTCACCTAGGTATTAAGCCCTGCGTGCATTAGCTATTTACCCTGATGCTCTCCCTCCCCCAACCGCACCCCTCAACCCGACACTTCTTTTTCTATTGTTTCGTTTGGTTTTGAGACTCACTATGTCACCCAGGCTGTAGTGCAGTGGCACAATTACTGCTCACTGAAGCCTCAAGCTCTCAGGCTTAAGAGACCTTCCCATCTTAGCCTCCCAAGTAGCTGGGACTACAGGTATGAGCCACGGTATCCCAACTTCTATTCTTAAAGGGATTTGGTCTTAGGATTATTTTTTCAATGCGACATGGGAAGCTTAAGCAGTTAGAGGAAAAACAGCGGTGCCAGTTGTTCTCAACTCAGAACTAAAGTAACTACTTGGAGAGGCATCAGCTACTTAGCATGGGTATTGTAAAACCCAAGGCTCTCAGGGCCCAGGTGGGACTGAGGCCTGATAAGAGCCTTGAAGAAACAAAGCACAGCCCCACCTTAAAGGTGCCGGCAGTAGGCTGGCTCCTGAGAGCTCCGGCCCAGATCTGAGTAGAGAAGTCAGGAACGAGAAATTTTATTTTTTATTTTTTAAGAATTCTCCTGACTTTTCAGTGTTGGCAACTAACGTGTTCACTGCTTTATCCCAAGTGGCTGAGTGCCAGGAACATAAGAGGTGCTCAAATGAATGACCAAATGAATGAATTAAAAATAATGCACATAATGACTCATTAAAAAATAGTAGACATCTTGCTGAAGGTAATCTATGAATGGCTAACAAGCAGATGAAACGGAAATTAAAACCACAATGAGGTACCACATCATGCTCACCCAGAAGGCAAAAAACAAAATAAAATCAAGGGCTGGGCATGGTGGCTCATGCCTATAATCCCAGCACTTTGGGAGGCCAAGGCGAGCAGATCACTGGAGGTCAGGAGTTCGAGGTCAGCCTGACCAATATGATGAAATCTTGTCTCTACTAAAAATACAAAAATTAGCCGGCTGTGGTCACGGGTGCCTGTAATCCCAGCTACTTGGGAGGCTGAGGCAGGAGAATCGCGTGTACCCGAAAGGCGGAGGTTGCAATGAGCCAAGATTGTGCCATTTGCACTCCATCCTGGTTGACAAGAGCAAAACTCTGTCTCAAACAAAAAAAAAAAAAATCAGAAAACAAAATATATGTTGGCAAGCATGTGAAGACATTGTAATCCTTGTATATTGCTGGTGGGAATGTAAAATGATTCAGCTGCCTGGAAAACAGTGTGGTGACTCTTCAAAAAGTTAAATACAGAATTAGCATATAACCCAGCAATTCCATTCCTAGTTATAATATATGCCCAAAAGAACTGAAAACATGTGTTCAAACAAAAACTTGGGCCAGGCACAGTGGCTCATGCCTGTAAGCCCAGTACTCTCTGCAGCCAAGGTGGGAGGATCGCTTGAGCCCAGGAGTTTGAGACTAGCCTGGGCAACATAGTGAGATTCCATCTCTACAAAAAAAAAAATTTAAAAATTAGCTGGGCGTGGTGGTACACACCTGTAGTGCCAGCTACTCTGGAGGCCTAGGTGGAAGGATCACTTGAGCCTGAGAGGTCGAGGCTACAGCGAGCTACCATCACACCACTACACACCGGCCTGGGTGACAGAGTGCAACTCTGTCTCAAACAAAACAAACAAAAACTCGTACATGAATGTTTACAGCAGCACTATTCACAATACCCAAAAGGTGGAAACAAACCAAATGTCCAGCAACAGATGAATGGATAAACAGAATGCGGCATATCCGTCCATACAATGGAATCTATTACTTGGATTACAGGGGTCATCTGGGTATGGAACATCAGGCTTGGCAGAGTGGAGACTTAGATCCAAGCTCATGGATTTAAAACCTGAAGTTCATTGCCAGGACTATGATGGCACAGGAAGGGAATGTGGAAGGCACATACAGGACCCTAAACAGAGTCCTCACCGTGGATGAACTCATTAAGGACATTAAGTGTTGGTAGTATTATGAGAAGCTATGCTGACAGTGACAGCAGGAGAGCTCTGAAATCTGCCAGCAAATCCACAACATGGAAATGGCTTGCAGGATCACTTTTTTTTTTTTTTTTTTTTTGAGACAGGATGTCACCCTATCTCCCAGGCTAGAGTACAGTGGCATGATCTTGGCTCACTGCAGCTTCTGCCTCCTGGGTTCAAGCAACTCTCCCACCTCAGCCTCCTAAGTAGCTGGGATTAGAAGTATGTGCCACCACACCTGGCCAATTTTTGTATTTTTTGGTAGAGATGGGGTTTCACCATGTTGGCCAGGCTGGTCTCAAACTCTTGACCTCAAGTGATCCACCTGCCTCGGCCTCCCAGTGTGCTGGGATTACAGGCGTGAGCTGGATCAACGTCTTGATGCCAAAGAATCAGGCAGATCTGTGGTGGGGCTGCTGTGGCCTATGGATAGGACACCCAACATAAAAACCCTCAGCCAGTTTGTGTCTCCACCTCTTGTCTTTCTACAACCACATTTTCTGTTACCCTTTTTTAGGATACACTCAATTGCATATATGCAAGAAGGCCTCCACTTAGAGAAGCAATCCCATTTGTCAGCAATGGACCCTCTCATTTATTAAGTGAAAGAGGAAAGAAACTGAAGGGAAAAGCTGTCTAGGAGTAGAATGGTGCTTGCTGGGGGCTGGGGAGGGGGCAAGGGAACTTATCGTTTAACGGGTACAGAATTTCAGTTGGGAAAGATGAACAAGTTCTGGAGGTGGGTGGTGCTGATGTTTGCACAAAAGTGTGAGTGTACTGTACTTAATGCCACTAAACTGCAAACTTTAATGGTTAAGATGGTATATTGTATGTTACATGCATTTTACTACAATAAAGCAATTTTTAAAAAGGAAATGAAGTACTGATACATGTTACAACATGGTGGAACCTTGAAAACATTTATAAGTGAAAGAAGCCAGTAACAAAAGACGACATATTGGGCCGGGCGTGGTGGCTCATGCCTGTAATCCTAGCACTTTGGGAGGCTGAGGCAGGCAGATTGCCTGAGCTCAGGAGTTGGAGAACACCCTGGGCAACATGAAGAAACCCTGTCTCTACTAAAAATACAAAAATTAGCCAGCCTTTGTGGTGGGCGCCTGTAATCCCAGCTACTCGGGAGGCTGAGGCAGGAGAATTGCTTGAACCCAGGAGGCGGAAGTTGCAGTAAGCCCAGATCGCACCACTGCACTCCAGCCTGGGTGACAGAGCGAGACTCCGTCTTCAAAACAACAACAACAAAACTACATATTGTATATGTTATGCAACTTTGAAATAATTCCAAATACATACATAGTTTGTGAAAAAGTTGCTAGAATCAAAATGGAGTCACTTGTGTCAAACCTTGACAAAATGGAGCCAGGTAAGAACATGCAGGGAGGGTTCTGGTGCATGACTACCTGATAACAAAAGATATCATAAGAGACTTTGCTAAAACCACAACCTTGCACAAAGGCCACCTCAATCTTACACACACAAAAAATACTTCTGTGAAGACATTTGACCAGCGACTACCTGTCCAGCCCTGGACAGGTGCCGCCCTTGTTTTTGATCCTTGTAGCCGAGGATAATTGTTTCAAGACAACATATGTAACCCTCATTTTACCTTTAAAAATCCTTGTCTTCCTTTACCCCCAAGAATATGCCCATAGTTTACTGTGGTGTGCATATTCCTCATTGCAATGCTTATTCCCAATTAAACTCATTATACTTGAAGAATTTTTTTCTGTTTGTTACTTATGTTGACATTTGCTATGGGAGTGACATGTTTTGCTGTGACAAGAACATAGAGTGTACTCCTCGCCCCTTGAGAATGTGACACCATCACACCTTATCAGACCCCATGTGTGAGCTATTGACCTCAGCTACTGGACTCTAAAATACAGTCATGCACTGCAAAATGACATTTTGGCTTATGATGGATGGCATATATGACAGCAGTCCCATAGATTATATTGTAATACCGTATTTTGACTATACCTTTTCTATGTTTAGATATGTTCAGATACATGAATACTTACCCCTGTGTTACAACTGCCTACAGTCTTTAGGACAGTGACAATTTGTACAGGTTTGCAGCCTGGGAGCAACAGGCTCTACCACATAGCCTAGGTGTGTAATAGGCTCTACCATCTAGTTTTGTGTAAGTGCACTTGATGATGTTTGCACAACGACAAAATCATCTGACGTATTTCTCAGAATGTGTTCCCATTGTTAAGCAACGCCGGACTATACATATAAACCCAAGAGTTTGACAGACACTTTGAGACCTTGGGCTGTGGCATGGCTACACTCTGTCTGAGAGCTTCTCGGAAGAGTGAAAGTTCAGGCTGAGCTAAGGCCACACTCTATTAGCCTTTAAGCTAATTTCCAAAGCTTCACCCAACTCCGGTACACCCTCTAGCATGGTCAAGCCATCTAGCTGAGAATCTCTCCTATAAACGTATGCCTCAAGCTTCAGTTAGACTACTTTCCACAGAGGCTTGCTTTCATCCTAAGCGGGCAGTTAGACTTTAATAACTGGACTCTAACAGACTGGAACTCACTCACTATATGGCTAAGGGAGTTCTTCTATTGGGTGTATTCCCTGTGAGATTTGTTTTCTTATTCTCCCCGCTTTAAGCACTGTGAACAAAAAAAGAAAAAAAAAATCTCTTTGTATGGCAATAAACTGTGTGACTCGTGAAATCATACTTTGATCATTTCATTATTGAGACAGAGTCTCACGCTGTGGCCCAGGCTGGAGTGCAGTGGCGTGATCTCGGCTCACTACAACCTCTGTCTCTGGGGCCCAAGAGATCCTCCTGTCCCAACTCTGCCGAGTAGCTGGGACTCTAAGCATGCACCATCGTATCTGGCTAATTTTTGTACTTTTGGTAGAGACTGGGTTTCGCCATGATGCCCAGGCTGTTCTTGAACTCCTGAGCTCAAGTGATCTACCTGTGTCAACCTCCCAAAGTGCTGGGATTGCAAGAGGGAGCCACCACGCCTGGCCATCCTTATTTTGATCATACAAGACAGTATGACTCCATATATATGAAATGTCCAGAATAGGTAATTCTATAGAGACAGAAAGCAGATGAAGTGGTTGCTGAGGGCTGGGAGGGATGGGAAGACAGAGAGATAATAGCTACAAGGGCATAGGGTAACTCTGTGAGGTGATGAAAATGTTCTAAAATTGACCATAGTGATGGTTACACATATCTATGAATATACCATAAGCCATTGAATGTACACTTAAAAAATAATGTCTACTCCTAGGTATATATCCAATAGAAATCAAACATGTGCTCACCAAAAGACAGGTACTAGGTTATTTGCATCATTTTCAATATTCAAAATACCCAAATGTCCATCAACAATGGAATAGATCAATAAGTGGTGACTTATTTGTAATTATACAGTAATGAGAGCAAAGGA
The DNA here is from genome assembly GCF_000951045.1 of Mandrillus leucophaeus. Lineage (NCBI taxonomy): Eukaryota > Metazoa > Chordata > Mammalia > Primates > Cercopithecidae > Mandrillus > Mandrillus leucophaeus. The sequence continues at coordinate 3,317,768 of NW_012106363.1, forward strand.
ACTATGATTATGCCCAGTGATCTGAATGAATCTCATAAAAATAATGTTCAATGAAAGAAGCCAGATTTTAAAAGGTGTACTGTCTAATTCCATTTATATGTACCAAATAGGCAAAACTAATCTATGCTGTTAGAAGTCAGGAGAGTGGTCAGTTGGTGAGGGTCAGTGACTTAAAGAGGTCACGAGGGAACTCCTGGTTTCTGGTCATGTTCTGTGTCTTGATTTGAGTGCTGGTTACATGGGTGTGTTCAGTTTATCAAAAGTGGATCAAGTGGGCCTTAAAATATGTGTACTTTTCTGGCTGGGTGTGGTGGCTTTGGGAGGCCGAGGTGGGTGGATCACTTGAGGTCAGGAGTTCGAGATCAGCCTGACCAACATGGTGAAACCCCTCTCTACTAAAAATACAAAAAGTAACCAGGCATGGTGACACGTGCCTGTAATCCCAGCTACTCGGGAGGCTGAGGCAGGAGAATCACTTGAACCCGGGAGGCGGAGATTGCAGTGAGCCAAGATTGTCTCAAAAAAAAAAAAAAAAGTGTACTTTTCTGAATCTGTCATATATTTCAACATGAAGTTTAAAAAAAAACCTTCTAGGGCTTAAACTACTGCCAATATAGTCATAATTAATAAACTAAATTTAGCAACATTACAGTACCCATTTAACATTCTGTCAGAAAAATAAAAGCAGCACACAGCACGTCTGTGCAAAATATATACATTAATAAAGCTGGGCAAGCAAGAAAACACATCTGTTCATGATCTCTGTCTTAGAAATTACTCAAGAAAATAAACAGTCCTAATGTTGAATGTCGTGGGCTTTTCCTTCCTGAGGATGTGTTTTCTGGACAGTCATGGTAGAATGTGACTGTTAGCCCTGCCAACCTGTTTCAGATGTGGATGCATGTTCTACAGGTTCAGGAGCACAGAGCAGCTGATGACACAGAGTTGCTCATTTAGAATATGGCTTACTGAATGCAAGGCTCCAGCAAGATCCAAAGGGCAGGTTTACAATTTTTTTTTTTTTTAAGAGATGAGGTCTTGCTCTGAAGCATAGGCTGGAGTGCAGTGGCATGATCACAGCTCACTGCAGCCTTGACCTCCTAATTTCAAGCGATCCTCCTATCCCAGTCTCCTGAGTAGCTGGGACAACAGACATGTACCAGCAGACCGACATGATCAAAAAAAATTTTTTTTTGTAGAGTCAGAATGTCTCCCTATGTTGCCCAGGCTCGTCTTGACCTGCTGAGCTCAAGCAATCTTCCTGCCTTGGCCTCCCAAAGTGTTGGGATTACAGACACCAGCCACCATGCCCAGCCTGTAGACACTTTTGATGACAAGTTGGGAATATAATGATTCTGCTTTATGAAAAAGATAAGCACTGTCAGAGGGGAAGGCAGAGATGGGTAAATCTGCAGGGTATCTGAACAGAAGAGAAAAAGAACACTGAGTATCTCCTCTGTAATGCAATCATACAGGTTTTCGAGGCAAATTGTCCCAGCAATTTGTGGGAGATAAGGACTTTTATTCCTGTTTTAAAGATGGAGAACATTGAGATGAAAAAGTTAAGCAACTGGTCCAAGATGCTGCTAAAAAGGTTAATTGACAACCTCATGTAAGTCAGGCATGGTAGCTCATGCCTATAATCTCAACACTTTGGGAGGGCCAGGCAGGAGGATTCGCTGAGTCCAGGAGTTCAAGACCAGCCTGGGCAACGCAGTAAGATCCTGTCTCTATAAAAAAAAATTAAAAATTTGCCAGGGGTAGTGGCGTGCACCTGTGGTCTCAACTATTCAGGAGGCTGAGGCAGGAGGATAACTTGAGCCCAGGACTTAAAGGTTGCAGTGAGCTATGATCATGCCACAGTACTCCAGCCTGGGCAACAGAGTGAGCCCCAGTCTCATAAAAAAAAAGCCACATTATCTAATTGCTAACATTTTTCCACTAAAACAGACCAAGTGACACACACAGAAGATAATAATGGCCAAATCTGCCACAAAGTCACAGAAGATGGAAGACAAATGGCCAGTAAGCATAGGAGGAGGTACCCACATCACAGACCAAGGAAAGACAACCATGAGGCATTTGTTCCCCAGGAGATAAGCAAAGATGAAAAATATGGATTTTATGATGCCTACAACTTATTTTCAAATGGTGGCAAAAAGTGTGTGCATGGGTGTGTGTGTGTAGAGAGAGAGAGAGAGAGAAAGTCAGGGGCTGGGGAAGATATCCAGTTTCTGATCATTTAGCGGCTGATATTTCCTATTCTTTTTTTTTTTTTTGAGCCAGAGTCTCGCACTGTCACCAGGCTGGAGTGCAGTGGTGGGATCTCAGCTCACTGCAACTTCCACCTCCCTAGTTCAAACAATTCTTCTGCCTCAGCCTCCAGAGTAGCTGGGACTACAAGCATGCACCACCACGCCCGGCTAATTTTTTTGTATTTTTAGTAGAGATGGGGTTTTGCCATGTTGGCCAGGCTAGTCTTAAACTCCTGACCTCAAGTGATCCGCCCATCTTGGCCTCCAAAAGTGCTGGGATTACAGGTGTGAGCCACCGTGCCCAGCCAGTGGCTGGTATTTCAAACTTAATTCCTTTTGATCATTTATCTAAATTATTATACCACTGGGGCCAAAAAGCTGCTATTCCAAAAATTATATATAGATATAAGATAATTCAACCTGTTTGATACTGTAATAAATGAAACATTACAAGAAGAGAAAATAGAACAAATCAGTAATCCTCTACCCAAACCAAAGATTGCTGTCTTTCTAGAGGAGTCTATGTTTAATTTCAAATTTCCACGATAGGCACTTTTGTCACAGAGTATTCACAGACAGTACTAGAAAGCAGTTGCAGCTAAATAAGAGTTCATCCTTGTAACCCAAGTAGGTTCATGTTCTTGCTGGCTTTATGCAATCAGTGGGAGAGGTTATTTTGGATAAGCTAGATCACTAAATTATCATGCTGCATTCAATAGGGCCTAAATAAAACTCCCCAAGTAGAGAAGATTAATAAAATGGCTATGAATTTCAACATAAAAACAAGTTATTGATTATATGGAATGTTGGCAAGGATGTGGAGAAATATACCAGAATGTAAATTGGTATAAGATTTTTAGAAGATGGTAAGTACAAAGGCAGGAAGCCTAAGAAACTTACACTTCAGCATGCCCCCCTCCGCCTGGCCCCTACCTACCACCCCAGTGCTGGGCGTGCCTGGAAATTGGAGAGGGAAGGCTGGCTGCAAATCAAGAAGCATTTATCTGTCAGCATTTCTGACAAATTGCTTAAACAGAGTTCAAAACAGAATCTTCAAGCTCGCAGCAACTGGTAGCAAATTCTTTTCTTATTCTAAATCAGTCTTCAGTTTGCACAAAATCTGATACTTAAGAGTTTTTTTTCTTGTTGAGAAACAGGGCATCCCCAACTGTATTAGCTTCAAAATCTATAAATCTGAATTCCTTCTGATTTGGTAATATCTATTAACATTTGGAAAATGCATACCTTTTCAAACAGGTCTGCCAGGGAGAATCTAAGGGGAGAAGCTGTTTGGCCTCCTGGCAATTCTAATTTTAGGGCTCTATTCTAAAAAACAACAACGACAAACAAAACAAAGAAAACCTGGCCAGACGCACTGACTCACGCCTGTAATCCCAGCACTTTGGGAGGCTGAGGCGGACTGATCACGAGGTCATGAGATCGAGACCATCCTGGCCAACATGGTGAAACCCTGTCTGTACTAAAAATACAAAAACTGTCTCTTATACACATCTAGATGTGTATAAGAGACAGCCTGTAGTCCCAGCTATGTGGGAGGCTGAGGCACGAGAATTGCTTGAACCCAGGAGGCGGAGGTTGCAGTGAGCCAAGATCGCGCCACTGCACTCCAGTCTGGGAACAGAGCGAGACTCCGTCTCAAAAAAAAAAAAAACTAAACTAAAAAATGCCTAAAAGTATGAATAGAGACATTAATTGCTGCTTAGCAAAGAACTGGGGGAAAAAAAAACTATTCCTATGAGTAAGAGATTAGATAACTAAGTCAGAGAGCATACACAATGCAACACTATGCCATTAAAAAATGAATACATGGTCAGGCAAAATGGCTCACCACCTATAATCCCAGCACTTTGGGATGACAAGCCAGGAAAATCGCTTGAATTCAGGAGCTCAGGCCAGCCTGAGCAACATATTGAGATCCCGTCTCTACAAAAAAATTAAAAATTAGCCAGGTGTGGTGGTGTGCACCTGTGGTCCCAGCTACTCGGGAGGCTGAGGCAGGAGGTTGGCTTGAGCCTAGTAGGTCTAGGCAACAGAGAGCCATGAATGTGTCACTGCATGCCAGCCTGAGTGACAGAGAAAGATCTTGTCTCTAAAACAAAACTAAACTAAAAGGCCAGGTGTAGTGGCTCATGGCTGTAATCCCAGCACTTTGGGACGCCAAGGCGGGAGGATCGTTTGATTCCAGGAGTTTGAGGTCAGCCTGGGCAATAGGGCAGACCCTGTATCTATCAAAAAAAAAAAAAAGTTTGGTTTTGTTTTGTTTTTTGGGATGGAGTTTCACTCTTGTTACCCAGGCTGGAGTGCAGTGGTACAATCTCAGCTCACTGCAACCTCCACCTCCAGGGTTCAAGCAATTCTTCTGCCTCAGCCTCCCAAACAGCTGGGACTTCAGGCGTGCACCACCATGCCTGGCTAATTTTTGTATTTTTAATAGAAATGGGCTTTCACCATGTTGGCCAGGCTGGTCTTGACCTCCTGACCTCAGGTGATCCACCCGTCTGGGCCTCCCAAAGTGCTGGGATTACAGGTGTGAGTCACCGCGCCTGGCCAAAAAAAGTATTTTTAATTAGCCGGGCATGGTGGTGTGTGCCTGTGTCCCAGCTACTTGGGAGGCTAAGGCGGGACAATTGCTTGAGCCCACAAGTTCAAGGCTGCAGTAAGCCATGATTGTGCCATGCATTCCAGCCTGGGGGACAGAGTAAGATCCTGTCTCAAAATAAATAAATAAATAAATAAATAAATATTTTTTTAAAAATGAAGACACCATATTTAATGACATGGAAAATGTCTAACATACTGTGGGTGATAAAGCAGATTTTGGAAAAATGTGAGCTGATGTTTATTGCTGTGTCCTCATGCCAGCTCTCTTCTAAAGACCCTGCATGCCTGATCTCCTGTGATCTTCCTAACCACTCCCTGACCAAGATACCATACCCACTTTACAGATGAGGGAATGAGGCTCTGAGAAATGCAGCGCCTCACCCAAAGTCACAGAGCATGTAAACAGCCAACCTGAGATTCAAACCCAGGACTGTCTGGCTTTCAAGACCCCAATGCAGTACAAAATGAATCTTTTTAGAGCCCTGTGACTTAAAAAAGACCGCCAGGCCAGGCGTGGTGGCTCACGCCTGTAATCTCACCACTTTGGGATGCCAAGGTGGGCGGATCCCTTGAGCCTAGGAGTTTGAGACCAGCCTGGGCAACATGGTGAAACCCCATCCCTACAAAAAGTACCAAAAAAAATTTAGCTGGGTGTGGTCGTGCACACCTGTGGTCCCAGCTACTGAGAAGGCTGAGGTGGGAGTATCACCTGAGCCTGGGGAGATCGAGGCTGCAGTGGGTCGACATCGTGCCACCACACAGCCTGGGTGTCTTATATGATTCTCACATTACTCTCAGACCATTTCTTCTTAAGAATGAAGAAGCAAGGAGTTCATTTTCTTTTTTTTTTTCTTTTTGAGACGGAGTCTCGCTCTGTCGCCCAGGCTGGAGTGCAGTGGCCGGATCTCAGCTCACTGCAAACTCTGCCTCCCGGGTTTACGCCATTCTCCTGCCTCAGCCTCCCGAGCAGCTGAGACTACAGGTGTCCCCCACCTTGCCCGGCTAGTTTTTTGTATTTTTTAGTAGAGACGGGGTTTCACCGGGTTAGCCAGGATGGTCTCGATCTCCTGACCTCGTGATCCGCCTGTCTCGGCCTGCCAAAGTGCTGGGATTACAGGCTTGAGCCACCATGCCCGGCAAGGAGTTCATTTTCTTAAGGTTCTGACCCTCATGGGTGGCAAATCTGGACCCCTTTCCAAGAGTACTGCTCTTTACTCCTCAGCCCATCCATGTCCTGCCCTGGGGCCCTGCAGGCTGATGGGGAGCCCTCTGAGTGCCTCTGGCCCATGGGGAGCCCCTCCTGGGATGGCGCCTTCAGCAGCTTCCCTCACTAGGCCTCTCACTTAGGAGTCCTTGAGCGCACACTGACTTTTCCATGATCTCCTTGTGGTGTCTGATTCTTTTTCTTTGCTGCCTCTTCTCTCATTGTTCTGCTCTTGTGAGCCAGCTCACCTCTCCTGGCAGCAACCCACAGTGGCTCTGCAACCTACCTGTGCAGCCACCTGGTCGGACCCACCTGGAAAGCCTTCTGCCCCAGCATCAGCCCTGCCCAGCCCAGCCTTGCCTACCAGCAGGAACTGGACAGAAAACATGAGCCAGCTGGTTCAGGGCAATGCAGGTGAAATAGCTGTGGCATTCTGTGACACTCAGGGCCGGCAACTAAAGTCAGGGGCTAAAGGTCACTGTGGGCACAAAGGATTGCACAGTTCTGACACGGTCATTAGAGACCACAGGCAGAGCTGGGCTCTGAGGGAGCCACAGTTGACAGGGAGGATTGCAAATGCCTGGGCAAACAGGTCTGCCATGGAGAATATAAGAGGAGAAGCTGTTTGTTTTGCCTCCTGTTACATATTACCTTCCGGGTAGAGGTTCTTGGAACCCAGGCCAGAGGTTTACAGGTGGACCCTGCCCCTGCTGGGGGATGGAATCGCCTCAGGCCCTTGGAAAGGCGTCTTCAGAAGCCACTGGGGAGGGAGGATGAAGGACTCAGAACCTTGATTTCTGAGGGGCTCAGAGAACTGCAGGAATAGTCCCCACGCTGAGGCCACCCCCTGCTTCCTGGAGAGGGTGCCATACTAGCTAGCCACCAGTGAAGCTTTCAAAATGAAATTTAAAGCAATATCCTGTTTTGTTCCAAGCCATGGACTGGCCTCTGCTCCTTACCCCCAATAGGAGGCTGGTCCCTAGGTCCACAGAGAAACTTAAATCATCAACAAGGCTAAAAGACAAGCAACGGCCTAGATTTATAAATTTCATTTTATATATAAGAGACAAAGGATTAGTATTTAGCCTGTGTTTTAAAAAACACAAATCAATAAGGACAAATAATCTCACACAATAAATGGGCGATGAATAGGAACAGAATAGACACAGAAGTCATTACCAATACATATTTTAAAAGATGCCCAATCTCACTGGTAATTAGGGAAGTATAAATTAAAACCACAGTGACATACTCTTTCACCCCCACCAGAGTGGCAAACTCTTTTCCTTAGCAACAGTGTCTATGCTGCCCAGGCTGGCCTCAAACTCCTGGCCTCAAGTAATCCTTCCACCTCAGCTTCCAAAGTAGTTAGGACTACAGGGTCGTGCCACTGAGCCCAGCAGCAGATACTTTACAGTCCAGCAATACTAAATATTTGCAAGGATGTGGGGAAAATAGCAAAACTTGGTTGCTGTTGGTGGTCACAGTAGCACAATCTCGCCAGGGCAATACCTAAAAAAGCTGAAAATGTCAACTCTTCAGCACAGCAATTTCACTGCTAGAGATATAGTCATAGGATGGACTGCTATACAGCTGGTAAAACTAACAACTTAGATCTTGAACTTGCTACTCACTAAGTACTATAATGAATCCACACAAATGAAGTGATGTGTAGATACTGTATTAGGTATTGTAAGTAGTCTAGAGATTATCTAAAGTACATGGGAGGATGCACATAGGTTATATGAAAATACGACACCATTTTATACCACAGGCTTGAGCATCCAAGGATTTTGGTATACAAGGGAGGTCCTGCAACCAACCCCCCATAGATACTAGAGGGCAACTGTACTACTTATGGACTCAGAGACGTGCTAAAAGTATAAAATGTGCTTCAGCACAACATATATTAAATTTATGATGGTGGCTCTCTGCTGGGGGTTGGCTAGAGGAGGGACAGAAAAGGGACTTCAACTTGATCTGTAGTGTTTTATTTCATTTATAATTTTCTGAAAACAAGAAAGGTTAAATTTTTATTCTGTGTCAGCCACACAGGTGTTTGTTATTTTTCCATGTAATTGTGTTTCAATTTTTTTTCCACAGGAAAGTTTTAAGAGGGAAAATACAAGGGACTTGATGATCTCCTAAGAGGGCTGTCTACAACATCCAAAAGATGAAGCAACTTCCTGGCATGGGTGGGAGACTCACGGCACCTGTCATGTAAAGGGTCAAGGTCAAGAACAACTTTTTTTTTTTTTAAGACAGGGTCTCGCTCTATTGCCCAGGCTGGAGTGCAATGGCATGATTATGACCCATTGCAGCCTGAAACTTCTAGGCTCAAGTGATCATCCTGTCTTAGCCTCCTGTAGCTAGGACTACAGGCAGGAGTCACATGCTTAGCTGGGTTTTTTATTTATTTATGTATTTTGTAGAGACAGGGTCTTGCTGTGTTGCCCAGGCTGGTCTCAAACTCCTGGCCTCAAGCAACCCTCCCACTCCAGCCTCCTAAAGTGCAGCGATTACAGGCATAAGCCACTGTGCCCAGCCAAGACCAACATTTACGCAATAAGCAAGAGCCCTGATCTGTCCATGACATTCACATGCTGTACTCATAGCAAAGCCTCAGTCCTCATTCAACACATTCACTCTTGTGTTCTAGCTCATTTGTCCAATGTATCTCCTAGCTCATGGCAGTTGAAAGGCAGGCTCTCCCTTCCCATCTCCCTTGCACACCACCCAAAGTTTTATGATCTCACTCTTCTAGTCCATGTGCCACTCGCCAAGCCACGTGCCATGGGGCTGCATCCTCCTGGGGGGCTCCTTTCCCTAATTTGCACAGACACTAGGCTAGTGGTTGACCTTCCAGTGGTCGTTGATATGGGAGTAGAGATGGCCAATGCTTGTGCAGGAGGGACAACCCTGAACTGCTGAGTCTGAACCTGTAATAGTTGTTTTATCCTGAAATAAAATTATAATTTTTATGTACCTGAATAAATAGGTGATATATTTATACTAGTTACAATGTGCAACTATTGTTCAAGATGAAGGTGCTGTTGTGACAAACAAAATCCCCAAAAGAGCACTACTAAATGGTCATTTTCTTAATTGATGGCCATTTTAATGCATGCTGGCCATTAAAAGCACAAGAGCCTCGGGGAAAAAAAAAGAACTGGCTGGGCATGGTGGCTCACACCTGTAATCCCAGCACTTTGGGAGGCCGAGGCGGGTGGATCACCTCAGGTCAGGAGTTCGAGACCAGCCTCGCCAACACGGTGAAACCCCATCTCTACTAAAAATACAAAAAATAGCTGGGTGGGGTGGCACACGCCTGTAATCCCAGCTACTCAGGAGGCTGAGGCAGGAAAATTTACTTGAAATCGGGAGGTGGAGGTTGCAGTGATCCGAGATTGCACCATTGCACTCCAGCCTGGGCAACAAGAGTGAAACTCTGTCGCAGGAAAACAACAACAACAGCAACAAAAACTAACTTTGACTAAGTCTCACACTCTATTTAAGTAAAACTAAAATGAATCACAGACTTAAGTGTAAAATGTAAAACTTAAAACATTTATAAAATCTTCTGGATCTAGAGCTAGGCAAAAAGTTATTAGACTTAACACCAAAAGCATGATCCATTAAAAACAAACAAAAAAACTCACTGAGAGCTGGGTGCAGTGGCATGCACCTGTAGTCCCAGCTACTTGGGAGGCTGAGGCAGGAGAATTGCTTGAACCCATGAGTTGGAGACCAGCCTGGGCAACATAATGAGACCCCACCTAAAAAAAAAAAAACTCACTAAACTAGACTTTATAAACTAGACTTTATAAAAATTTTTTTAAAGTTGCTCTGTGTTCTGGGCGTAGTGGCTCACATCTGCAAAGTAATCTCAGCACTTTGGGAGACTGAGGTGGGAAAATCACTTGAGCACAGAAGTTGGAGACCAGTCTAGGCAACACAGTGCAATCCCATCTCTATGAAAAAATTTTAAAATTAGCTGGGCTTTGTGGCGTGTACCCATATTCCCAGCTACTTGGAAGGCTGAGGCAGGAGGATCACTTGAGCCTGGGAGGTTGAGGCTGCACTGAGCCGTGGTTGTACCACTGTGCTCCAGCTGGGGTGACAGAGTGAGGCCTTTCTCAAAAAATTAAAAAAAAAAAAAATTGCTCTGCAAAAGACCCTTTTGAGGATGAAAAACAGCTACAAAGTGGGAAAAAATATTTGTAAGCCATATGTCTGACAAAGGAATAGTACTAGCTAGAATACATACAGAACTCTGAAACATTGAGCTATTTAGTATATAAAACTCACTTTTGTGAGTTTTTGTCAAGGTTAATGAGCTGTTCCTCCCAAAAGCACTTCTTGGCTTCTGAGCAAAAAAAGCCAGCCACAGGCCGGGTGCGGTGGCTCATGCCTGTAATCCCAGCACTTTGGGAGGCTGAGGCAGGCAAATCACCTGAGGTTGGGAGTTCAAGACCAGCCTGACCAACATGGAGAAACCCCATCTCTACAAAAATCCAGAATAAGCCAGGTGTGGTGGCACATGCCTGTAATTCCAGCTAATCGGGAGGCTGAGGCAGGAGAATCGCTTGAACCTGGGAGGCGGAGGTTGTGGTGAGCCAAGATTGAGCCATTGCACTCCAGCCTGGGCAACAAGAGCGAAACTCCGTCTTAAAAAAAAAAAAAAAAAGCCAGACCCAAAAGTATGTAGAATACATACTCTAGAATTCAAGAACAGACAAAATTAATCCATGGAGACAAATCAGAGCAGCAGTTGTCTCTGGCTGGGGAAGGGAATTGATCGGAAAGGGGTACAAGAGAAATTTCTAGAACAGCATGGTCTATATGGTAGCCCTAGTCACATGTGGCTATGGGGCACTTTAAATGTGGTTAGTCTGAATTAAGCTGTGTTGTATGCATTAAATACACATTCGACTTGGAAGACTTTATGAAAAAAATGTAAAATATCTCATTAGTAATTTTCAAAGGTTGATTACATGTTGAAATAATTTTGGCTGCACTAGGCTAAAAAGTGTATATCATTAAAATTAATGTATCCGGCCAGGCATGGTGGCTCACACCTGTAATCCAGCACTTTAGGAGACTGAGATGGGAAGATCGCTTGAATCTAGGAGCTCAAGACCAGCCTGGGCAACATAGTGAGACCTCATCTCTATAAAAAAATTTAAAAATAAATAAAATAAGTAAAATTAATATTTCCTATTTCTCTTCACTTTTTAAAGAAGGAAAACTGTAAAATTACATATGTGGCTCACATGATATTTCTACTGAACAGCCCTGTTTGGGAGTAATGAACAAATTCTGTATCTTGGGATATTGAGCAATAGGTAGATATATTTGTTCAAATTCATCAAACTGTACGCTTAAGATCTGTGCAGCTCCACTGCACTCCAGCCTGGGCAACAAGAGTGAAACTCCGTCTCAAGAAAAAAAAAAAAGAAAAGAAAAGAATAAAAAAAGAAAAAAAAAAGATCTGTGCGGTTTACTGTATGTAATTATACCATAAAGCCCCATGACCTTTCTACCACTCAACATAACCTCCCTGAGGAGTATGTGACCTACGAAAAACACCGACTACAAAGAACAAACTACAAACGACTACAAAGAGTAGTAAGGGCTACAGTAAAAAAAAAATTTTTTTTTTTTCTTTTTGAGATGGAGTTTGGCTCTTTCGCCCAGGCTGGCGTGAAGTGGTGCTATCTTGGCTTACTGCAACCTCCACCCGCTAGGTTCAAGAGATTCTCCTGCCTCAGCCTCCTGAGTAGCGAGGACTACAGGTGTACACCACCATGCCCAGCTAATTTTGTATTTTTAGTAGAGATGGGTTTTCATCATGTTGGTCAGGCTGGTCTTGAACTCCTGACCTGAGGTGATCCACCCGCCTCGGCCTCCCAAAGTGCTGGGATTATGGGCATGAGCTACCATACCCAGCCCAGTAATGATTTTGAACAAGATACTCTATATTGGTGGAAGCTTCCATTCTCAGCATCTTGTTTTGTTGTTGTTATTATTATTATTATTATTTGAGACATGCTGTCACTCTGTCACCCAGGCTAGAGTGTGGTGGCATGATCACAGCTCACTGCAGCCTTGACCTCCTGGGCTCAAGCGATCCTCCTGCCTCAGCCTCCCAGGAAGCTGGAACCACAGGCGCATGCCACCACACCCAACTAATTTGTAAAAAGTATTAGCTGTAGAGATGGGGTCTCCCTATGTTGCCCAGGCTGGTCTCAAACTTCTGGGCTCAAGTGATCCTCTCACCTCAGCCTCCCAAAGTGCTGAGTTATAGGTGTGAACCACTGTGCCTGGCCCATTTTCAGCATCTTGAATGGAACCACTGGTGTCTAAGTACGTACAGAAAATACATAAGAAGTGATAATCTGGGTTCAGAAAACTCTCTTAAGAAGACATAGAAGGGCCAGTGCGGTGGGTCACACCTGTAATCCCAGCACTTTGGGAGGCTGAGGCGGGAGGATTGCTGGAGCCCAGAAGTTTGAGACCAACTGGGGCAACAAAGTGGAAATCCGTCTCTACCAAAACAAAGTACAAAACATTTAGCCAGGCATGGTGGTGCACACCTGTAATCCCAGCTATTTGGGAGGCAGAGGTGGGCACATCACCTGAGACTGGGAGGTCAAGGCTGCAGTAAGCCGTGATCACGCCACTGCACTCCAGCTCAGGCAACAGAGTAGCCTGAAATACTTGGAGTCAGGAGGCATCCACGCTGCAGGGTTTTTTTTGGAATAGTTGGACAAAGACCCCAGGAGAAGAGTGCCCAGGAGTCAGGGATGGGGGCTGAGTCAAGACACTTTTCCCTTGATAGGATTACTAAAATACATACAAGGCTAGATCTTAGTTTTCTAGGAAGAAAACCTTTGAGGTAGCTGGGTGCACATGGTGGTTTGTGTGTAATCCCAGCTACTCAGGAGTCTGAGGAAGGAGGATTGTTTGAGTCCAGCAATCCCAGGATTTTAGGAGGCCAAGGCAGGCGGATCATGAGGTCAGGAGTTTGAGGCCAGCCTGGCCAACATAGTGAAACCCTGTCTCTACTAAAAATGCAAAAAATTAGCAGGGCATGGTGGCGGGTGCCTGTAATCCCAACTACTTGGGAGGCTGAGGCAGAATTGCTGAATCCAGGAGGCAGAGGTTGCAGTGAGCCCAGATAGTGCCACTGTACTCCAGCCTGGTGATAGTGGGAGACTCCGTCTTAAAAAGAAAAATAAAAATAAAAACATATTTAAATGTGTGTGTGTGTGTGTGTGTGTGTATGTGTATATATAAAACAAAACTTGATGCTTCTCTTTGAACAGGGACTACAGAATTACAGAATGTCAGAAGGTTAAGAAGGCTGCATACTCAGAGTTCATAAGAGACCAAGTGAAATTTCACACACATATGAAGGCTGTATACTTCAAATCACAGCCTTATTGGTTTTAGGGATCAGGCTCAAACTCCAGACCATTTAGGAATCACAGAATGTTCTCCGAAAGGTAGAGCACATCTTGTCCAAACAGCCTATTTTACAAACAAAGGTCTGCAGAGATTGAGTAACTTGCCTAAAGCCACACTAAGTTAGGAGAGGAAGGGTTGGGATTTGCTTTCCTGTCAACTAACTCCCACATGGAGGAATACATGCATGCCGCTGAGGTTTAGAAAGCATGATTTGTAAGCTAGAAATACAACATGTCAGTTCTAAAGGGAGAGGCACTGGCAGAATTGTTCCTACCCTTCATTATTAGGACACTCCCATGGCAAGGCCAACCTAGAAGATGAAATTACAGCCTGCATGTTGGCCTGTTGAATGTATGACCAGTTTTATTTCCATCCTCAGCATAAGCTCAGGCCTGTCCACCCATCTCCAGCAGCCCCACCTTTGCTTAGGCAGTTTCCCCTGCGGGAACCTTCTCCCTCCTACTCCCCAGATACAGTTACTATACTGTGGGCCTTGGGGTCACTGTAAGAATGGACCAAGCTATCATTACACAAGCATTCCTGTAAAATAGCTCACCCCTAGGACAGGTTGCTCACTGACCCACGCGATGGGTTGAACATGTCCTTGGCATCAAACTGTGTGTTAAGCATTTTCTTATGGGACCTTATTTAACCCTGACAACACACTATTTATACATAAGTCAAGGCCAAGCATGGTGGCTCATGCCTGTCATTCCAGCACTTTGGGAGGCTGAGGCAGGCAGGTAACTTGAGCTCAGGAGTTCAAGACCAGCCTGGGCAACATGGCAAAACAACACCTCTACAAAAAAATTCAAAAATTAGCTGGGCGTAGTGATGCAGGCCTGAAGTCCCAGCTACTGGGGAGGCTGAGATAGGAGGATCACTCAAGAGTTTGAGGCTGTAGTGAGCTGTAATCGTGCCACTGCACTCAGCCTAGGTGACAGAGCGAGATCTTGTCTCCACTAAAAAGAGAAAGAAAAAAAAAAGTCAAGTTCAGCTTAAGTAAAAAAAACCACTCAGCTAGAAAGTAGTTCATTTGAATCAAGATCTGCCTGGATCCAAAGTTTCATCTGTAGATTGAAGTAAAATAGAGGCCAGGATCAGCAGCTCACCTCTATAATCCCAGCACTTGAGGCCAAGGCAGGAGGATGGCTTGAGGCAGGGGTTTGAGACCAACCTGGGCAACACTTCATAACCCCATCTCTACAAAAAGTTTAAAAATGATCTGGGTATGGTGGCACTCGCCTGCAGTCCTAGCTACTTGGGAGGCTGGGATGGGAGGATCGCTTGAGCGCAGAAGTTTGAGATTATAGTGCGCTATGATCGTTCATAACAATTGAAGCACAAGTGAGATTTCACGGAAGTACAAAGGCTTCAAGTTGCAGACCTATCCTTTCAGGAATCAGGCTCTAACCCCAGGCTCTTTGGGAAGTCTCCCGCCTCCTATTTCCACAAACCAGATTCCTCCTGCTTTGATTGACATCTTTAATGGTACTGCAAACTTTCTGCATTGAATCAGTGTGTCTATGGTCTTCCCCTGTAGACTCCTTCTAGAAAAATAACTCTGTCCGTGAAAACAAACTCATTCATCTTTTTATTACCTTTACATGCTTCACAGTAGACTGCAGCGAATGTACAGCATTCAAGGTAGAGGAGGGTAACTAAAACAGATGTGTACCATTCACTGATTCCAACAGCCAAGTTCATAGTTATTTTCTACTGTTACATTTAGACTGGAGGATCCCCAGTGGAATGCATAGGGATATCGTCACAAAATCATTCGTAAATCATGTTTTGGAAATTATGGGAAGAGTCTATTTCTTGTACCTATTTATGGTTACCACCCAAAACACTTCCAGGCTTAACACAAGGCACTCATATAGAAACAGCATTTTGTAGTTTTCCATGTGTGTGTAAATCGTTGGTCACAAGAACAGAAAAATAGCTCAGCAGCTGTCTGAGCTATGTGATGTACGCAAAATGTATCAAGCCCAGAGAGACCTGAGTGTGGGACTTCAGTCATGCTCCCCCTTTCCCAGGGAAAATTGTTTAAAGGCATTTTGCTCCTAACTAACTGCTTCACAACCATTACTTTCAGGTTTACAAAATTTGTGATACAAAGAACAAGGTATAACAAATCAATAGCTTAAACCATTTTAATGTACATTCTTGGTAAATCACTTAGGAACTGTCTCTTCTTTTCATTTATTTATGTATTTATTTAGAGACAGAGTCTCACTCTGTCGCCCAGGCTGGAGTGCAGTGGTGCGATCTCGGCTCACTGCAACCTTCTCCTCCCGGGTTCAAGTGATTCTCCTGCCTCAGCCTCCCGAGTAGCTGAAACTACAGGCACCCGCCACCACACCCAGCTAATTTTTGTATTTTTAGTAGAGACAGGGTTTCACCACATTGGCCAGGCTGGTCTCGAACTCCTGACCTTGTAATCTGCCCGCCTCGGCCTCCCAAAGTGCCAGGATTACAGGCGTGAGCCACTGTGCCCAGCCTTCTTTTCTTTTAAAAACCCACTTGTAACTGCTGCTCATCGGAGCATATATTCAGGGCAACTTGAGTCTATGCTCCTGGGTTGCAGTCTGAAAACTTGCCCCAAAAAAACTCTCTACTTATATTACTTTTGCCTCGGTTTTTTGCCTTAGGTCTACGGTCTTATATGATCATAGCCATCCCCATGGAGAGTGGTCCACAAAGCCCACTTACTCCTCTGTCCCTACCATCAGCCCCAAGTCACTGGATCCCCAGCTCTGAGCACCACACCCAATTCTGAGAGGCTTTAGCCACTGATCCCTCTGTCTTCCCAGCTCTGAGTGTTCCCAACACCCTGAATGCAGCTGCCTCATAGACAGCCCCAGGCCAGCTTTAGGAGAGGTCTGGAGGAAGGCTGCTCAGTCCAGGTTTCTCCTTGAATTCCTTCCTTGGAGGTTCGCTGAAGCCCCAGACTAAGCCATCCACCTTCCTTGGGAAAGGAGGCATGTGGACAGGGGGAAGGAGTTGGTCGTGAGGAGTTCTGGAAAGCAAAGGACGCCTTTTTCTTTCCTTCTGGGGAGAAAGACTCTGGGCTGGGCGCGGGGGCTCACACCTGTAATCCCAGCACTTTGGGAGGCTGAGGCAGGTGGATTATTTGAGGTCAGGAGTTTGAGACCAGTCTGACCAACATGGTGAAACTCCTAAAAATACAATCTCTACTAAAAATACAAAAGTAGCTGGGCAGGTGGTGTACACCTGTAATCCCAGCTACCTGGGAGGATGAGGCAGGATAATTGCTTGAACCCAGGAGGTGGAAGTTACAGTGACCTGAGATCACGCCATTGCACTCCAGCCTGGGGCAATAAGAGCGAGATTCCATCTCAAAAAAAAAAAAAAAAGAAAGAAAGAAAGAAAAGAAAAAGACTCTGGACAGCTCTGCCTCAAATGGAGAGGAGGACGTCCAGCAGACCCAAGGACTAGACATGTAGCTGGGCGGAAGTCACCATCTTGGTAATCAGATGAAATAATTGAAATAATTGGGTTCCAGAAAGGAGAAATAATTGGGTTCCAGAAAGAGGCCACCAAGGAGGGGATCCTCTCCTACTTTCAAATCAGTCAGAATTCCCACCCAGGCACCAGCAAGGGTTTCCAGGGACCAGCCCTGCCTTAAAGGAAAGGCTGAGAAGAAGAGCAAGCTTTTTCTGTTCATTGGCCCAACAACACATCAAGTAGGTAGTAAGAGTGATGAGCTAACCAGTTCAGAGGGTAGGTAACATGCCCGAGGTCATACAACCAACAGGGAGAGGAGCCAGGGCTGTCATCCAGGACAGTATAACTTCAAAGTCCTTGCTCTTTTCTATCAGGCAAAACCAGGATCTGATAAGTAGTAGGCTGGGTGTTGGGCATCAGGAAAGCAGGCTGTGTGTGAGCAGATTGGAGAAAACAGAGGACAAAAGTCCAAGTGCGTTCCTCACCATGGCACTTGCAACACTAAATTGTGCTCAACTTGATTTATTTCTCCTCCCACGAGGCTGCAAGTTCCTGGCAGGGTGAGGACTGAGTTTTGTGGCCTCTATATCCATAGCACGTGCTAGGCACTTGACACAGAATCTGTTCTCAGGAATGTTTGCTGATGGTTTCAGCCCTGAGGCTTCTTTTTTTATTTTTATTTTATTTTTAATTTTTTGAGACGAAGTCTTTCTCTGTCACCCAGACTGGAGAGCAGTGGTGCAACCTCCACTTCCCAGGTTCAAGCGATTCTCTTGCCTCAGCCTCCCAAGTAGCTGGGATTACAGGCATGCACCACCAGGTCTGGC
>NW_012106363.1:3335759-3346111 GCF_000951045.1 Mandrillus leucophaeus
GGGTTTCTCCATGTTGGCCAGGCTGGTCTAACTCCTGACCTCAAGTGATCCACCCACCTTAGCCTCCCAAAGTGCTGAGATTACAGGCCTAAGCCACCATGATTGGCCTTTATTTTATTTACTTTTTATTTTTTTGACATGGAGTCTCGCTCTGTCACCCAGGCTGGAGTGCAGTGGTGCAGTCTTGGCTCACTGCAATCACCGCCTCCCAGGTTGGAGCAATTCTCTTGCCTCAGACACCCTAGTAGCTGGTATTACAGGCCACGCCTGGCTGATTTTTGTATTTTTAGTAGAAACGGGGTTTTACCATGTTGGCCAAACCGGTCTCCTGACTTCAAGTGACCCGCCCGCCTGGGCCTCCCAAAGTGCTGGGATTACAGGCATGAGCCACCCACGCAGCCTTTATTTTTATTTTTTGAGTCTAGGTTTTGCTCTGCCGCCCAGGCTAGAGTGCAGTGGCATGATCATGGCTCAATGCAGCCTTGAACTCCTGGGCTCAAGTGATCCTACCACCTCTGCTTTTCAAATTGCTGAGATTACAGGCATAAACCACCATGTCTGACCTGAGCCCTGAGGCTTCTGAAGTGGAAAGTAGGAGAGAAATCAAGTAAAACCACCACAGTTAGCCAATAAGGGTGCAAGCACAAGGGAGTGGAAGGGGCAGAAAGGAGGTAGGCCAAACACTCAGAAAATCATCTCTCTGGATAAACGAGTCTCCTGACACAGCAATAAGAATTTCTCTGAAGCTTGGTGCTCTCAGAGGCCCCAGGGCTGTAGCAGGTAAGTGACTTATTTTGTTTATAGACAAAAAAGTCAAAGGTCAGGAATGTTGCCATGTGGCCTGATTTATTATTTGTTTATTTATTACTTTGTTTGTTTTGTATTAGGCAGCCTCCTGAGCCAGAGTAGGCTGAGAGACTCCCCTTTGGTCTGATTTAGTATGATAAAATATGCACACATTGGGGAGTAACTTTCCTTAGAGTCCTCCCAGCCTGAGGGGGCACCCATGAGTCCAGAGGAGAGGCTTAAGAGACTAGGGGGTCAGGGGAGGGCTGAATTTGTCTAGGGAGACCCTGGGAAGTAGTGAGTGACTTCCCAGGGTCACTGGGAAGAGGACCCCACTGTCCTCATCTCAGTCCCATCTACTGACCAGCCTTGATCCACTTAGTTTTCTCAGCAAATTAGGCAGAGTGATGTTAAGGCGTTGCATGCTTTCTAGCATTCAGGAATCAGCAAGTTCAAAAACTGTGATCTCGGAGTTCCAGCGAAAAAGGAGTCTGCATGTCCCTCCAACTCTTCCTGCTTAGCCTTTTTAAAAACAAAAACAAATCTAGTTCTCTGAGACACAGCTTTGTTCTGACTTCTCCTTTTTCCACATCCAGACCCACACCCCATCTGATGTTGTTGAAAGTGGTGTCCTGACCACTGACTTAGTATCTGGCCTAGTTGAGTGGTAGGACAGGCTCAGTGGTGCACAGGACTCCCCAGTGGTGCTGCTGAAGCTAACAGCACTGATAGCATTGGTGGCAGCCTGCTCTCTGTGACTCAAGCACTTTCACATTTGCCATCTCACGGGGTCCTCCCAGGGACTGGTCACGCCGGAAGGCAGCTTTACTTACTGTGCTGCTGCAGAGGCAGTGAAACTACTGGGAACTGAAATCCTCTGCCAGTTTCCATCCCACCCCTTGCACTGAGGACAGAAGAAAATAGGCCCAGGAGCAGGCAGCAAAGAATAAAAGCCATGTTAGTGAGCAGCTGATGAGGAGAGAGGAGACTGCTAAGTTTAGTGGCCTGGGTCGGGGAGAATGGGGCTGATCCCCAAGTTTGCCCATGCAGGGGTTCCAACTCAGAGGCAGTGGCCTGGGTGTACAGCCCAGGCCTTGGCCCTGGCCCCTCCCCATCGGAATATTCTCCTTAAAGCCCACACTCCTTGCCCTCTGTGCCCATAAAGGAGAACTGCAACCACCAACCAAAGCCCCCTGCCAAGTCCACCAGGCCAAGCCAGCTTTTCCTATTGCCTAGGTGCTGTAGGGGGCGGGTGAGGGGCGGGTACCTTCCCCCCGGTGCACTCGTTCAGAGGTGGGGCTTCCGAAGCTCGGCAGGACCTCCAAGTTCCTCTCCCAGGGAACTGCCCCGCCCCCTCTCTTCCCGCGGGGGGTCAGTACCTGAGGAAGCGGACAGCCTGCAACCTCGCTTCCTGCCAACTCCGAGAGAGGGCTGCCCGGGCCCCCAGCACCCCCGGGCTCCCGGCGCACATTCTCCCCAGGCGCAGCATCCCGACGTAGGCTGCAGTGGCTCGCATCGCCCAGCGTCCCGGCCAGAGTAAACTTTTAAAGTGAGCCGGGGCGGGGCGGGCGCGGAGCAGGCGGAGAGGCGGGGAGGGTGGCCTCTGCCTATGGGGTGCGGCGGACTCGGTCTCGGCCGGCGGGGCGGGGCGAGGCGCGGCGGTGGCGACTTCGCGCGGGGCCACCTTCCCCGCGGACCCCGCGACCCTCCCCCTCCTACCCTCGAAGAATAGCCCTGGTTTCCTCTGGATCCGAAGGCCCCAGCTGCAGTCCGAGACAGATCTTCCTCGCGACCATTCTCAGGGGCCTGGATGTTAGAGGCGCAAACGTTTGTTGATTTTCCAGAGGGGCCAGATGGCAAGGTCAAGATCCGTCCATCCCCTGCCCCCTTTAGCGCTCGGGTCACGTGCTGGCCCCGCTGCTTGCAAGCCAGGGGCCAAAGGAGCAGGCGCGAAGCGCCCTTGAGGCATGCCAGCTGGAGCAGAGGGCCCGCAGGGGTGGGGAGGCAGCCGGGACAAAGGGTGTCACGGGTGAGCCCCCTGCGAGCCCGCTGGCTCCAGAGTCGTAGCTGAGGCCAGATGTCAGCTTCAGAAGGGACACCAGTTGTACCCCATCTCACACGAGGCATCCTCCCATCCCTCCTCTGCCGCCTCTTCCTTGACCTTCTTCACAGGGTTGGGGGCCGGGCACTGTAAGGTGGCCTCAGGGACTGGGACCTGTGTATTTCATCCTCCATCTGCCTGTCTTGGGGCCTGTGGCACAGTTCCCTGTGCTGCCCTAGGCGTGAATGGAAAGCAACCCTATGCCCCTCCTTAGGGTTCCTGAGTTCCAGGGGTGGGTGGGGTACTAAGACACGGGCGAGCTGCGGGACACAGAAGGTGATAATCCTGCTCTGCTCCTGGCTAGGAAAGGTGGCACTGGGCACCAAAGAGTAGCACAGTTTATGCCTGTTCCAGGTCCACACTGCCTCGGGCTAGCCATGACTCTTCCTCTAGAGAAGGAGCTGGAGAAGAATGAGGGAAAGGCCCTGGCAGTGTGACCTCCCCTCTCCTGACAGGAGGAGATGAAGTGAACTCTGCCAGGCAGAAGGGGTGGCTGAGAGTGGAGCCTGGCCTGAGGTGACGTTTGCCCTTATCTGGGAACTCTGGCTCCATTTTGGTCATGAGAAGGAGTCCACGCTGAGCCTCTTTATGATCTTGAGCGTGACCTCAAATCCTCCCTGGAACCCGGGTTCCTAGGGAGGGTCCACACACTTCAGTTTCTGTGGGGTTGGGGCAGGAAGAGACAGAGGAACAAAGAGATCACAGGAGGCTGGGCCTGCAAGGGTGTGCCTTCCTAATTAGACTAACTCTTTGATAGTGGACCAGGGAATGTGGAGGGCTGGGGCATTCACAAGTCTGGGGTCCCAGCCCTGACTGGCAGGCTCAGCCTCTAGCTTGCTTGGTGACCCTGGGTAAACCATTGTCCCTCTCTTGGCCTATGAAGTGAGGGGTAGATACTGATCTTGTAGGTCCTTCCACTCTCCTGGCTAGTTTGAGGGTCAGTCCTCAGCAGGAGAGAAGTGAGTTCCTCCTTGAACTTTGCTCCAGCCTCGGCTTTTCAAGACACTGGGCTTTCCTGACTCTTCCTAGGTGCACAGGCCGTGGCATCATAGCCACCAGTTTCAGGGTATCTTGTACATGCCAGGCTCTTCAAGGACATTTTCTCTGACCCTCACAAACACCCTGCAAGGAACAGGCATGCCTTGGTATGTGTCTTTGTTTTTATGGATGAAGAAACTGAATCCTAAAGAGGTTCAGCCTCTTAAACATAGGCCAAAGCTCTGCCCGTAGTCTCTTTGTGGCTTTGGGCAAGTCACGGGGCCTCTCCAGCCTCACTATCTGTCAAATGGGGATCATAATACCAACTTCATGCAGAGGGCTGGATAAGAATCGAGTAGGTGGCACAGAACTGGTAGTTGGCCAGTTTTCAGTGATTGTTTCTTCCTCCATCCTCTCCTTCCTCTCGTGTCTTCACTCTAAGACCTTCCTCTGTGTTAGGAATTGCAAACCTTTTTTAGGAGGGGGAATTGTTTTATTTCTGCAAAGCCCTGGTAGGCAGTAGTTCTGTGGATGGGGAGGAAGGCTGGGAGAAAGTCAGGATGGCTGGTGGGGAAGTCTGTGAGCCATGGTGGGGGAATCATGTTGACCCAGCATTCTTGGGCTAGTATAGGGAAGTGGCAAGCAGGGCAGTGGGCCATCCAGGTCTTCCAAGTTCCCTTCCTTCCCTTTAACCAATTCAATTCCCCATTGCTCCCTAAGGGGCCTTCTGCCTGAGCCATCACATCTCCTTTATGCTGCAAGTGACTTGCATGATTTATGATCCCTGTAGTTTGGCTCATGCCATTGGCTACCATGAGAAAGCCCTTGTTCCCGCCCCTTTGCCCCTGTCCTGCTTCTGTGCTTCAAAAGCAGGCTCAAAATGAAAACACCATTTATTGATTTTTTTTTCATTTGTAACATCAACCTATGAATAAAGTACAGAAGACCTAGTCACAGTTACAGAACAGAATGTAAATGTAAGTATCACTAACCTTGGAAGTTACATCTGTCAGTAGTTGAGAGGGAAAGGGCAGGGCAGACTATAAAATAAAAATAAAGGAGTATGTCATTATGTACAAAAATAATAATAAAACTATAGTAGCGGCCGGGCGCGGTGGCTCAAGCCTGTAGTCCCAGCACTTTGGGAGGCCGAGACGGGCGGATCATGAGGTCAGAAGATCGAGACCATCCTGGCTAACATAGTGAAACCCTGTCTCTACTAAAAAAATACAAAAAACTAGCTAGGTGAGGTGGCGGGCGCCTGTAGTCCCAGCTACTCGGGATGCCGAGGCAGGAGAATGGCGTAAACCCGGGAGGTGGAGTTTGCAGTGAGCTGAGATCCGGCCACTGCACTCCAGCCTGGGCGACCCAGAGAGACTCCATCTCAAAAACAAACAAACAAACAAAAAAAACTATAGTAGCAAGACTTAGGGAGGAGAGATGGGGTTATCAAACAGAAAATC
Organism: Mandrillus leucophaeus; assembly: GCF_000951045.1. Classification (NCBI taxonomy): domain Eukaryota; kingdom Metazoa; phylum Chordata; class Mammalia; order Primates; family Cercopithecidae; genus Mandrillus; species Mandrillus leucophaeus. The sequence goes on from NW_012106363.1 coordinate 3,341,088, forward strand.
TAAAAATGGCAAAATAAGTATGTCATTTAGAGGCAAGTAGCAGAAGAAGATAAAACAGAAATATATATTCTCCAAAGAAATATATCTCCAGGCCGGGCACGGTGGCTCATGCCTGTAATCCCAGCACTTTGGGAGGCCAAGGCAGGCGGATCACAAGGTCAGGAGATTGAGACCATCCTGGCTAACACGGTGAAACCCTGTCTCTACTAAAAAAAAGAAAAAGAAAAAGAAAAAATTAGCCGGGCGTGGTGGCAGGCGCCTGTAGTCCCAGCTTCTTGGGAGGCTGAGGCAGGAGAATGGCTTGAACCCGGGGGGCAGAGCTTGCAGTGAGTTGAGATCCCGCCACTGCACTCCAGCCTGGGCGACAGAGCAAGACTCTGTCTCAAAAAAAGAAAAAAAAGAAATATATCTCCAAAGAAGATATACAGATGGGCAATAAGCACTTGAGAAGGTACTCAAAAAATTCAGATCAAAACCATCCTCACACTCACTAGGATGGCTGTTATTTAAAAACAGCAACAGGCCCGGTGTGGGTGCTCATGCTTGTAATCGCAGCACTGTTGGAGGCCAAGGTGGGTGAATCACTTGAGTCCAGAAATTTGAGACAGGCCTGGGCAACGAAGTGAGAAACTGCCTAAACAAAAAGTACAAAAATTATCTGAGTGTGGTGGTGCGTGACTGAGGCAGAAGGATCGATTGACCCCGAGAGGTTGAGGCTGTGGTTAGCTGAGATCACACCACTGCACTCCTGCCTGGGTGACAGAGCAAGACCCTGTCTCAAAAAACAACAAAAAAAAGAACACCCACACAAAAAAACAGAAAATAACAAGTACTGATGGGGATGTGGAGAGATTGAACACGTGTGCATTGGTGGTGGGAATGTAAAATGGGGCCACCGCAATGGATGGTATCGTGGTTCCTCAAAAAATTAAAAATGAGTTATATGATCCAGCAATTCTACTTCTGGGTATATACCCAAAATAATTGAAAGTAGGGACTCCAACAAACATTTGTGTACCAACGTTCACAACAGAATTATTCCCAATAGCCAAAAGACAGACACAACCCAAATATTCATCAGTGATTGAATGGATAAACAAATGCGGTATATCCATACAATGGAATGCTATTCAGCTCTCAAAACAGGAGGGACATTCCGACACATGCTACAAGCCACATGAACCTTGAACACATTGTGCTAAGTGAAACAAGCCAAACACAAAAGAATAAATACTGTATGATTCCATTCATATGCGACCCTTCAAGTAGTCAAATTCATAGAGACAAAGTGGAATGGTGGTTGCCAGGGGTGAGGTGTGTGGGGTGGAGAATGGGGAGTTATTATTTGTTTAATGGGTATAGAGTCTCAGTTTAGGAAGATGAAAGGGTTTTGGAGATGGATGGTGGTAATGGTTGTATAACAATGTGAATATACTTAATGCCACTGAACTGTACCCCTAAAAATGGCTAAAACGATATATTTTATTTATGTCTATTTTTCCACAACTTTTAAAAAAACTTTTCTTTGGGGCATGGCAGTGGGAGGAACAGTGAGGGCAGAGAACAGGCTTTTGTTAAAAAAGCTATTTTCGGTCGGTTGCAGTGGCTCACGCCTGTAATCCCAGCACTTTGGGAGGCCGAGGTGGGCGGATCACAAGGTCAGGAGATCGAGACTGTCCTGGCTAACACAGTGAAATGCTGTCTCTACTAAAAATATAAAAAATTAGCCGGGTGTAGTGATGGGCACCTGTAGTCCCAGCTACTCAGGAGACTGAGACAGGAGAATGGTGTGAACCTGGGAGGCAGAGGTTGCAGTGAGCCGAGATCACGCCACTGCACTCCAGCCTAGGTGACAGAGCAAGACTCAGTCTGAAAAAAAAAAAACAAACAAACAAAACTGTTTCCTTATTTTATTTTCTAAGATGGTGTATATGATTTCTCTTAATAAAATTTTTTATTAACATACCTGAGGGAGGCTTCAGTCAGTTACAGGAACTAATGAGTTTGATGAGGTTTTCACTGTAAAAAAAGGAGTACAAAGAGTTTACTTAGGCTTAGAATCAACTTCAATCAACTTCAGCGTCAGATCTGGAAAGAATCCAGCCTTAGTGCTTTTTCTGTCAATGACCTTGAGCAAATCCCTTTTCTCTAGTGTAATTTTTCATAGCTCTCTGTGGTAATTGTCTCCAAATAGTAAGTGAAAAATGGTCCTTTTAAAGAATTTCCTTCACTGTGTGTTTGAGAACTGAGCTGTCTAATAAGAAATGCAGTGATCATGAAGGAGAGGTGGAAAAAAAGGAGAGACCGCTGGCAGCCACAGAAAGAAAAGGGGAGAGGAAGATGAGGAAGTTTCAGTTTTCAAAGAGGTTGAAACGACTTGGAACAGAATGCATATATTCTGCTAATCAAGTCAATTAGATCCTGTAGTCAATATATATTTTTTAAAAAGCCTAATAAAAATTGTTCTAAACGTGGATGTTTCTCATTCTCAAACTGAAAGTGAAAACAAGGAACTTGCTGTGAACTACTGTGTAGAATCAAGTTATCTTTTTTTTTTTTTTTTTTGAGACTGTCTTGCTCTCACCTGGGCTGGAACTGGAGTGGTGCAGTAGGGCAGTCATAGCTCACTGCAGCCTTGAACTCCTGGGGTCAAGTGATCCTCCCACCTCAGCCTCCTGAGTAGCTGGGATTACAAGCGCATGCCACCACACTGGGCTAATTTTTCTTTTTTTGTAGAGATGAGGATCTCAATGTGTTGCCCAGACTGATTTTGAACTCCTGGGCTCAAGTAATCCTCCTGATTCAGCCTCCCAGAGAGCTGGGATTCACAAGCAGGCGCCACCACACCCAGCTGAGTAAAATTATCTTGATTGCGACTAACAATTGCTGCAGGCACAGGCAGACGTGTTTTTAAATGATCTGTATTTTCTTGCTTACATCCCCAAATTGAAAAACTAAGCCATAATCCCAGCAACTGCCAAAAACACTATGAAAGCCTTGCTTTTGTAAGAGGATAGGACAAAAATCTTTATTTGGATGGCATAATATTTTACTTCCCTTGGGTCAAAGTCAAGAACTAAAATCAACTGTGAAGTCTTGGATAAAGACCCAGTGTTAAACCAAATCTAATTTAACTTCCCTTTTTTATTCATTGGTTCAACTTTCATTCATTGAGTAACTACTTGCTGACAAGCATGATATGAATGAGACATGGTGTCTGCTCTCAGTGAGCTCGCTGTCTAGGAGAAAACACCAGTCCTGAGACTGACAATGGCCTGCACTGCAGCCAGTGCTGTGTGAGGGAGGCTGGGGGAGAGGCATCTACCCAAGGTGTGTTGCAGAAGGTCTCCTGGAGGTTTGCATCTAGTTCTGAGAAAGAAGCAGTGTGTCAGTTTCCTATTGCTGCTGGAACAAATTGCACACATGTAGTGGCTTAAAACCCTAGAAATTTATTGTCTTACAATTCTGGAGGCCAGAAGTCTTAAGGGAGTCTCACGGGATTAAAATTAAAGTGTTGGGCCAGGTGCAGTGGCTCATGCCTGTAATCCCAGCACTTTGGGAAGCCGAGGTGGGTGGATCACCTGAGGTCATGAGTTCAAGACCAGCTTGGTCAACACGGCGATGTCCCATCTCTATTAAAAATATAATAATTAGCTGGGCGTGGTGGTGCACACCTGTAATCTCAGCTACTCAAGTACAAGAATCGCTCGAAGCCGGGAGGCGGAGGTCGCAGTGAGCGGAGATCCAATCACGCCGCTGCACTCCAGCCCGGGCAGCGAAGTGAGACTGTCTCAAATAAATAAATAAATAAATAAACAAAATCAAGATGTCGGCAGGGCTGGTTCCTTTGAGGGAAACCAGAGAAGAATCCATTCCTTGTCTCTTAGAGCAGCTAGTGACTCCAGTTTTTCTTTGGCTTATGGCCACATCATTCTAATCTCTGCCTCTGTGCTCACATTTCCTCCTCTTTGTCGAATCTTCCTCTGCCTTCTTTGTTTTATTTTTTTGAATAAGGTAGTGCCTTCCCTCATGGTCTTGGTATGCCTTTGATGAGCAAGGAAAGCCTTTCTCTGGAAACCCCCAGCAGACTGCCCTCAGGCTCCTCTGCTATGACTGCTACGCATGCCAACAACTAATGCCAAGCGGGACAGAGTACTATGGGCATCAGCAGAATAGCTCACTTTTGGTCAGCGTGATCAGGTAAGACTTCTTAGAGGAGGTGGCATTTGGACTGGAATTTGAAGGATGAAAAGGATGGTGACCATGGAAAGGGAGGAAGGAAAGGGCATTCCAAGCCAAATGGAATGAACAGAGGGGAGAAGGCGGGAATAAGGAAGAGATGAACAGCTTTACAGGAATGATTTTTTAAGTGCCTTCTATGGACTAAGAACTCGTTTAATCCTTATGAAAAAAATAGCTTCTAGCCGGGCGTGGTGGTGCACACCTGTAGTCCCAGCTACTCAGGAGGCTGAAGTGGGAGAATCCTTGAACAACAGGCGTTTGAAGTTACAGTGAGCTGGCTGGGTGCCATGGCACAGGCCTATAATCCCAGCACTTTGGGAGGCTGAGGCAGGCAGATCACTTGAGCCCAAGAGTTCAAAACCGGCATGGGCACCACGGTGAAACTCCGTCTCTATTTAAAAAAAAAAAAAAAACAGTTACAGTGACATGATCACGCCACTACTGCACTTTAGCCTGGGCAACAGACCAAGTGCCTGTCTCAAAACAAACAAACAAACAAGAACAGGCTGGGCTCAGTGGCTCACATTATAAATCTGAGCACTTTGGAAGGCTGAGGTGAGCAGATCACTTGAGGTCAGGAGTTTGAGACCAGCCTGGCCACATGGTGAAACCCCATCTCTACGAAAAATACGAAAATTAGCCAGGCATGGTGGCACACATCTGTAATCCCAGCTACTCAGGAGGCGGAGGCAGGAGAATCGCTTGAATCTGGGTGGCGGAGGTTGCAGTGAGCCGAGATCACGCCACTGCACTCCAGCCTGGGTAACAGAGAGCGAGACTCT
>NW_012106363.1:3348686-3353800 GCF_000951045.1 Mandrillus leucophaeus
GCATGCCACCATGCCCAACTAATTTTTGTATTTTTAGTAGAGACGGGGTTTCACCATGTTGGCCAGGATGGTCTCCATCTCTTGACCTTGTGATCTGCCCGCCTCAGCCTCCCAAAATACTGGGATTACAGGCATGAGCCACCGCACCCGGCCCCTCTATATGCATTTTAAGATAATATTAGGCCAGGCACAGTGGCCTGTCTATAATCCCAGCACTTTTGCTAGGTGGCGATGAAAGGATCTCTTGAGCCCAGGAGTTCAAGACCAGCCTGGGCAACATAGGGAGACCCCGTGTCCACAAAAAATTAAAAAATAGCCAAGTACAGTGGCCCATGCCTGTGGTCCTAGCTACTAGGGAGGCTAAGGTGGAGAGGATCACTTGAGCACTGGAAGGTAGAGACTCCAGTGGGCTGTGATCACACCACTGCATTCCAGCTAGGCAACAGAGCAAGAGACCCTGTCTCAAACGAACAAACAAAGAGAATATTTACTTAGGTCTAAAAACAAAAACAAAACAAAAATCTTGGGATTTCTATCTGCAATTGCCTTCAATTTGAGGGTTACCTTGGTAAGGGCTGACTTACAGGAACATGGTGTATGTTTCCACATGTGGAAGTATTTAAGGAGAATTTATAGCCGGGCGTGGTGGCTTATGTCTGTAATTCCAGCACCTTGGAAGGCTGAGATGGGCAAATCACCTGAGGCCAGGAGTTCAAGACAAGCCTGGTCAACATGGCAAAACCCCATCTCTAGTAAAAATACAAAAGTTAGCTGGGTGTGGTGGCACACACCTGTAATCCCAGCTACTTGGGAGGCTGAAGCAGGAGAATTGCTGGAACCCAGGAGGTAGAGGCGCAATGAGCTGAGATCATGCCACTGCATTCTAGCCTGGGAGACAGAGACTCTGTCTTGAAGAAAGCAAATTTATGTAAGTAAGTAAACTGTATAAACAGAGATCAATATTAAAATATACTTTGGGGGCTCACATCCTCAAGGCCTGAGACTGCTTTTTTGTTGTTGTTTTTTTGTTTTTTTTTCTTGAGATGGAGTCTTGCTCTGTTGCCCAGGCTGGATGGAGTGTGGTGGTGTGATCTTGGCTCACTGCAGCATCCACCTCCTGGGTTCAAGCGATTCTTCTGCCTCAGCCTCCCGAGTAGAGTAACTGGGACTACAGATGCATGCCACCACACCTAGCTAATTTTTTTTCTTTTTCTTTTTTTTTTTTTTTTTGAGATGGAGTCTTGCTCTGTCACCTAGGCTGGAGTGCAGTGGCGCACTCTCGGCTCACTGCAAGCTCTGCCTCCTGGGTTCACACCATTCTCCTGCCTCAGCCTCCCCAGCAGCTGGGACTACAGGCGCACACCGCCACGCCTGGCTAATTTTTCTGTATTTTTTGTAGAGACAGGGTTTTTACTATGTTAGCCAGGATGGTCTCGATCTCCTGATCTTGTGATCCACCTGCCTCGGCCTCCCAAAGTGCTGGGATTACAGGCGTGAGCCACCATGCCCAGCCTGATTTTTGTATTTTTTTTAAGTAGAGATGGGGTTTTGCCATGTTGGCCAGGCTGGTCTTGGACTCCTGGCCCCAGGTGATCCGCTCGCCTTGTCCTCTCAAAGTGCTGGGATTACAGACATGAGCCACCATGCCCGGACTGCCTTTTTTTTTCAACCCACCTCCCACTATGATGACAAAGCACAAAGGGACTCAGCTGCCCTTAGAAAAGTTGATTCCTGCTGCATGGTGCTATTGGCTCTTTCTCACCTGTCTCTCTGTGGATCCTTGACGCACTACTTCATATTATTGTGCTCATTTTTTCAATGTTTAAAAATTTGTTTATTTAGAGTGGGGTGGGGGTGGGCTCTCACTATGTTGCCTAGATTGGCCTCGAACTCCTAGGCTCAGGCAATCCTCCTACCTCAGCCTCCCAAGTAGCTGGAATTGCAGGCAGGGGCTGCTGCTCCTGGCTATTATATCTGTTTTATGGAAGGAGGAACAGAAGCTGGTACTGTAACAAGTTGCCAAGATTGCCCCAGAGTTAGCAGTGGCTGCATTGGCCTGACACCCAAGGGTTTTCAGGCAGCTGATGACTCCTGTCCTGGTCTTGATCTTGGGCTTCTCAATTGCTACTGGTACTTGTGTTCCGTTTGGCAGCTCCCTGAACAACCTCAGACATCCAAGCACAAGGTGGCATTTGGTTTTGGGGGGGGGTTCAGCCTAGGGCCAGCCTGTTGTTTCCAAGAAGAAGGCTGCCAACAGATGACAGGCTTCACTTTCTCACAAAGCTGCAGGGCTCTAGCCTAAGAGATTTAAACAAATCTTCCCCAAAGTGAACTGACTTGTGGTCAGTTCCTTGCTCTGCCTCTCTGCTTCCCTGGGCTGCATCTCTGCCTGTCTGGACCTGACCCATCCTTCAAAGCCCAACCTAAATGCGACCTTCTCCATGGAGCCTTTTCTGATTTCTCTCTTCTCTATAGGCGCCTCCTCCCCACCATGGTGGGTTTGCACCCACCTTTCTTGGAATGCATTCACTTTCCTGCTGTGATTATCATTAAATAGTTGACCTTTTTGAACCTCAATCACTTCACCTGTAAAACTGACAGTGGTAGACATCAAGCGAAAGCTCAGCCTTATAATGTCTGCCTTATAAGTCTGTTGTGAAGGCCAAGTTAAAAGACATGATATACGTAAAGCACAGTCCGAGGCACAAAGAATGTTTTAGCACCTGTCGACCTGATGTTATTACACACACACACAGCCCTACATATTCATGCACAGATCTCATCTCTATGTATTCGGGCACTTATCCTTTTACCTTGTATAATAATTATTTGCATGGACTGTAGGCTCCTTCGTGGTAGGACAATTAGGGTGTAGTGAAAAGAAACAGGATTTGGAATAAAAAAGTCTGCCCCTCAACCAATGGTGTGGCTGCGAACAAGTGGCTTTTCCTCTCTGAGCTTTGGTTTCTTCAGAACAATAAAATGTGCCTCACTGTCTCCTCATGTACATTATCAAAATAAGATAATGGATGCTCAAGGATTCAGAGATTGCCAAATGCTAATGTATGTATGATCCAATTGCCCTTGTCTGTTTCCCAGAAGCCCAGCACAGTGCCTTGCTGGGGACGGGTTGAGGTGTGCACAGCGGGGATTTGTTCAGTAAGGAGTAGACCATTGTGAGAGACAGGACTAGCTAGATTTCCTAGGCCGACTAAGAATCCCGAAGCCTAACTGGGGAGGTGACTGCATCCACCTTTAAACATGGGGCTTGCAACTTAGCTCACACCTGACCAATCAGGTAGTAAAGAGAGCTCACTAAAATGCTAAGTAGGCAAAAATAGGAGGTAAAGAAATAGCCAATCATCTATCGCCTGAGAGCATAGGAGGAGGGATAATGATTGGGATATAAACCCAGGCATTCAAGCTGGCAACGGTAACCCCCTTTGGGTCCCCTCCCATTTTATGGGAGCTCTGTTTTCACTCTATTAAATCTTGCAACTGCACACTCTTCTGGTCCGTGTTTGTTATGGCTTAAGCTGAGCTTTCGCTTGCCGTCCACCACTGTTGTTTGCCACTGTTCCAACCCTCCGAATCCAGCAGGGTGTCCGCTGTGCTCCTGATCCAGCAAGGCACCCATTGCCACTCCCAATTGGGCTAAAGGCTTGCTATTGTTCCTGCACAGCTAAGTGCCCGGGTTAATCCTAATCAAGCTGAATAGTGTTATAACACTCACCGCATGGCCCAAGATTCCATTCCTTGGAATGTGTGAGGCCAAGAACCCCAGGTCAGAGAACAAGAGGCTTGCCGCCATCTTGGAAGCGGCCTGCCACCATCTTAGGAGCTCTAAGGACAGGGACCCTCAGTAAGATATTGGCAACCATGAAGGGACCTCCAAGGCAGTAATATTGGACCACTTTTGCTTGCTCTTCTGTCCTATCCTTCCTTAGAATTGGAGGAAAATACTGGGCATCTGTCGGCCAGTTAAAAATGATTAGCGTGGCCGCCTCACCTAAGACTCAGATATAAGGCTGTCTGGGAAAGGGCTTTCTAACAACCCCCAACCCTTCTGGGTTGGGAGCGTTGGTCTGCCTGGAACCAGCTTCTGCTTTCAATTTTCCTGGGGAAGCTGAGGGCTGACTAGAGGCAGAAAGCCGTCATCCCAAACTCCCGACGTTAGCCAGTTGAGATCATGGCTCAGTCAGAAGTCTCTACTCAACAGTCACCCATGCGTGCGCCCCTACCTTTCCTTCTGACCCATACCTTCTGGGTCCCAAGCATGACTTTCTTAAAAGTGTAGCCCCAAAATTCTCCTTACCTCTGAATCTACTTCCTCTGATCCCTGCCTCCTAGGTACTGATGCTTCAGACTTTCACTTCCTCTCCCAAGTATTAGAGCAGGTTGTATCTCCAAAGGGATCTAAGGCAGCTCTATGCTGTGTCCTTAGGCATCTAGGCTATGAACCCAGGGAGTCTTGTCCCGGGTGTCCCTCCCAATTTAGGCATACAGCTTTCTACATGGGCAGTTATGTGGGACCTGTTCCCCACCACCCTTGCCAGGGCCCCAAGTTTATAAATGGCTAGGAGGATTGCTCTTCCATTGTGTGAGATGCTCTCCTCCCCTGATTTCTACTCATCTTACCCCTCTGTGATACAATCTCCAAGCCTTGGCTCATTGGCCAGGGCCTTAGAACTGATGACCCAGTACTTTAACAACTGGAACTGGGTCTACAACAACATAATAGATCAAGATGGAAGTGAATTGACCAAGTCAAGGAGAGAAGAGAGAGATAGAGAGAAAAAAGAGAGGGAGAGAGAGAAAAAGAGAGATAAATGTAGTAAAGAAAAAACAGTGTGCCCTATTCCTTTAAAAGCTGGGATGAATTTAAAACCTATAATTGATCATTGAAGGTCTTCTCTATGACCCTATAACACTCCAATATTGCCTTGTTGTCAGTGTAAACAAGGGCGTAGCCTGAAAACACTGAGACCACAGTAGCCTTCCTATCAAAAATCCTTAACCCAGCAACCCACAAATGGCCCAAATGCCTTCAATCTGTAGCAGCAACTGCTTTGCTAACAGAAGAAAGTGAAAAGTAACTTTTTTTTTTTTTTTGA
>NW_012106363.1:3357285-3361183 GCF_000951045.1 Mandrillus leucophaeus
ACTTGAGGTCAGGAGTTTGAGACCAGCCTGGCCACATGGTGAAACCCCATCTCTACGAAAAATACGAAAATTAGCCAGGCATGGTGGCACACATCCTGTCTCTTATACACATCTAGATGTGTATAAGAGACAGGAATCACTTGAATCTGGGTGGCGGAGGTTGCAGTGAGCCGAGATCACGCCACTGCACTCCAGCCTGGGTAACAGAGAGCGAGACTCTGTCTGGTAAAAAATAAGTAAATAAAATAAACAAACAAAGAAACAAAATAGTTTATTCTGCAGGTGGAGATTTATGATTGAGGAATCCAGCCTTGGAGAGATTAGATAATGTGTCCAAAGTTGGTAGAACAAGATTTGATCTCAATTCCATCTCAGCATATGATGATTTTATTTATTCATTCATTCATTGCTTATTTATTTGTAATAAACATTTCTATATTATAATTTATTACAAAAGTAATAAGGCTGATTTTAGCAAATCTTTAAGGTGAACTAGGTTTAAAAAGTATGGATATTCAGCTATACATTTTCCTAGGATCATATAAACATGTTTATCTCCTTTATATATATTATTATATATTATATATTAATATATCATATCTATGTTAATATTATATATATAATTTTTATTTTCTCTTTTAAGAGAGGAAGAGTTGCTATGCTGCCCAGGCTGATCTTAAACTCCTGGGCTCAAACCATTCTCCGCCTCAGCCTCCCAAGTAACTGAGACTACAGGCGTAAGCCATTAAATCTGGCTATTTTTACAAAAGAAAAAAAAAAGGACCATGCTGGACAATTAATGGAATCAGAATAAAGTCTATAGATTAGAGAGTAGTATTGATCAGTGTGAATTTGTTGATTTTTACAATTGTCCTATGGTTATATCTTTCCTTGTACTTAGGAAAAACACATTGATACATTTAGTGATAAAAGGGCATCATATCTGCAACATATTCAGTTTAGAAATTGTGTGTGTGTGTGTGGAGACAGAGAGAGAAGGATAAAGCAACTGTAGTGAAATGGCAAATGGGAGATCTGGGTAAAGAGTGCACAGAAGGGCCAGATGCGGTGGCTCACATCTGTAATCCTGGTACTTTGGGAGGCCGACGTGGGTGGATCACCTGAGGTCAGGAGTTCGAGACCAGCCTGACCAACATGGAGACTGTCTCTTATACACATCTAGATGTGTATAAGAGACAGCCCGGGTTCACGCCATTCTCCTGCCTCAGCCCCCTGAGTAGCTGGGACTAACAGGCACCCGCCACCAGGCCCGGCTAATTTTTTTTTTGTATTTTTAGTAGAGACCGAGTTTCACCTTGTTGGGCAGGATGGTCTCGATCTCCTGACCTCATGATCCACCCGTCTTGGCCTCCCAAAGTGCTGGGATTACAGGCGTGAGCCACTGCGCCCAGCCTAGAAAAGTAACTTTTAGAGGAAACCTCATTGTGAGCACACCTCACCAGTTCAGAATGATTCTAAGTCAAAAAAGCAAAAAGGTGGCTTACTAACTCAAAAATCTTATAAGTATGGGGCCATTCTGTTAGAAAAAGGTGATTTAACATTAACCACTGAAAATTCCCTTAACCCAGCAGATTTCCTATCAGGGGATTTAAATTTTAATTACCATCAAAGTTCTGACCAGACCTAGGAGGAACTCCCTTCAGAACAGAACTATAGATGGCTCCTCCCAGGATTGAGGAAAAACACAATGGGTATTCAGTAATTGACAAGGAGACTCTTGTGGAAGCAGAGTTAGAAGAATTGCCTAATTGGTCTGCTCAAATGTGGGAGCTGTTTGCCCTCAGCCAAGCCTTAAAGTATTTACAGAATCGAAAAGACTCTATCTCAATCCTGGCTCAAAAGGTTACCGACACCCTCTCTGAAGTGAATTTGCGTAAGAACTGTTGTTTATGGGAATGCATCTTGATGGGGCAGCTGGGTTGTTACGAAATACTCAGGAACCCAGCCCAGCTCTAGAACTTGCCTCTGAGCACAAAGGCAATGTTGGGCACGCTGGTAAAGGACTAGAATCCAGCAGCCCAGACCCTTTTGTGGTCAAGAAAGGCGAGAAAAGGGGTGCAGGACTGCTACATCAGTGATCGTAACTAATCTGATAAGCAGAGGTCCATGGGTGGTGACGCACCCTGGAAAGGAATAAGCATTAGGACCATAGAGGACGCTCTAGGACTAATGCTCATCAGAAAATGACTAGGGGTGCTGGCATCCCTATGTTTTCTTTTCAGATAGGAAACATTCCCCCCAAGGCAAAAATGCCCCTAAGATGTATTCTGGAGAATTCGGCCCAGAGTGTATGTACCTTTTTCCCTGTCAGACTTGAAGCAAATTAAAATAGACCTAGGTAAGGCTGGGCGCGGTGGCTCACTCCTGTGATCCTAGAACTTTGGGAGGCCGAGGCGGGCAGATCACGAGGTCAGGAGATCGAGACCATCCTGGCTAACAGGTTGAAACTCCGTCTCTACTAAAAACACACGCACACACAAAAATTAGCCAGGCATGGTGGCGGGCACCTGTAGTTCCAGCTACTCAGGAGGCTGAGGCAGGAGAATGGCGTGAACCCTGGAGGCAGAGCTTGCAGTGAGCCAAGATCGAACCGCTTCACTCCACCCTGGGCAACAGAGTGAGCGTCCGTCTCAAAAACAAAAACAAAAACAAAAAACAGACCTAGGTAAACTCTCACATAACCCTGATGGCTACATTGATGTTTTACAAGGGTTAGGACAATCCTTTGATCTGACATGGAGAGATATAATGTTACTGCTAGATCAGACACTAATCCCAAATGAGAGAAGTGTCGCCATAACTGCAGCCTGAGAGTTTGGTGATCTCTGGTATCTGAGTCAGGTCAATGATAGGATGACAAGAGGAAAGAGAACAATTCCCCACAGGCCAGCAGGCAGTTCCCAGTGTAGACCCTCACTGGGACGCAGAATCAGAACATAGAGATTGGTGCCGCAGACATTTACTAACTTGCGTGCTAGAAGGACTAAGGAAAACTAGGAAGAAGCCTATAAATTATTCAGTGATGTCCACTATAACACAGGGAAAGGAAGAAAATCCTACTGCCTTTCTGGAGAGATTAAGGGAGGCATTGAGGAAGCATACCTCCCTGTCACCTGACTCTACTGAAGGCCAACTAATCTTGATAAGTTTATCACTCAGTCAGCTGCAGACATTAAAAAAAAACTTCAAAAGTCCGCCTTAGTTCTGGAGCAAAACTTAGAAACCCTACTTGAATTTGGCAACCTCAGTTTTTTATAGTAGAGATCAGGAGGACCAGGCAGAACAGGACAAATGAGATAAGAAAAAGGCCACCGCTTTAGTCATGGCCCTCAGGCAAGCAGACCTTGAAGGCTCTGGAACATGGAAAGGCTGGGCAAATCGAATACCTAATAGGGCTTGCTTCCAGTACAGCCTACAAGGACACCCTTTTTTTTTTTTTTTTTTGAGACGGAGTCTTGGTCTGTCGCCCGGGCTGGAGTGCTGGAGTGCAGTGGTGAAATCTCGGCTCACTGCAAGCTCCGCCTCCCAGGTTCACACCATTCTCCTGCCTCAGCCTCCCAAGTAGCTGGGACTACAGGTGCCCACCACCACACCCGGCTAATTTTTCGTATTTTTAGTAGAGACGGGGTTTCACCGTGTTAGCCAGGATGGTCTGGATCTCCTGACCTCATGATTTGCCCACCTCAGCCTCCCAAAGTGCTGGGATTACAGGCGTGAGCCACTACGCCCGGCCTTTGTTTTAAAACTGAAAACAAGTTGCTGAGTATTTCTGATTATGGAGGATCTGATTTCCTTTCCTCATTCCCTCTCTGTGGATATAGAAATCCACACTTACATACTAAGCCATTAGTGTCTATTATGCTGGCCCGGCATGGTG
>NW_012106363.1:3361233-3422173 GCF_000951045.1 Mandrillus leucophaeus
GGTTTTACTGTGTTAGCCAGGATGGTCTCGATCTCCTGATCTCATGATCCACCCGCCTTGGCCTCCCAAAGTGCTGGGATTACAGGCGTGAGCCACCGCGCCTGGCCAAGGACATTTTTAAAAAGATCGTCCGAATAGAAATAAGCTGCCTCCTGTTGATGCCCCTTATGTCAAGGGAATCACTGGAAGGCCCACTGCTCCAGGGGATGAAGGTCCTCTGAGTCAGAAGCCACTAACCAGATGGATCCAGCAGCAGGACTGAGGGTGCCCAGGGCAAGTGCCAGCCCATGCCGTCACCATCACAGAGCCCCATGCTTGACCATTGAGGGCCAGGAGGTTAACTGTCTCCTGGACACTGGCACGACCTTCTCAGTCTCACTCTCCTGTCCCGGACAACTGTCCTCCAGATGTGTCACTATCCAAGGGGTCCTAGGACAGCCAGTCACTAGATACTTCTCCCAGTCACTAAGCTGCGACTGGGGAACTTTACTCTTTTCACATGCTTTTCTAATTATGCCTGAAAGCCCCACTCCCTTGTTAGGGAGAGACATTCTAGCAAAAGCAGGGGCCACTATACACTAGAATTAGAAGGCAAAAGGATAAATGTATATACAGACTCAAAGTATGCTTACCTAGTCCTCCATGCCCATGCAACAATACAGAGAGAAAGGGAATTCCTAACTTCCGAGGGAACACCTATCAAACATCAGGAAGCCATCAGGAGATTATTATTGGCTATACAGAAACCTAAAGAGGTGGCAGTCTTACACTGCCGGGTCATCAGAAAGGAAAGGAAAGAAGAAATAGAAGGGAATCGCCAATCAGATATTGAAGCCAAAAGAGCCGCAAGGCAGGACCCTCCATTAGAAATGCTTATAGAAGAACCGCTAGTATGGGGTAATCCCCTCCGGGAAACAAGCCCCAGTACTCAGCAGGAGAAATAGAATGGGGAACCTCACGAGGACATAGTTGCCTCCCCTCAGAATGGCTAGCCACCGGAGAAGGAAAAATACTTTTGCCTGCAGCTAACCAATGGAAATTACTTAAAACCCTTCACCAAACCTTTCACTTAGGTATTGATAGCACCCATCAGATTGCCAAATTATTATTTACTGGACCAGAGTTTTTCAAAACTATCAAGCAGATTGTCAGGGCCTGTGAAGTGTGCCAAAGAAATAATCCCCTGCACTACAGGCCATACATTTCAATCCCTGTATCTTTAACCTCCTTGTTAAGTTTGTTTCTTCCAGAATCGAAGCTGTAAAACTACAAATGGTTCTTCAAATGGAGCCTCCGATGCAGTCCATCACTAAGATCTACTGCGGACCCCTGGACCAGCCTGCTAATCCATGCTCTGATGTTGGTGACATCGAAGGCACCCCTCCCGAGGAAATCTCAACTGCATGACCCCTACTACGCCTCAGTTCAGCAGGAAGCAGTTAGAGCAGTCATCAGCCAACCTCCTCAACAGCACTTGGATTTTCCTGTTGTAAGGGGGGACTGAGAGACAGGACTAGCTGGATTTCCTAAGCCAACTAAGAATCCCTAAGCCTAGCTGGGAAGGTGACTGCATCCATCTTTAAATACGGGGCCTGCAATTTAGCTCACACCCAATCAATCAGGTAGTAAAGAGAGCTCACTAAAATGTTAATTAAGCAAAAACAGGAGGTAAAGAAATAGTCAATCACCTATCGCCTGAAAGCACAGGAGGAGGGACAATGATAGGGATATAAACCCAGGCATTCGAGTCAACAATGGCAACCCCCTTTGGGTCCCCTCCCATTTTATGGGAGCTCTGTTTTCACTCTATTAAATATTGCAACTGCACACTCTTCTGGTCCGTGTTATGGCTTGAGCTGAGCTTTTGCTTATGGTCCACCACTGCTGTTTGCTGCTGTCACAGACCCACCACTGACTTCCACCCCTCTGGATCTGGCAGGGTGTCCGCTGTGCTCCTGATCCAGCTAGGCACCCATTGCTGCTCCCGATCAGGCTAAGGCTTGCCATTGTTTCTGCATGGCTAAGTGCCTGGGTTTGTCCTAATTGAGCTGAATAGAGCTATAACACTCACTGCATAGCCTAAGATTCCATTCCTTGGAATCTGGGAGGCCAAGAACCCCAGGTCAGAGAACAAGAGGCTTGCCACCATCTTGGAAGCGGCCTGCCACCATCTTGGGAGTTCTAAGAACAAGGACCCTCCCCATAACAACTGTGCTTACTTTATTTGGTCTTCCTGGTTCCCCTCTGAGACAAGCTTTTTTATTTTTTGTAGAGACAGAGTCTTGCTGTGTTGCTCAGACTGGTTTTGAACTCCTAGCCTCAAATAATCCTCTCACCTTGACCTCCCAAGTATTGGGATTACAGGTGTGAGCTACCCTGCTCGGCCCCTCTGAGATAAGCTTTAATATCCCCATTTCAAAATGAGTAAACTGAGGTTTGGAGTGGGTAAAGTGGTTCATTCATTCCTTCGTTCATTCATCTATCTATTCATTTATTCCACAGACATCTGATTTAGCAGCTATCCTACATCAGACAGGCTGACTCTGGGCATACGAAGATGATTAAGACAAAAATCCCTGTCCTCACAGTCCAGAATGAAGGACAGACACATAAAGATAAGTATAATACAAGATTGATCATGAATTGTAGCTAATATTTATTGGGTACTTACTAAGTGCCAGTGACTGCTGTAAGCTCTTGGTGTGTTTTACCCCTTCAGTTCTCCCCAACCTCTGTTAGGTACATGTCTCATAGATTGATTCATAGATAAGACTGAAGCCTGGTGATTGCCTGAGGTTTTATAAGTAACAAATGGCACAGCCAGGATGAATACCCAGTGGATGGGTATTAGTGCCAGAGGTCCCACTTGGCCATCAAGCTCTACCGTCTCTTGATGATAAAGTAGCACATGGGGCCGTAAGTGGGTGGGGGAGGCTAACTCAGTCTGGCGTTCACGGTGTTCAGGGGAGATTTCCTGAAAGACTAAGGAATTAGCTAGACAGAGGTGAGTTGTGGGGAGGCAGGGCCATCGCAGGGGAGGGCCAGACGTGGGAGCCACCTCCCGGAAATCTACACAGCATCTAGGCCAGGCAGGGACCGGAGCGTGTTTGGAAGGTGCAGAAGCAGGCAGGACCCAGCCTCGAAAGGAAAGTGGTCCGTATCCTAGAGATAGCTGCAAGTTTGAAGGGTTTTACGCAGGGGAGAGACTTGGTCAGATTTTTAGAAAGATCAGCGGTGAGCGGGGTGAAAGTGGATGGAAGGACAGAGACAAGCACTAAGGCAGTGAGTGGGGAGGAGAGGAGAAATTCAGGAAGTCGAGTTTTCCCGATGATGGTTATTCGGGGGTTAAGTAGAGGACAGGGAGCAGTTCTAGAGGACACCCAGCTTCTGCTCCTAATCAGGGGGATTGGGGTGATCAGATGAGGTCAGTATTGGATGTCAACCCAATCTTCTGGCGTCCAGTCCGTGCCCTTTTGCCTCTTGGCACTGCCAGCAATAATGCCCGAGGGCCACCGGTGAACCGGGCTCGCAGCCTCCAACCCCACCCCTCCGACGGCTGCGACGTGCAGTGTATCACTCTGGGCACCAGGGGGCGTGCCCGCACACGCTCGGGCCGCTCTGGCCCAGCCCATCTCAGTGGTCGCGGAAGGTGACGTGGACACGGAAGTGGTCGTCGTCGCGGCACCGGTGGGAGCTAGGCACGGGGCTCGGAGTGCGGCCGGCAGGCGGACGGGCGGAGGCGGTCTCGCACCGGCGGCGACGGAGGGCTCAGGCGTCGTTGTTTGGGTGGGGGGCCGCTGAACTGACAAGCAGCATTTCAGCTCCTTTCACCCGCCAGTCGGAACCCCCGAGCCGGGGCCCGCTCAGCCGGCGTTACCATGACCAAGGCCGGTAGCAAGGGCGGGAACCTCCGCGACAAGCTGGACGGCAACGAACTGGACCTGAGCCTCAGCGACTTGAATGAAGTCCCGGTGAAGGAGCTGGTCAGTATCGTCCCGCGAGACCCAGGCGCCCACCTTCGCCTGGCCCTGGCGCCTGTGTGGGCCACCTACTTTCCGAAGCATCAGTTTCCTTTTCTTTAAAAAAAAAAAGCGGGGTGGTGGGACTAAGTCCCCTGGGAGGCCGCGTCCAGCCCAAGGTTCTTCCCGGGATGTACACGTGTCACTTTGGCGCAGTTCCAGAGCATAGGGAAGATCTGCTTCTCTGGCCCTAGACTTTTTACAGGCCAAGAAACGAATCTGCCACCTTTGGGGGACTTTCACAGCGCCCAGCTCCATGCCCGACCCAGAGTAGGAGCCCACGGAGCAGTTACTGGATGTATTCAAGAATGAATGAGTGACTCGTTCCGGGGGAGTAGGCCTCCTGGTAGACCTGGGTGTGGCCCAGAACCTGGCTCTTCTAGGAAGCTGGCAATTCCAGCTGGCTCTCCGAGCCCTGAGGCAGCCTACCTCGAAGAAACTAAAGTCTCCCCCCAGCTTGGCTGGTAAAGTCTCATCCCAATTCCACTGAAACTGGCGGGAGTCTCCTTTGCCCCTCTCTCCCCCAACCTTTCTCCTGTAAACTGAGGCTTAGGGCTCCAGGAAGATTAGGCATCTAGTTTTGTCAACGTGGAACTAGTTCCCACATCCCTGCTTTTCTCACTCCGTTCCCCCTTCCACCCCCGCCAACGCCCTACTAGACTCACTTTGGGTGACCCGCACTTTGCTTTCTTACGTTGATAAATTACATTTGCCTTGGGCCCTGGGCCCAGTCTGTCTTCCACAGTGGACGGGTATGGCGATGCTTAGAACCGGGTTTCCAGCCCCTCCCAGCTCCATTGCTTAATAGCTGAGTGCCCTTGGCAAGCTAGTTAGACTTTATGCTTAGATCTCCTCATTTATACAATGGTGATAATAGTTTCCATCTCATACGCTTAATGCGAGGTTAAATACCATTGTAATGGAAAATGCTTGGAAGGTGCAAATACTGATACTCGTAGCTGGTATTGTGGTTTTTCCCACTGTAGTATTTAAAACTGTTTTAGGTGGTCAAACGTCACTTTACGACTTTGTGACAGAAAGTGCAGTTTGCCAGAGGATCCTTAACTGAATATTTGCCTTTTTTTCTACCCCAGGAAGATAGATGGCCAGCCTTATTTCAACCTGCCCTAGGACTGCTCTCTGAAACCATGTACTCCAGGCATCTGAACAGCCCAGCATTAACCTTAGGGAGAAAGTTTTGCTGAGCTTGTCCAGCCTGGACACCATGGGAAAATAGAGTGGGATGTGAGGGCCCTTTTTTTTTTTTTTTTTTTTTTTCCAGACGGAGTTTCGCTCTTGTTGCCCAGGCTGGAGTGCAATGGCGCGATCTCGGCTCACTGAAACCTCCGCCTCCTGGGTTCAAGCGATTCTCCTGCCTCAGCCTCCCGAGTAGCTGGGATTACAGACATGTGCCACCATGCCTGGCTAATTTTCTATTTTTAGTAGAGATGGGATTTCTCCGTGTTGGTCAGGCTGGTTTTGAATTCCTGACCTCAGGTAATTTGCCCACCTCGGCTTCCCAAAGTGCTGGGATTACAGGCGTGAGCCAATGTGCCGGGCAGGGCCTTGTTTTTTCACTCTGTCATTCGCTCTGCTACTTACTCGATCAGTCATGATTCAGGGAACATGTATGAATATTGAGTACTTGTTCTGAGGAAGGGCCTGAACTGGGGAGTATGGAAATTGCAAAGCTTTATTAGACACTGTCCCTGCCCCAAAACCTAATAAGAGGGACGCTGGGTAATATTTATTTTTAAAGTGCTAGGAATAATGTCTAAGAATCTAAATTTTGCTTTCCTTCCTTCCTTCCCTTTTTTTTTTTTTTTTTTGGAGATGGGGTCTCACTGTGTTGCCCAGCTGGCCTCAAACTCCTGGGCTCAAGCGATCCTCCTCTCTCAGCTTTCTGAGTAGCTGAGACTATGAGACTACAGATGTGAATCCCTGTGCCTCGCCTAAGGTTTCCCTTCTTGGATGTTGTACAGCCACGTCCCTTCTGTTTGCATTCTTCCTTAGATCGTGGTTGACTGGCTCATTTTTCCTCTTATTCCCAGGAATGTTACTCTTTACTGCCATTTTAAAAAGGCCTTTCCTAATCATGGGAACTTTCTCTGGAAAATGCTTCATTAACAGATGTCACTGAATTGTTCCAGGTGTTGGTCTGACAGGTTTTTCTCATCCTCTTTTACCTAGGCTGCTCTTCCAAAGGCCACCATCCTGGATCTGTCTTGTAATAAACTGACTACTCTACCGGTAAGACTGGCATGCAGCCATGACTCCTTCTGGTGCCTCGGATGCATCTCCTTCCTGTTTCGGGGGTGGATGGGGGGCGGGAGGGTGTCATAAGGCATAATTTCAGGATAGGCCTACAGGCAGGCTATAGCTAAATCTGAGTGTGTAGGGGAGGCATAGTGGAGTGGGGTGGTTAGTCTCAGTGGAAAAGGAATTGAGATGGAGGCCTCATTCTTCAGAACAGTGATAAAGTAAGGCCACAGAAAACTAGACTCAATAGGATGCTAAGTAACTTACTGGGCCCATCTTTTTTCTACATTATTTTATTCCTCTGAAAAATAGTTTACTTCCCTACTGCATAGAGGATGCGGAGACCATTTTGTAAGTTGCTCTGCATTCCAGGGAGAAAGCTGTGAACAGCTTCCTTGTGCATCTTTTGGTGGGGAGCAAGAAAGAATGTGATTTTATGGGACTACCTTATCATTATTCTCCCAAAGGACTTGAATTACTTGAGATTTGCTCAATTTGGTCAGCACATTCAGTCTATAATCAAATCCTTTTGATTTTTCTTGCACAACATCTGCTAGTTCTCTTTCTGCTCCACTTGTGTAGACAGTGGATTCATTCAGCCCCTCAGCCTCTCCGACGTAGCAGTGCTCCTGCACAGTCAGGCCTAAGTGGGCTATTGTTGCCTCTTCCACCCATCACTCTAGCCGTGCCACTCCTTGCTGTACTCCAGAGTAACTTCCTATTTGGCCCTGGCTGTGGCTCAGGGATCAAGTTCAGAAGTTGGCAATGTCCTCATTGGATCATTAGTCCACTCACCTCTCAGTATACTCCTAGGCCTTGCTCATTGTCCATGGTACCTTCCCACAGCTCATCAAAAACTGTTTCTAACATTCAAAAAGCATCTGAGATCCCACTTCTTCCAGAAAGTATTTTGTGTTGAATAAAAGAAGAATATGTTGGGAGCTGTGGTTCATGCCTATAATCCTGGTAACTCAGGAGGCTGAGGTAGGAGAGTCACTTAGCCCAGGAGTTTGAGACCAGCCTGGACAACATAGCAAGACCCCACCTCTAAAAAAATAAAAATAAAAGCAGGGTAGCAATTCCTTGCAGCCACACTTCTATTGTACGCTTTGCCAGATGGTCATTCAGCCAAGTGCACTTTTGAATCTGAGCTTGTTCTGTTGTCTGTACTGACAACTTCCATTTCACTCTGCACTGCAGATCCACTGGCATTTCCAAGTCCCTAGAGAGCACGAATAGTGCCTCATTAGCTGAAGTTGTACCATCGCTTTCAGATGAGTGCTTAGCAAAGGTTTAATGTCAGGGGGATGTTTTGACCTGTGTTGAGAAAGAGCCAGGACTTGGGTAGGCTGGGCCCCAGCCTGTTCAGTTAGTTATTCACAGAATGTCCGTTGAGCATCTGTGTTAAGTACTGTGCTAGGCGCTGCAAATAACAAGAATCAGACTGAGGACTCCAGGAGTGCCTGATCTTTTTAAAATGCATGAGCACACTGTTTTGACAGATCCTATCAATGGTGAGCATAGGGTGCTGTGGAAGGACAGAATGGGTCCCACACCACTCCAGGAGCAGTGTGGAGGGTGGGCTGGAGCAAGAACTGAGGATGAAGAAATAGTGTTTTGTGCCTACTTTGTGCTAAGCCCTTTTCCATACACATCTTGCTAATTATCACCAGGAATGGCAGGTGTTCTCTGCATTTTCATTTGAGGAAGAACGGCTGCTAACAGTAGAACCAGGATATTTGCAGGGGGTACCTCTGACTTGAGGGCTTCCAGACTGTTACAGCAAAGTGTGTGAGCCCAAGGCTTAGATGAGGAGTGTCCAGTCTTGTGGCTTCCCTGGGCCACATTGGAAGAAGAAGAGTTATCTTGGGCTACACATAAAATACACTGATGAGCTGAAAAAAAAACCTCGTAATGTTTTAAGAAAGGTTACAAATTTGTGTTGGGCCACATTTAAAGCTGTCGTGGCTTGTGTGTTGGACAAGCCTAGCTTAGTTTCTCTCTTTGGATCCTAGTCGGATTTCTGTGGCCTCACACACCTGGTGAAGCTAGACCTGAGTAAGAACAAGCTGCAGCAGCTGCCAGCAGACTTCGGCCGTCTGGTCAACCTCCAGCACCTGGATCTCCTCAACAACAGGCTGGTCACCTTGCCTGTCAGCTTTGCTCAGCTCAAGGTAACAATTCATGAACCAGTGTTTCATGGCCAGGTGTGGCAGAGAACTCAGGGACTCTGGAGCACGGCCCTGAGAAAGACTGACAGAAATACCCCCTTGTTGTCCTGCCTCAGATGGCGCTTCCTACAGGTGGAACACAGAGGGGCATTCTTCCTGCTCATTTTATTCCACCCTGAAGGTCTGTGTATGTGAACTTGGGCTTAACAAGCCTCTTTGCCCATTGCCCATCTCTTTAGAACCTGAAGTGGTTGGACCTGAAGGATAACCCCCTGGATCCTGTCCTGGCCAAGGTGGCAGGTGACTGCTTGGATGAGAAGCAGTGTAAGCAGTGTGCAAACAAGGTAAGCAGCAAGCTCCCAGTGGCGCCTTATATACTCCCCTGGGATTTCTCCTCCTCCTGTTTTTCCTTCCTAGGGCACCTGGAGCTTTGTGTGGAGTTAAGCATTCAGGTCCCAGTGAAATATGTCCATTATGAGCCTGTCAAGCAGAGACCTTTGTTTCTGCATTTACTTTATTTTTTTGTTTTTTATTTGTTTTGAGACAGAGTTGCTCTGTTGCCCAGGTTGAAGTGCAGTGGCACAATCTCAGCTCACTGCAGACTCCGCCTCCCAGGTTCAAGCGATTCTCCTGCCTCAGCCTCCCGAGTAGCTGAGATTACAGACACCTGCTACCATGCCCAGTTAATTTTTGTATTTTTTAGTAGACATGGGGTTTCGCCATGTTGGCCAGGCTGGGCTCGAACTCCTGACCTCAAATGATCCGCCCACTTTGGCCTTCCAAAGTGCTGGGATTACAGGTGTGAGCCACCGTGCCCGGCCTGCATTTACTTCACAAGTCGCAGAACAAGACTTCTCTACTGCAGTACTTCCTCTCTCAAGAAGCCAGGAGCTTGCATGATGCAGCATGACACTGTGTGGACAGTTGTTTTAACAGTACCAGGGGGTTAGGGGCCATGGCCTTTCTGAGGCACAGTCGTAGGAATGTTGATAATAAAAGTGATGATAAAGATGTTACAGCTGTAAGTTTATAGCTGTAAGCAGACACGTCCTGGGCAGACCTGGTATTTGATTACAGTTGAGTCATCTGACATAGGAGTGAGGAACTGAAAGCAGCATGCAAGACAACCATTGTCTGTGGTCAGTAGCCTGGAAGGTGTCGTACCCTGCCTATTAAGAATAGCATTATACCTATCTTAATAACTCCAACTATAGTCACTTTTTCCCTCCAGCTTTGGAACAGATTGCTGCTGCTTCAGCTGAGCACCAAATGACTGACTTGGCTATGTTTAAGGTGCATGTTGAACAAAAAAGACCTAACTTTAATTACTAGATTTCATGGGTGAATGATGAGTCTCTGCTGTCTCAAGTAGAGAGTAAGAGAGTAAGATACTTCTTACCATTAGCTCAGGGCTTCTTATATAATCTCATCATCTGTATCATCACTTATTATAATAAATCAAGTACAAAGTTAACACAACCAAGTAGCTAAGACAAGAGTTTTCCCTTAGATGAGAACAGTATAAATGATCAGTGAAATCCTCTTTTGAAAACTGGGTGCTGTAGGAGTGATGTCTGTTCTGAAAACTGACAGTAGCTACCATTGATTACTCTTTCCTTGTCCTGAATGCTTTCCATGCACCATCTCACAATCCTCAGAGCCCTGAGGAGTCAGCATTACTTTCATTTCTCTGACACAAGAAACCCTTAGCATATACATACCTTTCATTCATCCATCCGTCCATCCATTCAGTAGATGATATGTGGAACCATAGGAAATTGATGATATTCTACAGTTTTTGACATACAAAAATAATTTTTATTGAGTACAAAGGCCTTTTGTATTTGCATATGTCTTTCAGCCAAAGCTCCAGGCAACGTAGTGGATGTGGTAACTAAAGCCATGGTCCCTGGCACAGCTGTCCTGGAGCCGCAGCACACCTTTAGGCTTCGTAGGGAAATGGCCTGGGCTAGTCAGAATCAGGTCGCCTGTCTGCAGGAATTAGTTTAGGTCTTACTAGCTCTGTCCAGGTAGGACCTAAACCCTGGTGGGTATATGGGTTAGTCTTAATCAGCTTGGTACATATTAAAGCAACTTCTAAAAATGATTTGTTCAGTGTATTCATCAAGTGCTTACTGTATGCTGTGAACTAGGGTAGCTAGACAAAAATTTACCCTCCAGGAGTTCACAGACTCCAGACTATGAGAATCTGTCCCATTTCTGTATTGCCTGTGTTTTCAGATAATTAATTTTTTTTTTTTGAGACGGGGTCTTGCTCTGTCACCCAAGCTAGAGGGCAGTGGCACGCTCTCAGTTCACTGCAACCTACACCTCCCAGGTTCAAGCAGTTCTCCCACCTCACCTTCCTGAGTAGCTGGGATACCACCTCGGCTAATTTTTGCATTTTTAGTAGAGATAGGGTTTCACCATGTTGGTCAGACTGGTCTTGAACTCCTGATCTCAGGTGATCCACTCCCCTCACTCCTCTTCCTCAGCCAACACCCTGGACTCTCACTTTCCACACTCCCTGCATCATGGCAACGGGACCCATGACTTCTCCACTGCCTGAATGCCCTGAGCCCTAACTCTGGGTCCAGACCTGATTTCTTTTCTTTCTTTTCTTTTTTTTTTTTTCTTTTTTTTTTGAGACAGAGTCTCGCTCTATTGCCCAGGCTGGAGTGCAGTGGCACAATCTCGGCTCACTGCAACCTCCACCTCCTAGGTTCAAGAGATTCTCCTGCCTCAGCCTCCTGAGTAGCTGGGATTACAGGCGCACACCACTACGCCCAGCTAATTTTTGTATTTTTTAGTAGAGATGGAGTTTCACCATATCGGTCAGGCTGGTCTTGAACTCCTGAGCTCCAGCGATCTGCCCACCTTGGCCTCCCAAAGTGCTGGGATTACAGGCGTGAGCTACCGTGCCTGGCCCAAACCAGGCCCTTGAAAGGAGATCCTTTTGCTGGTCTGCTCCTGAATACTTCTTATGATGGGTGTGTGCTTGTCTGGAGGTATGCCTGTCTGGAGTTTTCTAGAAATAAGAATTAAATATGAATATACATGTCTGTCTCATGGGCATGCATATTCAAATGTAATTGTTAAGTGCAGTAGTAAAACAAGACCCTTTTGCTAGTATTTGGGTTTTCTTCTTTTTTTCTTACGTGGTAAAAATAATAAGCAACAGTACTTATTGAGCACATATAATGTCAGAGATTATACAAGGCAGCCAATACAAGTTATATTATTTATTCTTCACAACACTCCATAGAGGTGTATCTTATCTCTGTTTTCTAGATCAGAAAATTGACTCAGAAAGGTTAAGTCACTTGCCAAGGTTATACAATAAGGGGTAGTCAGGATTGCGTTGGGCTCCAAGCTTACACTCTGTCCCCTACAGCCGAAGAATACCAGCTTAAAAAAAATACAAACAGAAAAGGTCTTTACCTACCCCACACACCATAGCGAGAATCATTGCGATTGTGTGGTTAGAGGTCATCCATGAGCGAGTTGATAGGGATCTGGGGAGCTCAGAGTGCCGAGTACAAGTGTGCTGTGTGTAGGCTTCTCTCGGAGCTTTCCTGTGCATGTGGTGAAAGTGTGTGGGACAAGCTCTGCCCTAGGAATGCAGGGGACTGTGCTCAGGTCTTAGCTGTGCTGCTTTCTGGCCATTAGCAGTGGACAAATCATCCTATGAGTCTTGGTTTTCTTCCTTTTGAAATGGGAATCAGCCATTCCTCATGTATGTATTGAATGCCTGCGATTAGCTAAACTCTGTGCTAAGCGTGCCCTGTGGGATACCTACAGACCAGACAGCGGTTCCTGCCATTAAGGAATCTGCCATCTTATGACCAAGCCAGATAGGCAGCAAGTGGTTACAGTGTCCTGTGTTGAATTCCACAGGAGTAGATGGAGTGGGACTTAAGGTAGCCAAAGCAGGGGCAGTCAGGAAGGCATGTTGGAGGAAATGCTGCCCCCAAGTTATTGTTGAGGGTCATATGGAATCATGCATGTGAGAGTGAGTGTAAATGGCAGAACTTTTTACAGATTCAAGTTGGCATTGTGTTTCACTTTTTTCTGGCAGTTTTAATGACCTGGGCTCATATCACTCTTCTCCAACTAAGGTTGGCACAGTAATTTTAGGATACAAAGATACAATTAACTCCATTAGTTTGGTGGTGGTGGTGGTGATTGTTTTGAGATAGGGTCTCACTCTTCACCCAGGCTGGAGTGCCATGGCGTGACCACAGCTCACTGCAGCCTTGACCTTCTGGGTTCAAGTGATCCTCTCTCCTCGGCCTCCTAAGTAGCTGAGACTACAGGCATGTGCCACTGCACCTGGCAAATTTTTTACATTTTTCTGTAGAGACAGGGTCTCATTATGTTGCCGAGGCTTGTCTTGAACTCCTGGGCTCAAGCAATCCTTCCACCTCGGCTTCCCAAAGTGTTGGAGTTACAGGTGTGAGCCACCACATTCAGCCTAACTCTTTTAGTTCGACATTGCTATCATGATAATCTGGGAGCCTGAAAACAGTCTGTTTTGAGACTTCCCTGAGCAAACGTGACTGTGAAGAGCACTACTTTTCCTCCTTTCCTTTTGCAGGTGTTACAGCACATGAAGGCCGTGCAGGCGGATCAGGAGCGGGAGAGGCAGCGGCGGCTGGAAGTAGAACGTGGTAGGTGGCTGTCCCTCTTGTAGTTGTCTTTCAGGTCCTCATCCCAGCCAGTGGATTCTCATGCTTCAGGAGCTGGGATCCAGTAGAATAGTCATGAAGAGCAGTAATTGGGTGGTGGGGGGACAGTATTGTGGTGGATGGTATCATCTTTATCTGATGAATCTCTCTTCAGTCCTGGCTTCTCTGCTGAGCTCTAGAGGCAGTCAACTGCTTATATTTCATCTCTGCTTGGAGGGTTAATAGGCACTCATATGAAGTGTGGCTAAAAGAGATTCCTGATGGCCCTTCAGTCCCTCCTAGTGTTCCCTATAATAGGAAATCACTTTCCCTGTAGTTATTCAAG
Organism: Mandrillus leucophaeus; assembly: GCF_000951045.1. Taxonomy (NCBI): domain Eukaryota; kingdom Metazoa; phylum Chordata; class Mammalia; order Primates; family Cercopithecidae; genus Mandrillus; species Mandrillus leucophaeus. The sequence continues at coordinate 3,374,696 of NW_012106363.1, forward strand.
CCTGAAATAGGAAAGATGTTAATGACTCCTTTTTTTCTGTAATTCCCACATCCAGTTTGTCAGCAAGTCCTAGTGGGACTGTTTCTCCAGCTTCGGTGCCATCTCTGTAACCAGCCACCATTCTGGGACCACCACAATGCCTTCCAGCATATCTCCATGATGCTGCCATCTCCTTAAACTCAGTCTCTTCACAACAGTCCGGGAGATCTTTTTAAAACATAAATAATTATGCTGCTGCTCGCTTAAAACCCTCTGATGGCATCCCACTGAACTTAGAATGAAATCCAAACTCATTGACAAGGAAGGCCAGCAAAACCCACCTTGGCCCAAGCTTGCTTGCCTGCTCTCCACCGGCCTTGTTGCACACACGAATGAGACTGTGCCATTAATTTGAGCTTGAATACACCAACTGCAATCTCACTCAGGGGCTTTGCTGGGTTTCCTTTTCCCTTAGTCTCTATGTGCTGGCTTCATAATCCCACATCTCTGCTCAAATGTTGCCTTAGGTTAACTGTAACCCTTTTAGAACCACCAGACTAGAGTAGCCATTCTACCTTCACTTTGTCATACCCTGTGCTAGTTTCTTCTCTTTTTTTTTTTAATTATTTTTTGAGATGGAGTCTCACTCTGTTGCCCAGGCTGGAGTGCGGTGGCACGATCTCGGCTCACTGCAACCTCCACCTCCCAGATTCAAGCAATTCTCCTGCCTCAGCCTCCTAAGTAGCTGGGACTACAGGCGCCCCTCTGCTAGTTTCTTTAGGGCACAGATCACTGTCCTCTTTATATTCACCTGTTTATTGTCTCCTTTAGAAAGTAAATGATATAGGCACTGGAACGTGGCCTGTTTTCTTCATTGCTGCATCTCAAGCACTTAGAATAACCCCTGGCACATAGTAGGTCACTGGCTGGCCGATTTCTGAGCCCCTCGCTGGAGGACTCCTGTGGTTCAAGAAAGGATATGTACAGTAGTGATTACAGGCAGTCCCTGAGAGCACCATGCCAAGTTACAGCCATCCCTTATTACGCATGGCCACTGTGGCAAGGCAGGCCCATGTTTACTCAGAGCCCTGCTGCCTTCACCTCTCAGTGGCCCGTGTTCCCTAGAGGCTGGGTGGAGTGTGTTCTTGGCATTCTGGTGCCCAGCTGGAACTTGCAGCTTGTTTCTACATGGAGAAGCAGTGGAAAGCTACAGTATTTACAGTAGTACTATTCAGCTACATTATGGCTAACATGGGCTTTTAAGCCCTAAAAGGACATTTAACCATCATTTGTGGCATTCTGGCTTTGGAAAAATGTATTTCAGACTTCCAAATAACTAATTTGGAAATGCATTTTTAGAACCCAATAATTTGGAGGTTGTAATTTGGAAGTGTGTAAACATGCTTGAACTGTTGAGTAAATCTGAATGTGTTCCTGTGTTCAGTTCTCAGATTCATGAGTTCAAGTCTAGAGGCTACTCTGACAAACTATTAGGCTTATTTGTTTTTTAAGACTAGTCAAGTGCAGACTGGTCCTAGTGCAGTGGTGTTTACAACTAACTGATCACAACCAGTTAGAGATTTCTTTCTTCCTTCTCCACTCCCACTTCTTCACTTGACTAGCCTTTAAAAAAAAAAAAAAACAGAAAGCAGTCAGTGCAATAGTAAGAAGGTAGGTTCACTTTTTAAGAACAACATTGCCATTGTTACTTTTTTTATTTTCTTTGAGGCATGGTCTCACTATGTCACCCAGGCTGGAGTACAGTGGCACGATCACGGTTCACTGCAACCTCTACCTCCTGAGCTCAATCAATCCTCCCACCTCAGCCTCCCAGGTAGCTGGGACTACAGGCTTGCGCCAGCACACCCAGCTAATTTTTTTCTTTTTTTTTTTTTGTAGAGACAGTCTTGCTATGTTGCCCAGGCTGGTCTCGAACTCCTGGCCTCAAGTGATACTCCCAGCTTCACCTCCCAAAGTGCTAGGGTTATAGGCATGAGCTACTGTTCCTGGCCTCATTGTTTCTAACCCCAAACTTGAGTGCTCATTTTCTGTTCTCACTTGTGCCCCCATGCCACATTCATTTCTGAAGCTTGGGAAGATGGGAGTCCCATAGAAAACTGCCATGGCTTTTTCTCTGCATAGCTGAGTGCTAGAAGGCTATCAGTTGCTATGCCTTCTGAGTTAGTACCTAATTCTAGAGGAGCACCACTTATCCCTCACACTTTGCTTAGGTCCTCCTTGTTATTTTACCCTAATTTCTCTGCTGCTTGAGGAGAGGAACCTCGTAATCAGAATCCATTCAGCAAACCCTGAGAGCAGCTGCTTTTGGGGAGGGCTACTTCCAGGAGCAGAAAGATGACTGTTTCCTTTGAATATTTCTTATGTGAACCATGGCACCAGGGTAAAGGTGGCAGAATCTGTACTTTTAATCACTTGGGAAAGCAAACTGCTGGAGTGTTTGAGAGAGAAAAGTGAAATTTTGGTATATTTTGTTGTAGAGGCAGAGAAGAAGCGTGAGGCCAAGCAGCGAGCTAAGGAAGCTCAGGAGCGGGAACTGCGGAAGCGGGAGAAGGCGGAAGAGAAGGAGCGCCGGAGAAAGGAGTATGATGCCCTTAAAGCAGCCAAGCGGGAGCAGGAGAAGAAACCTAAGAAGGAAGCAAATCAGGCCCCGAGTAAGTTTTCTGCCTGTTGTAAGGTTCCAGCAGGGGTACAGTGGAGACACTCATGTTTCCAGGCATAGATGACTGGGTGAGCAGGCCTGCACACCTTAGTCAGATACATTACTGTCTAAAGCTTGGGAGTGGATGAGAGGTTTGGTGCCAGGGAACGGGGGGCTCTCCTAGGGAGCTAGTGCCCAGCTTGCTTGTTTCTCCAGTGCCCACATACTTCTGTGCGGGTGTTTTGATCAGATATGTCTTGGAGCATTCCCGGAACAGAGTCTCACCTTTTTTTAGAGGTGAGGTTCTAAAATCATTAAGAAATGTAAAAATCACACACGGTCAAGTTTACTTTTTTTTTTTCCTCGAGACAAGAGTTTCACTCTTGTTGCCCAGGCTGGAGTGCAATGGCATGATCTCGGCTTACTGCAACCTCCACCTCCCAGGTTCAAGAGATTCTCCTGCCTCAGCCTCCCAAGTAGCTGGGATTACAGGCATGCACCACCACACCTGGCTAATTTTGTATTTTTAGTAGCGATGGGGTTTCTCCATGTTGGTCAGGCTGGTCTCAAACTCTCAACCTCAGGCGGCCTCCCCAAGTGCTGGGATTACAGGTGTGAACCACTGTGCCCAGCAAGTTTACTCTTAAAAGTGCCTTACAGTCAGGTTCTGTGGCTCAGGCCTTTAATCCCAGTGCTTTGGGAGGCTAAGGTGAGATCACTTGAGCCCAGGAGTTTGAGACCAGCCTGGGCAACACAGAGAGACTCTGTCTCTACATAAATTTAAAAATTAGCCAAGTGTAGTGGCACACACCTGTGGTCCCAGCTACTTGGGAGGCTGAAGCAGGAGGATCATTCAAGACCAGCCTGGGCGACAGTGAGACCCCTCTCTGCTTGAACACGAGAGGTGTCATTTTCCCTGCATTCAGGGAGGCATATTGTATAGAAAACACATCTTTGTGTTTTACCTGAATATGTCTGGTTGAATTTCGTTAGTGATGTGACTCCATATGCTGCAGAGGATCAGATACCCTCTGGGTGAAAAGGGACCCCTGAGGGAGAGGCAGGTGAGGGAAGGAGCTCTGTACAGAGAGTGGAGGCCTGTGGCCCTACCCCTACTCACCCTTGTCTTGAGCAGCACAGGACCACAGGCCTCCACCCTCCTGATCTCACTGGTTTTTAATTTCCTTGTTGAAAACGAAGATCATACAGGGTAGTAATAAGGATTAAATGAGGAAGCAGGGTCATGCAGTTCCTGGCATTGTGGATGCTCAGTCAAGTTTTTTAAAATTTTGTCTAAAAATCTCAAAACCAATTTTTTTCTAATTAAAAATGTAATATATGTTCATTGCAAAGAATTGAGAAAAGATATCTATCTATCTAGATACATATATCAGAAAATGGCAACCACCTGTACTCCCCCATTCCCAGCAATCATCACTGCTTACAATATGGTGTATTACCTTTTGGGCTTTCTTTTTATATACACATTATACCATAATGACAATAATGATAAATCCTGACCCTGCTTCCCCAAGTGGACAGTACTCTGTCAGCGCTGGGTGCCTTCTGATAAGCCCCTCCCTCTGCGATCCCAAGAGGTGTGGATCACCATGTTACCAAGGAGAACTTAGGACCCTGAGGGCTGTGAGCTACACGAGACACACAGAATGAGTCCAGTTTCAAATCCACCCCCTCAAGATCCAAGGGAAAAGATGTTTCTGTTTCGGTCTCTGGAGACATTTTTTGTCTTCAAGTCCTGGAGAGTTTTTGCTTGAGGAAGGGATGTAGGTAGATCTGTACGGAGGAGACTAGCAGAGATTGGTATAGAGTGGGTCTCCTCTGACTGAACTTGTTTTGTGTACTGTTACTGTTCCTCCAGAATCTAAGTCCGGCTCCCGTCCCCGCAAGCCACCACCCCGGAAGCACACTCGTTCCTGGGCTGTGCTGAAGCTGCTGCTGCTGCTGCTGCTATTTGGTGTGGCGGGAGGGCTGGTTGCTTGTCGGGTGACAGAGCTACAGCAGCAGCCCCTCTGCACCAGCGTGAACACCATCTATGACAATGCAGTCCAGGGTCTACGCCGCCATGAGATCCTCCAGTGGGTCCTCCAGACCGACTCTCAGCAGTGAGCTTGTCCCCAGCACCTGCTGCCTCCCAGCCTTGGAGTTTGGATTCCTATGGAATTGGGTTCTGCTGGACACAACCTCTTTTTAGCATCAGACCTACCTGCCATCATCAAATGGCTGCAGATTGGGTACATGAGACCTCCTCTTTGTAGGACTTCTTCGTTCCTTAGTCAGGGTTCCCTGGTGGAATGAGGAGAAATGGGAGGTGGCGGCGGGGGAGCAGTTACCTGCATGCCTAAAGGAGTAGGCTTGGGGGTGGGGAGAGAGAAAACATAGCCTTTTCTAGTTGTTATACAAAGCTATGTAAAGGCAAGGCTCGTTTCTACTAAATGGTCAGCTGTCACTACATTTATACTTTTGTATGCCACAAACCCTTTCTTTCATGCCTCCCTGGGGAATCAGGGCAGATCAGGAGGAAGTTTTTGGGGACTAAAACACCACACTCAGTAAATCCAGTCTAAATTAGGGGGTAGGGGTATTCCTGTTTTCTTCAGGACCTCAGAAGATATAAGCATTTTAGCAGCCACACAAAATCTGTGGCTATGAAAGGGACTTCATGACCATCCAGTCCAATATAACACTTGCAGACAGAGAAACAGGTCTTCCATGACTTGCCTAGTCTCCCAGCTAGTTTGAGGCAAAACTGGATTCCCACTCTGGTATTCTTTTTTCCCTTTACATCATTTTCCCTCCTTTATAATGTCCTGAGAGACTAGAACTCACACCAGAATTGATCATTCCTCAGGCGAAGCATAGAATCTTTCATGGTAGACAGATTTCATGACTCAGAGATAGAAATCTCTTGCTATCATCAGGTCATGGCAGCTCCTGTGGAGTCCTGCCCAACTTATGTGGCTTCCATAAAATGGCAACAGTCCAGGCTCCTTGCCTCAATTTTAGAGCATTAATTCCCTAATTGCCAGTAAGCAAGGAGGTGGATCTCTGCAAACCTACACTGTCTATGACAGCTCTAGTTGTATTTGGTGTGACTAAATACCTCAAAGGCAACCTGCTTTTGCAGGTTTTGAAGTGTCAGCTTCATAAGACACTGAGGTTTAGAATTGTTTGATTCTAGACCATAACTGAAGGGAATAAATGGAAACAGGAAATGAAGGGAAACAAGTAGCATCATGGAGCTGAAAAGTGGTGCATCACCCAATGACTAGCACAAACAAGGATCGCGCTGTCCATTCTCTTGTCTGCTACAGTAAGCATTTTCTTGCCTCCTTTGCTTCATCTTTTCACAACAGCTGGATAGAGGGATCAGAAATGACTGTGTCATGGTGCTCATTCACTGCAGACTCCCAGTTGCAAGTCCTTGGCTCCCCCCGGAGGGAGCAAGAATCTGTCATAATTCAGAGACAGAGGGCCTTTTAGCCCTAATGACCTTTTGCATGGGACTGCCACTTATGACTGTCCTGATATTGGAAGAAAGGACTTTGTTAATCTTCTCCCCCATAGCTCTGCTGCGTAGGTCTACACCTTACTCAGAATCACTACACATTCCTTTAGTCTTCCTCCAAGCTCCAGAGCCATTGGTACAAATGCTTTATTGAAACTAAATACATAATACATACAATGAAATGAAGACAATATAGAAGTCTGCATAGTCATCATAATCCCGTTCCTTGGCCGGTTGAGGCAGCTCAGTGGCTGAGCCCAGTCAAGCCAACCCACAGCTTCACTCACGACTTCCAAGATTTGATGCTAATTCTTTTGGATTTCTACAGTTATTAAATACGTGTCTGAGTGGACTGTCTTTGTTCCTTTGTGTTTTGAGGGTTGGCTGGGTAGGAGTGGGGGTGGTTTGTGACAGTGAATTTTTGCCAGGAGAGGAACATTAAATGCCAAAGGTAGATGGCAGTATTTCAGTCTCTGCCCCAGCTGACAGGCAGACCTTCACAAATAACAAGACCCAGGAAAGACTGGGCCTCACCTAGGCTTGTATTTCAGGAGGTGCTGCCAGTCTCTTCATTGCAGTCAGGCTCTGAGGTTGGGAAGGTGGAAGTTTCCAGCTTTTCATCCCATCCCGAGGGCTAGAATCAGTCAGCACTATCTAAAGAGAGATGTGGCTGTAAAGTGGTCATCTGAAGGTAGATACGCCTGGATAGCTCTGGTCCAACGCGGCGAGAAGTGGATGTCACACCTTCCCCACGGCGCACCTGTATGTCTGCGAGCAAATTCTGGCGTTCCCGCTCCGAAAAACACTGCCGATAAGCCTGGAAGTGGTACATGACCTCTTAATATGGTACCATCCACAGTGATCCCTTCTCCATGAGCATGGAGGGTTCTATGCTTGGCTTGGGGCATGAGAACCTGTCCTCCCTCCCTGGGTCAGCATTAGCAACTCTGATCTTAGCAGACCTGCACTGCTGACCTGTGAGGCCTTTGTGGGCCCTCAACAGTTGTCCATGGAAATCTGGAGGCTCACTGAACGCGCAGGCAATGGGCAGTGACCCCTGAGCCCTGGAGTGGCATACCTGTACCAGGAGCTGTGGGGAGGGATAGGCATCCACAACTGCACTGGCCGTTTCCAGGCTGACTCGGTTCAGCTGCTGAATCTGTCTCCTCCAGACCAGTGCGAGACCCCTGCCAGCACGGTCCACCTTCACCCCTCCAGCCCAGTCACTCTCCACACAGAAGGAGAAGGTAGTTTCATCTCGGAGTTTCCTGCAACAGCATAGTTGGAGAGCTGCAAGTTGCTCATTACTCTCTTACACCTGTTCTCTCAAGTGGCAACTGAAAAACCCACCCACTGACGTTGGAAGAGGTGGGCACCATGTTACATCTGGCCTTTTTGTGCCTTTGACAATTTGCTCACTTTGTTCCCAGGTATAGTGCCAGTTGCTAATTAATTTAAAAACTACGTCTAGTCCATTTTCGTAGAAGAAAAGGTACCAGATTCTTCGATATTTGGCAATCTGGAGTCTATTTCTGGTTCTTCTCACTGCTAGGACCTTAGACAAGTCAATCTCTTCAGGCCTCCGTCCCCTCAAGTATAAAATAAGGGACTTGGACTGGATTGTCTCTGAGGTCATTTACTTATTTTAAATTCTGACAATGAACACTCCTTGAACTAAGTAGGCTAAAAATTTCCTTTCGAGTGCTTATTACATTGTGATCTGACCTGTAATGAATCCTGGTAACTTGGCCTATGGTAACCTGGCCTATGATGTCAGCCTGTAGAACACATACTTACACATAAGCGAAAGCAGAATATTTGAAAAGGGGCTAGGCCTGAGGACTCTTCCCAAGAATCCCCAGCATGAGGTCAGCTCCTTCTGCCTCCAGCTTGAGAGACAATGGGCTGACTGCAGAGATGAGGGGAAAGGGACATTTGCTTTGACTGCAAGAGCCATGGTAAAGGACAAGGCCCAGCGTGGAGGCTGGACTTGCTGGGGTTACTCACTTGAAGGGCGTCTCAGCCACAGCCTTTGTGAATGCACATGTGAAGTCAGCCAGTTCTTTCCAGCTCTGCACAATTTGAGCCTGGGCTTCTGTGTGTAGCTGCAGATCCACCAATGCCTAGAAACCCAAAAGCAACGATGGACGGGAGGGGTAGAGAGAGACTAGCTGCAAGTCACTGTCCACTAAAGCCACACCACAGCCCCTTGGCTCCCTGTTTGGCACCTTTTCTCTTTCTCAGTGCCAAGACAGAAAGCAGTATGCAGCAGGCATTTTATTCTTTATCAATAGGAAGTCTTAGGTGACCAGTGAGTACCCAGCCCAATTCAGGCAACAGGACGTTCTTACCTCTTCAGCGTCTACCCTGGATACCATGGACCCTATGCTGGCCTCTGGTTGTTTCTGTTGCTTCTCCTTGGTCTGTTTATTTGTTCCCCGTTTCCCTCTGCTTGGAGGATTCTGAGTGCTGGTGCAGGGGAGGAAATCAAAGGACAGCAGCTCCAGGCTGAAGTCAGGCAGAAGATGCGGAAGAAGACTGGACCAGAGCATCCCCCCGGGCTTGTTAGAGACAGACTACCTTGCAGAGTGACCTACATCTGCGAAGAATAAACTCACCCCTCTTGGCCCAAGAGCTGCCCCTTTTAACATGAAATCACCAGGGCAAATCCAAACCTGAAGCATTTCTCCTGATCCACAATCACCAGTGACAGAGCTTTCCCTGCTGTCCTTGCTGTGATGTCAGTTACAAAGCCCTGAAACGTTTCCTTCCCTTTCATAGTGCTGTCCAGGCTTCCCTGCATGAAGGGGCAGAAACTGCATTAATACTTGCTTCCTAATAAGAGTCAGCCCTCTGTTCCATGTCCTCCCACCCTCTGGCTTGGCTCACCTGCTTTCCATTGTAGATCATGGACACAAATGTCTCTGCCCGGAGCAGCACCAGGACTGTTGGCTCCTCTACCCAGTCCTCTCCGTCCTGCCAAAGTACCCGGAACACAGCCCAGGGACGGAGGTCAGCAGGTAATGAGCACCTGTGAGAGTGGCCCAGGTCTTCTGGGTGAATGAACTAACTCCCACCCCTTATGCATTATCCCTCTGGAATGAAGTCACTGTGGCAAGAAACAGTGTTGCTATCCCTCCCAGCCCTCAATTGTTCAGTCTTGGTGCCCTGCATCTCAGAGACAGTGAATAAGAATAGAACATAGCAGCCGGGCGTGGTGGCTCACGCCTGTAATCCCAGCACTTTGGGAGGCCGAGGTGGGCAGATCATGAGGTCAGGAGTTCGAGACCAGCCTGACCAACACAGTGAAATCCCATCTCTACTAAAAATACAAAAATTAGCTGGGTGTGGTGGCACATGCCTATAATCCCAGCTATTCGGGAGGCTGAGGCAGGAGAATTGCTTGAAACTGGGAGGCGGAGGTTGCAGTGAGCCGAGATCACACTATTGCACTCCAACCTGGCAACAGAGCTAGACTCCGTCTTAAAAAAAAAAAAAAAAAAAAACACAGCAGGCCAGGCACAGTGGTTCACACCTGTAATCCCAGCACTTTGGGAGGGCTAGGTGGGCGGATCACCTGAGGTCAGGAGTTTGAGACCAGCTTGGCCAACATGGTGAAACCCTGTCTCTACTAAAAATACAAAAAAATTAGCTAGGCGTGGTGGTGCATGCCTGTAATCTCAGGTACTCGGGAGGCTGAGGCAGAAGAATCACTAGAACCCAGATGGTGGAGGTTGCAGTGAGCCGAGACCACGCCATTGCACCCTAGCCTGGGCAGCAGGGTGAAACTCTGTCTCAAAAAAAAAAAAAAAAAAAAAAAAAAGGAGAAAGGAACATAGCAAGTTGAAAGGGGCTGGGGCCAATTTGTTCTGTACATTTTGAATAGGGGAATGGAGGAAAGGGAAACTCTTCCAAAGGATTTAGTACAAGTAAATGACTCTGGCTTTGAAGGCAGATGCTGTGAGCTGAGTGGCCCTTACAAACATGTAAGTTCTTTTGTGACAAAGACAAGAATCACAAGGGAAACTTCAGTCCATGAGAGCACCTCCTGTTTGTCACAGGTAGGGCATAATCAAAGTCAAGAATGCCTCCAGGCCAACAATCCTCCAGCAGTACAGTGTTATGGAGTAATTGGGGAGCAGGACTTTTATAGAAAGTTTTCTGATTGGGTCCCTATAAGCAAAGCAAGACCTATAGGTCGGGGGAGCTCTGGGTTCTCATTCCCATTGTGATCCTCAATAAGGCTTTTAACTTTTCTGGGCCCCAGTTTCCGCACCTGTGATGTGGGGAGAAGTCCTACCCTGTAGGATGACTGACAGAAACACAAGAGAGAATGTGGGAGTGCCTTGAGAGGGTAAGCTGCTCTATGAATATAAAGGCTTACTAATACCCCCAGAGTAAAAAGTGTGGGGAACTGTCCTGTGTCACTGAGAAAGTTATCAGATCCAAAAAAGAAATCAAAGAGAGGAAAAAATACTTTTTTTTTTTTTCTTTTTTCATACAAGATGCTTCTGGTGAGATAAAGAATCTTAGTGCCAGACAAGGTGGCTCACACTTGTAATCACAGCGTTTTGAGAGGCCAAGGCAGGCAGATTGCTTGAGCTCAGGAGTTCAAGACCGGCCTGGGTAACATGGCAAAACCGCGTCTCTACCAAATATACAAGCTCCACTCTACGATCTCTACAAAAAACACAGGGCCCACATGTCTTCTGGCTCCCAGCTGGGTGTCACCAGCGGGGAACGCGAGGAGAGGACTAGTGGGAAGGAGGAAAGTGAAGTCAGGGTATTTTTCCCCTGGCTCCCTCCCAGCGGGGTCACCTAAGGTTTGCCGTCCCCCTCTATGGCAGCTCATAGCTTCGCTCAAGGTGATCCTCTCTCCATGTCTCTCTCCTGGATTCTGTTAACCACTCCTTCCCCTCATCCCTTCAGGCATAGGGATGGTAACAGCTATGCCAATGGTTCTCAACCGGGGGTGATTTTTCCCCACAAATGACATCTGGCAATGTCTGCAGACATTTTTTATTGTCATGACTGAGAGGGGTACATTAGTAGATAGCGGCCAGGAATGCTGCTAAACATTTTGCACATCACAGGACAGCTCCCAAAACAAAGAATTCTCCAATCTAAAATGTCAATAATTCTGAGGTTGAAAAACCGTAAGTTGCGCTGTTATTACTGTGAGGTACCATGCTGTCACTAGTAGTTTCCTCGTACCCTGCCCATGCCTTGGCAAACAGTCCCTTTATTCAATCTTCCTTCAATTACCCTGAGTTGAATGTGCCATCTCTCTTCCTGCTGGGGCCCTGACTGCTAAGTATCCTTTAAAATAAAAACATATTTATCCTGTAACTGCAAGGGGAGGAGGAGGAAATGTCAGCCAGAAAACCCCTACCTCAGACGGCCCAGCCCTTCTCCTCCAAGTGACACTGCAAGGCACGGCCTGCGCCTCAATCACACAGCGGCACTGCATGGACTGCAGTGCTCCCAGGAGCTGGCCCCCACCTTCCATCTGTAAAAGCACTGCAACAGATAGAAAAGGGACTGTCAGTGGGTGGTCCAGAAAGCAGATAACTCAGCACAGGACAAAGATACATGTGAGGACCTGGATCTAGCACCACAATGACGTGTTTTAAGCATTCCTCTGGCCTCTGGGCTTTCATCCTGGTAACCAGTGCTGCATTCTTTCTTTCCTGTCGTCTCAGGGTGCTTTCCTTCTGCCTTGCTTGTCTCTGCTGCCGGCATCCCTGTGAGCCTCTTCCCTGGACCTTCTGACTCTGCTTGGTTTTCTTCTGTGGTGGGAGGATATCAGAATTTGCTTTGGTTACTACCAAGCTGCTGCTCTGGCCAGGGCAGGTAGAGGGGTAGGCTGGAAGCTCACGGCATGGATCTAAGATCAGGTCCTTGTTATCTGCTGCACTCCTCTCTCGGGTATCATGGAGAGGAACTTCAGGGATCTTTGGAAAGGGCTGCTTTTTCCAGTCACATGATACACCTTCATTATTTTGATGATCCAAAACACTTTTAATTGGGGAGCTAGAGTCCTCAGGGCTCGGTTGCTTGTAGGTCAGAAACTTACATGTAAGCCTTTGAGCCAGAGGAATAAATTCTTCTTCATCTTCACTTTCACTGCTTAGCAACCTGACTGGCTGCGTTTGTGTGACAGTTTCAGCTGTGTCTGACACAGGTGGTGAAAGTAACCCTGGTGTTGGAGGACAGGAGGCTTCAGAATCTGAGATGTCAACCACTACAATCTTCTCCTCCCTCTCAGGCTGTCTCCTCTTTGTTGAAGATGGTTCCTTCTTCAGAAAGGCAAATGTTGGCAACTCCTCAGAGTCACTATCACCAGAATCTCGTGAGGGTGATGACTTCCTTAGAGCCATCAGTATGTGCTATCAAATAATTCCCTAAAAGGAAAAGAGACATACGACACAGACTAGAGCATTCAATTCAGTCCACCAGCTGTGTTCCATAGCCAGGCTTTATGACATAAATATAAGATACAGAGAATACAGAAACAGAGAAATATGACATGGTCCCAACACATTCAGTCTGGAACTCTAACTCTTGGTAATCTAACAGGAATCCTCCTCAAATTCTTTCCAGGTCAAGTTGAGGTATAAACAAAGTAGAGTTACCATTACAAAATTTTAATGGGGGGAGGTGGTAACAAGATTTAACACCTCCACCCCCTTGTTGATCTTCACATTTGAAATGGAGATGTCAAAAGTTATTCTTTTTTGAGATGGAGTCTCGCTCTGGCACTCAGGTTGGAGTGCAGTGGCACAATCTTGGCTCATTGCAACCTCACTCCCAGGTTCAAGCGATTCTCCTGCCTCAGCCTAGCTGGGATTACAGGCGCCCACCATCACGCCTGGCTAATTTTTTTATTTTTAGTAGAGACGGGTTTTCATTATGCTGGCCAGGCTAGTCTTTTTTTTTTTTTTTTTTTTTGAGACGGAGTCTCGCTCTGTCACCCAGGCTGGAGTGCAGTGGCCGGATCTCAGCTCACTGCAAGCTCCGCCTCCTGGGTTCACGCCATTCTCCTGCCTCAGCCTCCGGAGTAGCTGGGACTATAGGCGCCCGCCACCTCACCCGGCTAGTTTTTTGTATTTTTTAGTAGAGACGGGGTTTCACCATGTTAGCCAGGATGGTCTCGATCTCCTGACCTCGTGATCCGCCCGTCTCGGCCTCCCAAAGTGCTGGGATTACAGGCTTGAGCCACCGCGCCCGGCCGCCAGGCTAGTCTTGAACTCCTGAACTCAAGTAATCTGCCCGCCTTGGCCTCCCAAAGTGCTGAGATTACAGGCATGAACCACCACAGCTGGTCAAAAACTGTTCTTTTTAAAAATTGAGACATAGGCTGGGCATGGTAGCTCATGCCTATAATCCCAGCACTTTGGGAGGCCAAAGCAGAAGGATCACTTGAGTCCAGGAGTTCAAGAACAGCCTGGGCAACATAGTGAGAACTCGTCTCTACAAAAAAATACAAAAATTAGCTGGGTATGGTAGCTCACACCTGTAGTCCCAGATACTGAGGAGGCTGAGGTGGGAGGATCGCTTGCACCTGGGAGGTCAAGGCTGCAATGAGCTGTGATTGTACCACTGCACTCCAGCCTGGGTGACAGAGTGAGACCCTGCTTTAAAGAAAAATAAAAATAAAAATAGAGATATAATTTGCACAGCACAATATCCTTTTAAAAGTGTACATTCAGTAGTTTTTTAGTATATTCACAATGTTGTGCAACCATCATCACTATTTTCATCACCTCAAAAAGAATTCCTGCAGCCATTAAGCAGTCACTATCCATTCCCTCCCTCTCCCCAGCTCCTGGCAACCATACATCTGTCTCTATGCATTTGCCTGTTCTGGATATTTCATATAAATAGAATCAAACAATATGTGGCCTTTTGTGCCTTTTTTCACTCAGCATGTTTTCAAGGTTTATCTGTGATGTAGCCTGTATCAGTACTTAATTACTTTTCATGACTTAATAATATTCCATTGTACGGATACGCTACATTTTGTTTATCCATTTATCACTTGGACATTTAATTTGTTTCCATTTTTTTGGCTATTATGAATAATGCTGCTATGAACACTGATGTACTACTTTTTATGGAGGTATGTTTTCAAATCCCTTTCGTGTATATACTTAGGAGTAAAACTGCTGGGTCATATGCAAAGCTAATCATTCCTGGAACATTTACTAACACTGTAGGTATGACCCAGGAGGAGACATGTAACCTGCCTAGGCCTCAGTTTCTTCCTTAGTAAAACAGGGATGATAACAGCACCCATTTTATAAGGTGGTGAGAATTAAATAAAATAATGCATACACCGCGCTTAGTACAGCATCTAGCACACAGCTGGCTGAATAAACTAAGTTGAATGACTAGGGAGGGGGCCTCATCTCTGACCCTTCGCTGGGCCTCCGTTGACATCTGCAAATGAGGGGAGTGAGACAAGCGGGCCCCTGTCCGACAAGCTCTGCGCCTCTCAGGCTGGCGGTCCGCTGCAGAGGCTCCTGGACGCCCTAGCCACCAAGACTCTGCAGATAGGTGCTCAGGAGGGAAGTCCCGCCTAATCCGCTGGCCTGCAGCGGGGTACACTCACCTGCAACTTCTCCCGCCACTCTTTCAACTGCCACGCAGGGCCCGGAAGTAGATCTCCTGATAGCGGAAGTAGAACATTTTCGAGACCGGAAGTGAGTGAACGCAAACATGGCGTCTGTGGTGCTGGCGCTGAGGACCCGAACAGCTGGTAATGGGACGCAGTAGTCAGAGCGGGGCGAGGCGGGGAGGCAGAGTGGAGCTCCAGCAGGGAGGGAAGGAGGTGATACTGATCCCCGCGGAGGACCCTGGATGCGAGGGGAAGTGTGTGGGCCACTCCAGGTTTGAGGGACGCTGTCGCTGGTCACGTGACACATCCTGGGTAGAACCATGAGTGGGGGAGTTGGAGGAGCACTTGGCCTTCTCCTGCCTCAGGAGCACGGACGGCTTTCTTGGCGGTTGGGGGTTTGGGTGGATCCTTTCTCTGTATGAGTATTAGTAACAATGGCACATTGGTGATGAAAAAATTAATCTATTCATTCAACAAATTGAGGTCTTACTTTGTGGTAGACACGGCGGCAGGTGTTCAG
Source organism: Mandrillus leucophaeus (assembly GCF_000951045.1). Classification (NCBI taxonomy): domain Eukaryota; kingdom Metazoa; phylum Chordata; class Mammalia; order Primates; family Cercopithecidae; genus Mandrillus; species Mandrillus leucophaeus. Next base: position 3,390,000 of record NW_012106363.1, read on the forward strand.
AAAATCAGCAGAAAACGTGAAGACATGGCTTCTAGCCCCCGAACGGTTTTCTCTGGTGCATAAGCCAATAAATGAACACATAAAGTAGTTGCAAACTGGCAAGTGCTGTGAAGAAAGAAAATGAGTGTGTGTGTGTGTTTTCTTAGATTGAACGGCGAAGGAAGTCTTCTGAGGAGATAACATTTAAGAACTAAAGAATGACAGGAGGCGGGGTATGATGGCTCATGCCTGTAGTCCCAACACTGGGAGGCCGAGGCGGGCGGATCGCTTGAGCCCAGGAGTTCAAGACCAACTGGGCCAGATGGCAAAACCCCATCTCTACAAAAAATACAAAAATTAGCCCAGTGTGGTGGCGCTTGCCTGTGGTCTCAGATACCCAGGAGGCTGAGGTGGGAGGATCACCTGAGCTCAGGAGGTCGAGCCTGCAGTGAGCCATGTACATACCACTGCACTCCAGCCTGGGTGACAGAATGGGGCCCTATCCTCACCCCCCCCCAAAAAAAAAAAGAATGACAGGAGACCTAGCCCTGTGTAGAGTGAGGGACAGGAGAGTGACTTGAGCCAGTTCTACATTTTGAGAAGCAAACTATTCCTGTTATGTAAATTTAAAGGGGATAGGAGTGGAAATGAGGAAATCAGATGGAAAGCCATAATATCCCTGAGCAGAGATGATTTAGCCAAGACGTTTGTGGTGGCAGTGAACTTGGAGGAAAATGGATGAATTTGAGATCTGTTCTGGAGTTAGCATCCACAGAGCTTGCTGGTGAACTGAATATGTGAGGTCAGCAAAGAGAAGGAATCCGCAGTGACTGTGGTTTCTGCCTAAGCAACTGACTGAATGGTAGCACCATTTACTTTGAGGAGGAGGATGGGGAGTAGGGTGAAGAGCAAATATTTGTGAATGAGATAATGTAAGTAAAGTAAAAGCCCAGCTCCTGAGCTTAGTAAGTATGTAAATGAATGAATAGATGTTTAAAGGTAGGTAGATCCTGGTGCTGGGCATTTAACATGTTGTCTTTCTGAGTCCTTATCTCTGGTCCTTTGCCGCAGTTAGTCTATGTTGTCATGGAAATGTCAGAAACCCAGGTTTCAGACACTCTGAACTTACAGGCTCCAGAGACCCACAAAGCTTCTCTAAAGACACTGGCATGGGCCTTAAATCATGGCTGTGTCTGGAGACCTGCAGGCAAGGAGTTGCACCCCTAAGCTTGTCATACAGCAAGGGACTACCATCTTAGTATGAATTTTAGTTTGTTTTACTTTTTCAAATGAATGCTATTGAGCACTTTGGAATGAGTATGGAGGGGTCAGATTAACAAGGGCAGTCTGTGGGTCATGGTTGGACCTCTGCTTGATGTGCTTTGAGAAGAAAGGGCCCAGCCTTCTGAAATGGCCAGGACCCTGTGGGAGCCACCTTCAGACCAGCTACCCTTTTAGTTTACTAGTATTTGGTGAGCAGTGGATGAGTGAATAGCTGAGAAAGTCATGGGTGAGGCCTGTAATCCCAACAATTTGGGATCACCTGAGGTCAGGAGTTCCAGACCAGCCTGGCTAACATGGTGAAACCCCGTTTCTACTAAAAATACAAAAAATTAGCCGGGCGTGGTGGCACACACCTGTAATCCCAGCTACTTGGGAGGCTGAGGCAGGAGAATCGCTTGAACCCGGGAGGCAGAGGTTGCAGTGAGCCAAGACTGCGCCCATTGCACTCCAGCTTGGGCAACAAGAGCAAAACTCCGTCTTAAAAAAAAAGAAAAAGTCGTGAGTGAGCCTGAAACAGAAGCCTCTCTGGATGTGCTGGGCTTCCCAAGTCTGTTCTGGCACCTCCATGGTGCATGAGGGTGAGTGAGCCTCTGAAGCAGGCAGCTCTGTGGTGTCCATTTCTCCTCAGCACATTTAGACTAAATGTGTCAGGACCCAGAACACATGATGTTTATTTTTTTCCATTTATGTTTCACTGCTCTCCCGCCCCCTCCCCCAAAAGAAGAAAGCCAAGGACCTTCAGGTATTCCCTGAGAACTAATACACTCAGTGGCACTTTTGCTCCCCTGACACATCTTTCTCATCTCCCCACCACCTCTCACCTCTCAGCATGTGCCCCATTGAGGCAGAAATAGTTTGAGCCTGTCTGTCTGAACAATGTTTCTGTTTTCTTTGCAGTTACATCCTTGCTGAGCTCCACTCCTGCTACAGCTCTTGCTGTCAGATATGCATCCAAGAAGACGGGTGGTAGCTCCAGAAACCTTGGTGGAAAGTCATCAGGCAAACGCCTAGGCATTAAGAAAATGGAAGGTGAGGATGTGCCTTGGCTTCCCCTTCCCAGCTGCACCCTGTCCTGGTGTTCCTTAGGAGAGCAGAAGAACCCTGCATGTTCCTGGCCCTATTCTTCCTCACCATCATAATTGTCTCCAGATTAAAGGAACAGATAAGACCTGAGGAAGGGTCATAGGGTGGGTGGGTATGAACCATAACTATGCAATTAGAGATAAGAGCTGCTGGGTGGCAGATCCTGCAGTGCTTGTGTTGGACTGTCTGGGAGTTGTTTTTGGCCAGGGGCAGGCTTGGAAGTTGGTATGCAGCATTTAGGCCATCATGTTTTCTTGGTAGTTTGCTATGCTGCCCCAGTCACTGTGGACTTCTCTTCTAGGTCACTATGTTCATGCTGGGAACATCATTGGAACACAGCGCCATTTCCGCTGGCACCCAGGTGCCCATGTGAGTTGCTCTGTTGCTGCCCCCTTTTTCCTTTCTAGGATGACCTCTCCTTGCCCCTAAGCATGGTAGTAACAGTTGCATGTATTGGGTGCTTACCAAATGGCAAGCATTGTGCTGATTCCCATGCCTACACGATCTCATTTCTTCCTTACTGCATCCCTGTGAGGTGGGTATTGTCTCTATTTTACAGGTGAAATGCCAGAGACTTAGAGGGGGTGGAAGGAGCAAGTGACTGCTGGGATTTGCACCAGGTCTGCCTAACTCCCAGATCATTATGTTTTGCTTTGGTGTTGCATTGGCCTGGTATTCTTGGTTCTTCTTTCTAACCCTCAGTTCTTGGAGGACAAGATATCTAAAATATTATTTTAGTCTTGGGAAACTAATTTCAATTTATTAGTTTTTCATTATGTCTAAGATCTCTCCCTTTGCATAGACTTACTTGTAGATGGTTGAAAGATAGCTTGAATTTATTGAAATAGAATTCAGTATGCCAGAAATTAGGTTCATACCAGGTGGGGATTTCAGTTTCAGCAAGTTGGCATCATTTTTATAGGGTAGGACAGTTCTTTGTTACAGAGACAGAACGATACTCTACTCTTCACATTATTTTAAATATTAGTTTCCTTTGTAAACAGTTTCCCTTCCCTCACCCCTTTTTGGATAATTTCATATGTAGTAGCTTTACCTTTTAGAACTTAAGACATTAGATGTGTAGCTATGTCAACAACAATCAAAGCTAACATATTTTGAGCTGGACGGTATTCTAAGCCCTTTATGATTGTTGACTATGAATCCTCAAATTGATCCTGTAAAGTAGCTAATATTATTCCCATTTGACAGATGAAAAAAAACGGAGGCACAGTGAAGTAAACTTGCCTAAGACCACACAGGAGTAAGTAGCAGTGCTGGTATTTGAACCAGACATCCTGGCTCCAGAGCCCATTCTTTTAATCAGAGAGACAGAATAGTGCTGGACTACCTGGGTAAAATCTGCCACACACCCAGCCTGAAGTTCTAAAAGAAAAAGCTAAAAAATATGGTTAAAAACTGTACATCCAACATAGTTTAACCTCTCTGCTTCGTATTTCTCATCTGAAAAATGGCATTGGAGATAATACCTCTTTTACAAGGTGAGGATTAAATGACTTAATGGGTATTAAAGAGCTTACATGGGTATTAGCTGATGCAATAGTATGATTGTTTTATTGGCATATGCATTATACATATAGCTTTGGTCTATATTTTCCATAGAGCCTAAACTTTATAAATCACTACCCAGATGAAAATTTACATCAAACTAGTGTTTTAATATGACATATGACAGTTCTAGTGTTGTTTAAGTCTTAAATGAAGATTTAGGGCATCTTCCTGGGTTTTGGGATCTGTCCACTTTGGCTTCTGACCAGTTACATAGACATGGCTCCAGGTAACAGCCCCCTGGGACTGAACAGTGACCCACGTTGGCTGTTGGAGCTTTCTTTTCCCTCATTTGTTATGAGTCAGTAAAGAAGCAGAAGGTTTGGAAGTGCCAGCCAGTGGGAAAGGGAACCTGAGATGGCATTCTCTGATCCCCCTCTTCGACCCCAGGGCGTGGCTCTGTGTGAGAAGTCTGTCCCAAAATTCTGGGACGGGCCACCTCGCTGACCAGCTGACCAGGTCTGTGTGTTGCAGGTGGGTCTTGGGAAGAATAAATGTCTGTATGCCCTGGAAGAGGGGATAGTCCGCTACACTAAGGAGGTCTACGTGCCTCATCCCAGAAACACGGAGGCTGTGGATCTGATCACCAGGCTGCCCAAGGGTGCTGTACTCTACAAGACTTTTGTCCACGTGGTTCCTGCCAAGCCGGAGGGCACCTTCAAACTGGTAGCTATGCTTTGATGTCCTGTTTGAGGCCATCAGACAGACTGGAGCCCAGGTGACAGGAGATGGTGATACCAGAAGTCAAGGGTTGGGGCGACGACACGGCCTCCCAAGGAAGAGGTCTGCTTGATGGTGACTCTGCAGGAGACTCTGAAGTGACTGCTGGGAAACCCTTTGGGAGACCTGACCTGGGGCCAAAAATAAAGTGAGCCAGAGTCATGAACGCATGCTATTTAGGGACACACCTGGATGGAACTGCCTAGTGATTTGTTGGTCCTTACCCAGGTTCTCTAGTGCACACCAAGGGGGAGCCTCAAAGCAAGAAAGAACGTATCTGAGTGAGGAAATGAGAAGGGGGACTTGCTTTGGCACTGTCCTCCAGAGGGGAAGGAGGGGAGCTCGTGCTTGAGGGTGTCATTGCTGCTTCCCCTCTTAGATCCCAGGAAAGGCCAGGGGCTGGGCCCTGGGAGGAGGGGTGGGGGCAGCCAGTAAAGGAAGCAACACAGTCATGTTCTTCTCCCGTAGCCACATGCAAAGGGAGCTGGGGCTGTAGCCCCAGAGATAGCCACAGGAAAGCCTCTTCCCTACCTCTCCAGGTCTAGGGCAGAGAGAGAGCTTGTGGGATGGCAGGATATGCTTCTGGGAGGCTCCGTCAGGCCTCATCTGCCCTGGACTGCCGAGGTCTTTCCAGTGGTAGGGCAGAGTAGGTAACAAATGGCTTCTTCCTGCTCACCTGAAGAGCTAGGCCTACCAAGCCCACATTCTCTTCTGGTTCTTGATTTATCTCAAACGATAAACAGTAGCAAAGAATCTGGCTTCAGGAATACTCAGTGAGGGCTTAGAGTGGGCAGGGGTCAGGCCACTCTATTGTCATCCCAGCCAGGACCTTTAGAGGCTTGCCTTTGAGTGGAGGAGCCAGGAAGAAAATCTCATTTTGGATGATCATTCCTGGCTGTTGGAGGTAGGTGGTGTTGGCTACGGTCCCAGAGAGGGGCCTGTTGGGTCCAGTGGCTTCCTTTCAGGGACTCTACTCTGCCTTGAAGGCAGGCACTCCAGGGATTGAGGTCAGAGAAGCCTCCCAGTTCTGGAGTTCTGCCTTGAACATGTCATCTTGCTTTCCCAGAACATTACCCTGGATTCCTCATCTCCTGCACATCCTTGGCAGAGGTGACCTGGGATTTACTTTGGCACCATGTGTGGGGGCATCAGGTACCAAGGCCCAGCTGGAGTAGTCTTTAGGCAGGGGAGATTGATGGGGGCTGTCTCCACAGGCTCAGTGTTCTCCCGTCCAGTCCCCTGGAGAAAGGGGAAGAGCCGGACAGAAGTGGTTGCTGCCTCCTACACTGTGGTGTTCCCCTGAGTAGGGCAGGTGGTTGCTTCCCGGGATGGCTGAGTAGAGCCACAGCAGGCCGGCGGTGGAGGCAGTGACCTTATGGCGTCCTCATAGCTTGGTGGCAGCTGAAGAAATGGGAGAGCAAAGGTGTTAGCCACTTTCTTGCTCTCCTCCCATATATGCACCACCCTTTCTTTGGACTGTTGCTTTCTGCATCTCCCCTGGAGATGTTGGCTCCATGGAAACCCCTCTGGTTAGCCCTCCCTGGGCTGGGGTCTGCACCATCTACACAAGAAGTGAACTGGGGCCTCCACTCATATCCTTGAGTTCTCCACTAGTGGCCCTTTTCCTGACCCCAGGGCCTCTAATTGGGTATTGTGTGTTAAAATGCAGTAAGTGAAAAGGTGGGTTAGCCAGGGCACCCAGGGCTGAGAAGGCTGGACATTCACCTCTCTGCAGGCCCGGAGCCCGAAGCGTTGTGCAATCAGCTGGTGAATCTGTTGCTGCCGGTCCTTCTTTTGAACACTCTCATAGCTGGGCAGGCAAGCTGGCTGCCACAGGGGCAGCTGGTGGCTCCTGGGCAGCCCCACACAGAATACCTCAGCCACCTGGGAGTGGCCCTGTGACCAAGAAAAGCCAAGGGAGCCAGGGAGGCATGCACCAGCGTTATCCAGCTTCGGTCTGGGTCCTCTTCCCCAGAGCAAGCCTAAGTTCAGGGTATTGCACTCCTCCCTCTCCTCCAAGAAGCCTCTCCAGTCTTCATCCCATCCTTCCCCTCCCCTGCATTCTTTTTAGTCCCCTTAACCACACTAGGTCCCTTGCCTGGCTTCACAACCCCAGCACGCACTTCTTCCTCCATCCCAGGTGGCAGGTCCAGGGGTCCTCACCTGTATCCCCTGGGACTCTCGGCTCCTTTCCCCTGGCTGGACCTCGGTGTGGCATCCCATGGTGCTGAAGTAGGGAGGTGGGCAGTCCTGGGATCATGAAGCACAACTCAAGGTGAAGCTCAGGGTCAGTGGGCAAGACAGCAGATTCCAAACCCTTTATTTCCCTCCATGCCCCTTTCTCCATCCCTTTAATCCTCTCCACCTGGGCCAAGGCACAAAGCTCAGACCCTCAGCATTTCTGGAAAGGACTAGGGTGTAAAGATAATGCACTCCTTCTGGCCACTAGCTCATTCTGCCACCGTCTGGTAGCCAGGTCTGATGACCTTTGGTGGGGAGTCAGAGAAAACCACCTCCTGTCCCTACCCCTCCATCCTGTCTGGTGCTCAGTGTTGGAATATGGTGTCAGAGCCTGGGGGGCTGCAGCTCAGAAGATTTTGTTTCCTTTCTGTACAGGATGCCATATGGCACGCTGTCCCTGGGGAGAGGACTGACAGTGCTGTTGTTGCCACTTACCCCCTCCCCCAGAAGTCGGGGTTCTGTACTTTCCCTTGGGAGCTGGAAAAAGACCTTGTCTTCACTGAGCAGCTCCTTGCACTGAGTTATGTTTAACAATGGTCAGGGAGGGGCCTAGATGTTATTAACCCTTTCCACGCTGCTCCCCTGACTCAGAGGGAACCCAGGCTGGATGCTGCAGAGAAAGATTCCAAAGGCCCTTTCCATACTGAACAATTGTTTCTCCTTGGTCAGAGGACAGGTGCCCTTTTGTCAGGATTTGGGTCAGGGTGGGGGCCATGAAGGCAAGGGGTTGGTGGGTCAGGGTGCTTACGTATTGGCTGGGACTCCGGAAGAAGTGGCAGGTGCAGAGGACCTGGCAGCACTGGGGGTCGCGCTGGTGCAGCAGCAGCAGCAGCAGCAGGATGGCCATGATGAACACCGCAGATGAGGCTGCCCTCCCCCCAGAGGCACCATCAAGGGGCAGCCTGGACCCAGCACATGCAGGCCCATTTTCTCACCAGATTGGAATTCACTCCAAAAGCTGGTGTAGGAATGACCTGCCTGGGACTGATACCAGCTTAACAAGGCAAACTGAGGTGCAGGCAGCTTCCTTTTTGCTACAGTATCAAGTCCTTGGGGCAGAGATTTGTGAGGGGGAGCAGAGTAGCCCTGTCCCTTCCCTGCCTGCAGCCCAGGGGGTGATGTGTGTAAGGGAGATTTTACAGAGACACAAAGGGAGGGGATGGAGCAGATACCCTGAGAAACAGTGGATCTGAGGAGGCAGGAGAGGACCCAAGAGCCCAGCTCAACAGCCCCTGGTGCCCAGCTCCTCTCGTTACCAAAGATTGTGGCATCATAGGACCTGGCACAGGGAAGGGACCAGAGGGATCAAAGGCCAGCCGTGCACAGCATACTTCTCAAGTCTTAGCTGGGGAGGGCTGTTGCTTGAGGTGACCCTATAGATGAAGAAGCTGGGCTTTGCCTACGGTGCCTCTGCCCCACCCCTGGGACACGGAATGGCAGTAGGTACTCACCGGTGGCCATGACTATGGCTAGGAGGCTGTTGTCCATGGTGATGTCTGCACACGGAGAAGCAGTGGCAGGGGATGCCAGGAAAGGGCATCAGCCTTGAGGGCAGCCAGCAGGGCCACAGGGCTGACCCTCCCCCCAGGTGCCACACCCCTCCCTGGGAACCCTGGCTTGGAAGAACAGCTTCATTCAGAGCAGGGGCATCTGTAAGCAGTTTTCCAGGCTCTCGGCCTCTCCTGCCTCTGTAGGCCTGGCATCTATGAGGGTCCCGCTACAACCTTCAGAGCAGGGGTTGGGAGGAACAGGCCCTGCTTCTGCTGAACCTGACAGCCAGTGGGACTCCAACTCGCTCAGATCTCCGCACTTCTCAGTTCCAGATCCCTCCCAGCTCCACTGCCCACCTCCACTTCCCATTGGCCCAGGTAACTGGGCTCTGAATGTCAATTGGCTGTCTTCTGGTCTTGGCTTTCACCTCTAACAGAACCGTGGTGTCCATGGTTGCCCTGGAAACCGGGTACGCCAGGCCATGAAATACAAAAGCCTCTGTCCAGGCTCTTCTCCTCCCTCCAAAGCAGTTATTGTGTAGCTCTGGGTGCCCAGCCTGCCTGCACCCGCTCCCTACCCCCACTGTGTGTCCTGCCTGGCCCAAATCCTGAATTTGAACCCAGGGGCCCAGCCTGGAGTGGATTTCAAAACCTCAAAAAACCCAAGCCTCCAGGCTGAGCTAACCCTACAGAAAGGTGGGGGGGGGTAGAGAACACTGTCTGCTAGGAACTCGGGCAGCAAAGCTGGGCTCCCACTCACCTCAGTGACCTGAACAGGGGAGAGAATGGGAGAGGAGTGCCTCCACCCCCAAGCCTGCCCTCTGAACCTCTCAGGAGTCGTCCTGGGGCCTGGTCCTGGGTCCTGCAGTGCTTCGAACTCAGTGGGGCCAAGACAGGCCTGCCAGAGCAGCAGGGGTGGGGCTACGCTTCCCTGGTTCTGCCTGCCTGCTTGTTAGAAAGGCCTGAGAAGCTTTAAAAGCATACCATTGTGGGTTGCCACCTCAGACCCATTAAATCAGAATCCTCTGTCAGGATCACGACTCACTTGAGTTGAAGAATGTAAACTCAAAATGTTTACAGCAGGTGACAATAATGGCTAACTACGACCTGATCTAATATGGTGAAGGACAGGGATGCAGCAAGTGCATGTCCTACCTAAGGTTTTTTTTTTTTTTTTTTTTAATAGTACTTTGAGGCCAGGAGTAGTGGCTGATGCCTGTCATCCCAATGCTTTGGGAGGTTGGAGCAGGAGGATTGCTTGAGGCCAGGAGTTTGAGACTAGCCTGGGCAACATGAGAGAGACCCCTGTTCTACCAAAACAAAAAAAAAAAAGAAAAAAAAAGCCAGGTATGGTGGTGCACACCTGTGGCCCTAGCTACTTAGGAGGATCGCTTGAGCTCAGGAGGTCAAGGCTACAGTGAGCTATGATCATGATCGTGCCTGAACAACAGAGCCAGACCCTGTCTCTAAAAATACTACTACTACTTTGAAAACTGTTGTGCTAGCCTAACACAGCACAGCCATAGTCCAGGTTAAACCCACCGGCTAGTTTGTGAGCTCTTGGGCAGCAAAGTCTAAGTGTTCTAATATTTACTGCCCGTGCCTAAAATGCTGAACGTAGTTGTTAATTTTTCCTCTTTATTGACCTGAGAGTTGATACTGGGAAACAAAACCCCCAACATTCTAGAGAACCAGGGTATAGCTTCAGATGTTCACTAAAATAGCAGCCAGAAGAAAATGAATAATCTTAGCCTCCGAACCTAAGCACTCTTTCCTTTGAATTCTTGCCATTAGTTCCTTCCTACTTACCTGCCCGGCCAGGCTCTTATGTGAGCAGGAGAGTGTAGTGACTGAGTGGCTCTGGAGGCTTCCTGCCTCTTTCTGAAGGCTGCTGCCATCATCTAATAGTTAGCTGTGACTTTGGGCTCGTCATTTCACAGCCTCAGTTTTCTGATCTGCTAAATGACGATAATAAAAATGCCTCCCTTCTTCCTCCAAGAGCTGTAAGGATTGAGATACTGCAGGCATGATCAGCCGACAAAAACCCCAATGCTGTTATCAGTTGGTTGTCAGCACTGCCCCCTCCTGGCAACTAGGAGAACTTGACATGTGGCAGCCTGGGTGGGAATTTGTTCCCCAACCTGAACTGAGATCAGTGTGGCTGGCTGATAGGGTGACTTTAGAGGTCTAGAAACCTTCACCCTTGCTCCCACATTAAGTAAGGTGTGAAGGACTGATACCAAGCCCTGGATGACAACGGCAGGAGAGTGGGAGGGGGAGAGGAGGCTTGGGAAAGGGAGGGAGGATGGACAACCCTTTTCAACATGGGTCCTAGGACAGTGACCAGGGACCTAGGCTGCTGCTGTTCCTGCCCCTAAAAGAAAAGCGCCCTAATCATAACCACCAGGCCATGGCTGGGATTGCCTCTGTTGAAGGTACCCCGCGTGGCAGGGCCAGGCTTCTAGGATGGGCCCTGCTAAGGCCAAGGATAGAGGAACCAGCATCTGCTGCAGCCTGCCCTGGTGGTGGGGGTGGGAGTGCTGGGTCAGGGCTCTCAAACTAAGCTCAGGTCCTGCTGGTCCCCTGGCCTGCTGGGTGGCAAAGAAGAAGTCTTCGAGCCTCTCTGGGCCTGTTTACCCCTCAGAAAAAAGGAGTTGGATTAGATGTTTGTTTTTTGAGACTATCACCCAGGCTGGAGTGCAGTGGTACAATTTTGGCTTACTGCAGCTTCAACCTCCTGCTTCAGCCTCCTGAGTAGCTGTGACTACAGATGTGTGCCACCACGCCTGGCTAATTAAAAAAATTTTTTTTCATAGAGACGAGGTCTCACTGTGTTGCCCAGGCTGGTCCCAAACTCCTGGGCTGAAGCAATCTTCCTGCCTCAGCCTCCCAGTGTTGGGATTACAGGCGTGAACCCCTGCACCCAGGCTAGATGAGTTCTTGAGTCCCTCTTGGGTGTATTCTAAAGTGTTCTCCATCTGAGGGAATGAGATCTTTACCTTCTCAAGGCTACCAGCTAAGACTTCTGGAGAAGACCCAATGAATGGTGATGGCTTCCTGACACCCAGGAGGAAAAACACAGAGCCCAGAGCAGAGAGATAGAGATATATTTCTTCTGTTGCATATTTCAGACTTCACGCTGAGCTTCAGGCACAATTACTCCAGGTTCTTCTGAGAGTCTTGACAGAGTCTTCTTCCCACGCTGCTCGTGTGACCTCACACTTCCAGTGCTCACCTGGGAAACTCTGCATGGCTCTCAGTGGGCCCTGACCCTGCCTTTCCCATCCAGGGGCAGGGTATGCTGGAAAGCCCTGGAGCCAGCCCCACCCCACTTCCAGGGTCCCCTGGCTACAAAATAACTGTCCTGCTAGAGCCCAGCTCTGCAGTGCCCCCCATATCACCTATTCTTCAGGCCTTAGAGCCTGGCAGGGCACTTGCACCCTCGTGGAGCCTCAGCCACGAGCACCACAGGCCCACGCTGGGGGATGAGGCCCTGGAGAGTGAGGCAGGCCCAGCCTCATCCAGAACAATAGCAGGTGGGCTCGGCAGGCCCCTGCTCCCCACAGACATGGCCCACTTCCTGGGGCTGCTCTGAGCCCTATTGCACATCTTCTGTTCTAGTTTCTCCCCCCACCACCCATTTTCCTTTTTAAGTTAAAAAAAAAAAAAAAAAAAACTAGAGAGGAAGGCAAGGAAGAGCTGGGTGTGGAATGCTGCTGGCACCCTTCTCACGTTCCCGCCAGCCCTCTGATCCCCAGCAGAGACATCAGCAGTAGTGCATACTGTGTCCACCCTGTCATCTGTGTGGGTTCTTGATGGCTGAATGGGTGTGCAGCCTGGGCCTCTGGTTCTTGCCTGTGGGAGGGGACACCCCTCCATTGTCTGTAAGGTGCAATTCCCCGGGTTCTCCACGGGTACTGGCTGGGGCCCTGCTACCTGAGTCGCCCGTCTGCTTTGACAGGTCCCAGCTCTGATTTGGGGTCGGGGGACAGAGAGCTCCAGCTGGTCAGTCTGCAGGGCTCCAGGGAGGGGCAAGCAGAGGGGCTTATGGCACACAGTCCGGCCACAGACCAGAAGCTGCTCAGTTCCCTGTCTGTCCAGGCCTCGAGTGCAGGGCCTGTGAGCTGTGTGTGCCGCTGGGCAGCCTCCTCTGCGAGCTCCGGCTGAGGCAGGTTCAGGATGCTACTCAGGCCCTGGAAACTCTGCTCCATGTACTCATTGTGGGGGGGTCCCGCATGCAGCCAGCTGGCATCATCTGTGGGTGCAGAGCAGGCAGTAAGCACCCCCCACCACACACAGACTCTGTGGAGGCCAGACCCAGGAGTTGGGTACCTCAGTTCCTGTCACAGCCCTACTTCTGAGTCACAGCTTGCTGAGTGACCTTGGGCTAATCCAAGGGACTTTCTGTGCCTATAAAACTGAGTTTTATAAAATCAAGGCAGTAAGCTCTAGACTCCCAACTTTAGGATGCAATAAAGCAGTGGGTTCAAGGCACTTTAGGAAAGAAGGGAACAGTCTGGTTTGTGTCCCACACCCTTTCCTGACCATCATCGGGGGTTCCTGGAGCCCTCAGAAGCCTGTATTCGGGCACTTCAGCCCTTCATGCACAGACACTGGCCAGCTCTGTCCCCTCAGCTTAGAGCACCTTCTCTGACTTTGTCCTTGAGGCGCAGCCCCTGTCCCTACCTGCTGTGCATTGCTGCCATTCTTCCCTTGACTGGGAGGTCCAGGTGTGTGGGGGACACAGCTTGCCTGCCCTGGATCCTGGATCTGCTGCAGCCCCCACCAGCACCCCCTCCTCCTCTAGGGTACCCCACCTCTTACCCACCTTCTTGTGATAGGACGGGGTGGGGGAAAGAAACACCTACAATTATCACCACCTGCATACTGGCCACTTTCCCTCCAGAGGCTCATCCCTCATATCTTCCAGGGGAGTTACTTGTACTAGGCCCTTCCTTGCCGGAAATTTGCCCAGCCTTTGTCTCTGTTCAGAGCCTACTCCTTTAGCCTCAGCCAAGTGGGCAGAGAGCCACATGACCCTGCCCACCTGGCCAGAGAGTGGACTGGGACAGCCAGTCAGATTTTCTGTCCCAAGAATGTGGAACCTGGGAACTAAAAGTCCCTGGTCAGTGTCTGTTGCACTGAGATGCCATGGATGGGGAGCCAGAGCCTGAGGTCGATGCATAGAGACACGACAGGATGAGGAGCAAGATTGCCCCAGAGAGATGGAGAAAGCACCTCTGGTTCACAGTAAGGCCTGAGACATTTCCTAGCTTTGTGAAGGAGACCTCTGCATTCTTCCAGTCTTCTCCCCTTTTTAACTCAAGCTCGGTTGAGTGGATTTGTGTCGCATGTACCACAAGGTCCCTGATAGGTGTACTATTCCTGCTTCACGTGCTAAGACTGAGGCCCAGGAAGGCCAAGTAACTTCCAAGGACAAAAGGCCAATGAACCCGTCAGAGTTATGTTCCAAACCAAGTGTGCGTGACTGTAAAGTTCCCCTTTCCACCACACTGCAGTGCAGGACCCTGCTCACTACAGGAAAGAAGATCAAGGTCTCAGCCTTTCCATGCTTCCCTTACTCTAGGGATGGGAATCAGCTCTGATGGTTGGCTTCTTGGGGTCACCTCTCTGGCGAGTCCTATTCTGTCTGGCTTCTGGGCCTCATTTGAGAACTGCAGTCTTACCTTTCCTGAGAGGTAGTTTGCGGTTGAAGGTCAAGGGCAGCACAAGGAAGCGGGTCTCACCCAGTGGTTCCCAGAACTGAAGGAGTCGAACAGTCCAGGACCCTGGCCGCAGGGGCCGGCTCAGTGGGGGCTTGTATTGCGTGACCTCGGTCTCCGTATCTACTGTGATGTCATAAGATGTGGCCACCACATAGGTTGGGTCGATCCAGACCACTGTGGCTGTGAGGTTGGGGCCCCGGACCCAGCGCTGCACGGCCACAGGCTCGTCCAGCGGCCCCAATAACCCCCCAAAGTTCCGGAAAAGACGCTCTTTGGGGTCCCAGTCAGTGCCAACCTGTAAAGAGAGAGGCAGCTGGGCAGGAGTGTGGGGGAAAGGTCCTTCTCCCCCCTCTGAGGCTGCCTCTCACTGTGTAATCTCAGGCCAGTCACTGTCTCTTTCTGGGCCTCAGTTTCCCCATCTGCAAAATGAAGGGGTCAGACTAGGAGATCTTTAATATCTCTCCTAGCTCTGAGATTCGTTCTAGGCTTCCATTCTGACTGCTAGGCAGTGGAGGTCAGTTGCCGTTATTGGGGACCATACGGCAGGGATGAGGTTCAAAGTCCCACCCAGAGACCATTCCCACATGAAGGCAAAGTCTCTAAGAAAGAGACAATGAGGAGGGGCCGGGCGTGGTGGCTCACGCCTGTAATCTCAGCATTTTGGGAGGTCGAGGCAGGTGGATAACGAGGTCAGGTGAAACCCTGTCTCTACTAAAAATACAAAAAAAAAAATAGCTGGGCGTGATGGCGTGTGCCTATAGTCCCAGCTACTCGGGAGGCTGAGGTAGGAGAATCGCTTGAACCTGGGAGGCAGAGGTGCAGTGAGCCAAGATCGCACCACTGTGACAGAGCGAGACTGTCTCAAAAAAACAAAACAAAAAAAAGGCGATGAGGAGCCACTTAGAAGCGTACTTTCATGGCCCAATTCGAATGTCCCTGCCCCTCTAGGAGAAATCGCTGTAGTCTGGAAGATTGGGCTTGTGTTGTAGTGGAAATGATAATTCCCTCCCTGCTCCCTGAATGTCCTCTGCATACCCAACCAGGAAGTGCTCCTCAGTGTGCACAGGCTGGGGGCTGACACAGGATGTCTGCATAGGGGCATCACCATGCCTGCCATGACTGGGAAAAAGAACTTTACCCCTCCCTTGGTGTCTGTCTCCCTTGGTCTCTTCCCACTACCCCAAGTCTGGCTAGGTGTTGGGAGAAAGCAAGGGGGTGGGGAGACCTGTCCCACCTCCAGACTCTGGAGCCGGCTGGCCTGGTCACTGCGCCCCAACAGCTTCAGCGACCCCTGGGGCATCAGCCACATCTCAAGCGTCTCTGCCGGCCCCTGGGCTGAGGGCTGCACCGCCTGCGTCACCAGGTAGCCCTGGAAATGGTCGTCGTAGAAATACAGGTGCACGCTGGACGGCAAGCCCCTGGGCTCAAACCTAAGGTGCCAGCAGGGAGAAAGGGAGATGCCATCAGCACACCTGACTTGGCCTGGAGTCCCCTCCCCAGGCACTTCCTTCCCCCAGATCTCACCCCCACAGCACCTGCATGCCTGGCTCTAGCCTTGTTTTCGGTATTTGCATTTTTCCCTGCCTCAGACTGGGGCCTTGTTGTGGGCAGGGGACGTCACTCTCTGGTTGGCCTCCCCCTAGGGCACCACACCCCAAGTGTCTGCTGTATGTCAGAAGGGGGTCTCACCTGCAGAGTGGGGTGCCCAGTGGGGGTGCAGCAGTGGCGGCATGGTGCAGGCTGAGGCGGGCGAAGGCCGTGTAAGCGGTGAGCATGACATCACTGAGCCCACTGGGGCCATCCGCCATGTCGTAGGTGCTCTCCCAGTAGGCCTTGAGGGCTGGCGTGCCGGGGGGATAGCTGCCGTACAGGTGGAAGTCCAGGATTTCCAGCACCTCCTGGTTCACAGTCGACTCGAACTTCCGGGCGAAGAAGGTGGGTCTGGAGACTTGCTAGAGCAGGAGAGGCAAGGAGGGTGAAGGGCTCTGGAAGCCCCAGAGGGCATGGCAGGGCCGGCCCCTCAGCACTGCCTAGAGCTCAGCCTCCTGTGGCTTTTCCTGCTGCTGTTGTAGTCCCAGACCCCTGAGGGCTGCTCCAGGCCGAGGCCCCCCAGATTTTCTGACTGGCCCACCCTGCTGTTCTCCTGGTGAAAAGCCAGGGGAGAAGACCTAGCCAGGGGCAGCCTTGGGGCCTCGGGCAAGCACCTGCAGCCGGAGGAAGTCCTGTGGCTTGAAGTCGTTGGGGGAGCAGCCGCACCAATCCACGATGTGCTTGTACTGGCACTTGCAGCCCAGCTTGCGGTTCCAGTTGGTGACCCGCAGATTGTTGTCCACGAGGGTCTCACAGGCCAGGCTGTTCTCCAGCACCGTGTGGAAGAAGGACTTCAAGCAGCAAGGGAGGGTGGAAGGTGAGCTGTAGGCAGCCCAACCCATGCCCTCCCCGGCCTTCATGCCTGCTGGGCCACCCACCTCTGCTGGGAGCAGTGTGTATGTGTAGAACTGGCGTAGCTGGGCCACAAGCAGGTCATCTGTGTACACCACATACTCCACAAAGCTGCGTGTCAGCACAAACCAGTCAGAACCGCCATCCACCACGATGCCTGCCGGGATCTGCCGCTCACCCAGGCGCCACATGTGCGAGTCACACTCATGGAAGAGCCGGTCCAGGCCCTGTTTCTTGATGAACCTGCCGGCGGCAGAGAGGCCATGGCTGGGGATCCTGCAGGGTGGGGTCTAAGCTCCTTCATCTGCCTGGCAACCAACACTCCTCAACCTGTGACTGGTGTGGAGACTTCGAAACCCAGGACTGGAGCCACTGAGCCCAACTGTGTTGGGGGTGTTGGGACAAGACCCTGGGGCCAGGGCCTCCTTTCCCACCCCCTCACCTGGAGTTGTCCCGGCCATGTGACTTGAGGAAATTCTTGTCCCGGTTCTTGGATAGGAATGCCACCAGTTCCTCATTGGTCCTGATGAAGGAATGGGGTGACAGGCAGCCAAGTGAGATAGTTGTGCAGTCACTGGCACAGAGCAGACCTTCTGACTTTTCTCTCTCCCTGAATGCTGTCTGGCCGTGTGCCCTACCCCTGGCTGATGTCTGGGGTGGTGAGCACCAGAGGCCCCTGAGGAAGACCACCCCATCCTTCCTCTGCCCCTTGCTGTCTGATCCAGCACACCAGGTACAGACCTCTGGCTCCTCCTCCTCCTCCCCATCTCCTATCATGCTCAACTCTCAGTTCATCTTACACCAACCCCTCCCCTAAAACATGGCTGGGGCCCAGGGGCCCATGTCTGAGCAGGGCGGATCCCAGAGTTAGGCTTATGGGGCAGAGAAGGTCCACCAAGGCCCTGCAACCCCAGGTGCCCAGACAGGCGTCCCCTCCCATCCAGAGGACTCAGAGACCCATCCCCACACCTGGTTGGGTAGTCAGTGGCACTGAGGTTGATGAAGAAGTCCCAGGCCCAGCCAGGCACCTCTAGCAGGTCCCGCATGCTCCGCAGGTACATCCTTAGGAGGCTGGCCCCGCCCCAGATGGTGACCATGCGCCAGGGCGTCACCCGCACATTATCATAGCGCTGGGCCAGCTCCACCACCTCCCGGTGCAGGTAGTCGGAACGCTGGTGGGGAGGAGACACTCAGCTAGCCCCCAGTGTTATCGCCATCCCCACTTCCACCCCAGGACAGAGTGAAGGGACACAAGACAGGGAAAGCACAGGGCAGGACTCCAGCCCCTAAGCAGCTGAGCTGGCTCGTGCTGCCACCCCCCTGTTCAGGGCCTCAGTTTCTCTCTCTAGGCTACCTGGGCCAGGTCAGAGACCCTGTCTGTCGGCAACCTTCTGTTTCTGCTCTGCTCACCCCAGACCCCTTGGCCTCTCCCCACCACAATACCTTGTCCACATGGATGTAAAAGAAGTGCTGCTCGTGATAGACGGCCTTGAGGAGACGCTTCAGCTGGCGGATGGCGCGGCCGTGAACCACCAGCATATAGGCGATTCGCACCGGGGGGCCATCCACAGGCTGGGCTCGGCTCTCATCCCACTGGATGCCGGGGCTCATCTTCCCTGAGAGCAGAGGACAGGCGTTGGCGAGGCCCCCCAGGGTCACAGGGTCAGGGTGAGATGGGAAGAGGGAGCTGCCTGCCTTCCAAAGAAGCCTAGAGTTGGAGCCCCATGCTCCTGGGTCCTCACTCTGCCCCTGCCACTTAGTAAGTAACTGGATGAAGTCTTAGGCAGGGAGGTAGGCCCCCCTTGGCTCTTTCTTCCTCAGAGAGATGGGAGTGTGGATCCGGGCCATGCCACCTCCCTGCCCCAGCCTGGGAAGGGCTGGAGCACCCCTGTCCCTCACCAGTCAGCTGACAGTGCCGGGGCACAGCCTTGGGCATGAGGCTCCCAGCCTGGTGCAGGCACACCACATTGGCGATCTCCTGCTGGCACTGCTTGGTGCTGGCCCGGGCCAGTGCAGACAGCGCGTCCTTGCCCACGATCTCGCACTTGGGGGTGAAGCCGTTGTCCGTAGGCTGGGGGGCGCCCTCCACGCTCCCTGTATCTCCGTGTGGTGGGAAGCCGGCTGCCCCTACCAGCGCCTCCCCAGCTGCTGCCCCACTCAGGTTCTGGCGGCCTGGGGCCTCTGGGGGTGGGGCAGGTGGGACCCGCCGGCTGGCCCTCTGCCGGCTGGTTACTGCCCGTACCACCTTGGCCACGGGCACTCCTGGGCTCTCAGCACGGCCCCGCCAGCGCCCATGCCTTCTGCCTGCGCTGCCCCGTCGTCCTGCTGAACTGTCTGTGTCCTTGGAACCTTCGCCAGGGTCCAGTGGCCGTGGCTTCCTCTGTCTTCCTTTCTGTAAAAGATATGCAGACACATCACTGGGGCAGCCCCTCACCTCCTCCTGCTCCTTGAGTTCCATGTTGGTTGGGGGCACCCTCAGACCTAGACATTTCTGCTCACTTTTTACCCAGAGAAGTGCTTTTCACCTAAGGACTCCACACAATCAGCACCACCGCGGGAGCGCCTCCCTAGCCAGCCACCGAGGGAGCACTGGTCCTCCCTCCATCATACCAACACCCCTGTCACCCACTGGCTCTCAGATTACATGGCACTGTGCTTGGTTTTCTGTTCTGGACTCAGATACCACTTTCTTTTTCAGCAGATGTTAAAATAAATATCCACGTGTCCCAAGGGAAGGGTGCAAAGACCCCACCGAGGGTACAAATGTCCACCTAAGACCCAGCACTCCCACCGAGGCCTGGGAGGAGACAGTGGTCTTCAGGAGACTCTAACTTCCAGATGAATCCAAAGCATTTCCATGTGGGAAGACTGAGGCCATTTCACAGTGAAGGAGGAGTGCCCATGGGGGATGACAAAGGTGAAGTCTGAGACCCCAGTACTGCTTGGGTCCTTTAGGAAGCAGATCAAGAGAGAGTCAGAGTGCGTGAGATTCACTGTGGGTACCCCCGTGAGCGATGGGGCAGGGGCTGGCAGGGAAAGGCTTTGGACCACAAAGGAGATGACCATGCAAGGAGAGGGGCAAGAAGAGCTTCTCTCTCCAGCACAGCCTCGAGGAAGTCCTGGCTGGCTCCCGGGAAAACTCCAGCACATGTACTGCCTGGAGCTGGTGAGCCCTGACACCTCCACACTCAGTCCGTGGCTGGAAAGCTGAGGCAGAGCCTGAAGGTGCCCGCAGCTGGAGGCTGTCACCTCGCTGCACGTGCAGCAGGGCACCGCTACCGCTGCCCCGCCCCTGCTTCCTGGCTCTAAGTGCTCTGGTACCTGCTGCCTCTCCTCAAATCCAGGCACTTCCCTAGATGGCCTGGTGGTGACTGAACAGCATGTCCAGCCACCTCCTCCTCCGTTCCCCCATCCTACCTGCCCTGCCTGATCAAATCCCATCCATCCTTTCAGATCCAGCTCCAAGGCCCCTGGCATGCAGCCATTCCATTTGCCCTTCAGTGGAATGGGCTGAGCTCCAAGGCCCTGGATGTTCCTCTAGTAGTGAACTCCTTGACAAGAGACATGTCAGCTCCATCTCCCCAGGGCCCAGCAGAGCAGCTGGCATACACAGACACCTAGCTGGTGTCTGGTGGATGAGATGCAGAATGAACGGAGGAACAGGGGCCACCGGGTGAACACTCTAGAGTCTCCAGGGCTCTGGGCCTAGCTCTGCCAACTCACCAGCAATTCCCTAACTTCTCTGAGCATGCTCCCTTAGCTGTAAAGAGGAATAACAAATGAGCATGAGACACTGCAGCTAGGGAGAGCCGTCTCCAGCCTCATAAACCCTCTCCCACCGGCCTTCCCCTCCATGCTCACAAGCTCTCCAAGACTAAGTCCTCTTCTTTCTTGGCCTTTTAGCAGCCAAGAACTTAATGGACCACTCTGTCTTGCTTGAAGCACCCTCCGCATTTGCTTTCCAGGATACCCACCTGGCTTTTCTCCTCTTTCCACTGCCACTCCTTATGGTCTTCTTGGTGCTTCCTTGTCTCCCAGGGCACATCTGGGGGCCCTTCCTGTCCTAGCACCTTCACATCCTAAGTGATCTTCAGTCTCTGGGTTTCTAAACTCCATCCCCACCCCCAGATTGATCTCTCTGGCCTGGATAGCTCCCTTGAACCTTCAGGCATTTAACTACCAGCTTCCTTGACATCTCACCTGGGAGCTTGATAGACCTCTCAAGGCCACAAGCCCAAAAGTACCTCCCGCTCTTCATCCCCAACCTGCTCCTACTTCATCTTCCCCATCTCAGTTAATGACATCTCCATCCTTCAAGATGCTCAGGCCAAAAACTTTTGGGAATCAATTTTTTGTTTTGAAACAGAGTCTTACTCTGTTGCCCAGGCTGCAGTGCAGTGGTACAATCTTGGCTCACTGCAACCTCTGCCTGCTGGGTTCAAGCGATTCTCCTGCCTCAGCCTCCTGAGTATCTGGGACTACAGGCACATGCCACCACGCCTGGCTAATTTTTGTATTTTTAACAGAGACGGGGTTTCGCCAAGTTGGCCAGGCTGGTCTCGAACTCCTGACCTCAGATCCACCTGCCTTGGCCTCCCAAAGTGCTAGGATTACAGATGTGAGCCACCGCGTCCGGTCAGGAGTCATCTTTGACTCTCTTTCCCTTACACCCCACATCCACTCCATCAGTAAATCCCTTCAGAATATATCTGGAATCCGATCCCTTCTCAACACCTCCCTCACTATCCCTGCCTGGATTCCCTAGTCTTCCAGCTCCTACTCTTCTTCCCCTAAATTCCATTCTCATCATAGCAGCCGGTGTTTCTGTTACAACTCTTAAAATCCCATTTCACTACTCCCCTGCTCCAAACCTCCAGTGGCCCCTCTTAGGATAAAAACCAAGGCCCTTACAGGAGCCTACAGAGGCTCCGTGAGCTCGCTGGATGCCCCCTTCTCCACCCAGGCCTCTCTGACCTCATCTGGGAATTTGTCATGCTCACTCTCCTGCAGCCACAGTGGCTTTCTCTGCATCCCCTCATCCCCCCTGGCACTCCTGGCTCCAGCCCTTGCACCCACTATCCCCTGTGCCTGGCACACCCTCACCCAGATAGCCCCATTGCTCACTCCTTGCCTCCTTCAATTCTTTGTTCAGATGCCATCTTCTCAGTAGGGCCATCCTGACCACTGGATTTACAGTGCCAGCCCTCCCTCCTCCTCTTTTTCCCATAGCACAATATTTCCTCTCACCCTACTATTTATTTATACTGTTTTGATTTTTTTTTTTTTAATTTGTCTTTCTCCTCAGGAGATTGTAAGTTCCCCAAGGGCAGGGCTTTTTGCTGTATGTACTGACATAGTCCTAGCGCCTAGGAGAGTGTCTGGCTGTAGTACATACTCAGTAAGTGTTTGATTTTTTGAGACAGTCTTGCTCTCATTGCCCAGGCTGGAGTGCAGTGGTGCAATCTCAGCTCACTCCAACCTCCGCCTCCTGGGTTCAAGTGATTCTCCTGCCTCAGCCTCCCATGTAGCTGGGATTACAGGTGCACACCACCATGCCCGGCTAATTTTTTGTATTTTTAGTAGAGACAGGGTTTCACCATGTTGGCTAGGCTGGTCTTGAACTCCTGATCTCAAGTGATCCACCAACCTCGGCCTCCCAAAGTGCTAGGATTACAGGCCTGAGCCACTGTGCCTGGCCTTGGTATTTGTTGAATGAATGAATGAATGAATGAATGCAAAGCTTTTGGCATAGGCACAGCATTCAGTAAGTACTGCTACTTTTTTTTTTTTTTTGAGACAGAGTCTCGCTCTGTCGCCCAGGCTGGAATGCAGTGGCATGATCTCAGCTCACTGCAACCTTCACCTCCTGGGTTCAAGCAATTTTCGTGCCTCAGCCTCCCAGGTAGCTGGGATTACAGGCGTGTGCCACCATGCCCGGCAACTTTTTGTGTTTTTAGTTAATACTGGGCTTCACCATATTGGCCAGGCTAGTCTCGAACTCGTGACCTCAAGTGATCTGCTCGCCTCAGCCTCCCAAAGTACTGGGATTACAGGCATGAGCCACCATACCCAGCCCAATGCTGCCATCTTTATCATTATGATTACTCAGATGGGAGAAGGAAATAGTCAAACGTGAAGTCAAGAGAGGCCCAAGATCCTCAACATCTTGGACTCAGCTGGGTTGGGTTCTCTGTGCTCCTCACCTCCCCAAGGGCTTCCCCCAACCCCTGCACACCGTACCCACTACCATTCTCCTCAGGCCTTCTGAGCACATCAGGAACCTCATGCTGTCAGGATGACAGCCACCTTCAGGCCAGAGCCCCATCCCTACACCCATGCCCTCTGTGCCTAGCACCCAGCAGCCTTCTGATCTTTTGATTTTATTTATTTTAATAGAGATGCAGTCTCGTTATCCAAGCTGGTCTCGAACTCCTGGGCTCAAGCGCTTCTCCTACCTTGGCCTCCTAAAGTGCTGGGATCACAGGCATGAGCCACAGTGCTTGGTTGCCCTCTGATCTCTTAAAGATGGCCAGTGGGAGCTGGGGGCAGCCATTCCCATCCGAGAAGAGATACCTGCAAGAAGAGGCAGCAGACCCTATTCTGTACCCACACTGGGGAGGGCGCCACAGGCTGGGGAATCCCTAGGAAAGGTAAATGCAGCCCCACCGGGCTGAGTGTGTATCAGCCTGGTGACATGTGACCTGGCCACACAGCAAGCAGAGAAAGACATTCCCAAGCTTAGGTGGATAGAGATGGCAGACAGCTGTAGGCTCTCCGAGTGGAAGCCAGTATCAGTGAGTCAGGAAGCTGGTCAGGAGGGTAGGGCATGAGGCACGGGGCCAGGTTGGCTGTGGTGGGGGCCAGGATGTGGGAGGAGATGGGCATGTTGGTCCCTGCACTGCAGTGGGAGCTGGCTGACCCTGAGAAGGACAATCCCAGAGGAGGCTGGGAGACAGGAGGCAGCAGTGAGGGATCAGAGAGGCCCTGGTGGGCAGTTAGCCCCCACCTCCGTCCCTTCCAGGCATGTCCAAATAGCATCATCACAGCCCCAGCCTTGTGCCCCTCACAGGCTGCCCCCAGCAGCCCTGAGGCCGGGAGCCCTTCTGATGACAGGGTGGGGAATGGTCCTCTGACCTCTGGCCTGGATGCATTCTGGCCTCAGAGGCTCCTTCCTCTCCTCCAAGGAGGCAATTAAAATCCTCTGCCACTTCCTGGCTCTGCAGCCCCACCTTAGAATCTTTCTCTGAGTCACAGAGGGTGAACACAGAAATGCTCCCCCCATCCCCACCTCCTTTGACTTCTCAGGCTGCATTTAAAACAAGTGGTGAGATGGTGTTTGTGAAAGCTTTGGAAACTATCGAGCGGCTCTCTGGAGGTTAGTGACCATCCCTGGGATTCACAGCCTCTCCATAGATGGGCAGAGCGCACCTCTTAAATGCACACTGAATCCTGTGCTGCTTAAACCCCTTCGGTGCTCTCCCGCTGCACTCAGAATAAAACCCTTGCCCCTTGCTGTGGTCCTTTCAGCCACACAGGATGGAACCTTCTTCCAGGGAAAGCACCACACCCTCCTGTCCATTCCTCAAGGGTGCCCAGCTAAGCCCATTCTCCTCAGGCCTTCTGCCTGAACTCTCCTGCCCATCTCTTCCTCTGAGAAGCCTTTCCTGACCCCCTGATCTAACCCAACCCCTTTGTAATTCTATTGAGTTCCTTTTCACTGTCTGTTTCTTCCTGTAGATTACCTGTCCATGAGGGCAGAGACCTCATCTATTTTATTTTTGTATCCCCAGTGTTAGCACAGTGTCTAGTACAAAGTAGGACTTCATACCTATTTATGGAATGAATGAATGAATGAATGAATGAATGAATGAATCGTATTCCCAATGCACAGTGCTGGGATAATAAGAGTTATTTATTTACTGACAGCTGAGCGTGTGCCAGGAACTCCTGCAAGTGCTTCACAGGCATCATTTTCACTTAATCTTTATAATCGCCCAACACAGGAGGTGCCAATATTATCCCCATCTTGAGGAGGGATACTGATGAGGATAAGGGAAGAGGCAAAGTGATTTGCTGGTGGTCTCCTCAGGGTCAGAGCTGGAAGAGAGTGGTGAAGTGGGCGGTCCAGCTTCAGCACTCACCTTCCCATGCACCCCGTTATGCTGCCTGGCAACCCCAGAGTCAGGTGAGGGAGCAGCTGAGGGGCTCCAAGCAGCAATGGGTGCCTGGACCGCACAAGCTTTTTCAAACATTCCAATCCAGAATTCCCCTATTCATTCAGCCAGTAAGCTGGAGGAGGAGGTGGTGGGGGATGGGGGCGGTAGCCCAGAGTGGTCCCATATTCCAGTGTCAGAGGGCTCCCTAACTGCCTTGGCAGCCCATTCCATCTTGGAACGTCCCGTCTGCCCAAAGAGTCTTCTTACACTGGGCCCGAAACACTCTCCTACTTGCTCGTCCTACTTGTAGGTCCACATCCCCACGGATGTCACGGAGCCAGCCGCCCCTGCCCCCACCTCCTTTTGGAGTTATGGTCTCATGTGACTCTGTTCCAGCCCCCACCACCATCCCACCCTCTGGGTTCTCCAAAAAAAGGCAAGGGCAGCTCTTCTGTCTCCACACCAGGCCTTCCAGGCTGGTGAGATGCCGTAAGGGGTTGTGGGTATCGGCGCTTGCCCGAGGACAGCAGCAGACAGAGTCTCTGACCCGGAGCCCTGGAGGCAGCAGAACAGGGGCGCTGGGGACAGGGAGGCCCTGACCTCTGGGCCACAGCTTAGGACTGTGGTGTGGCCTGTCCTCTCCATCTCCGCAGCATGAACCCAGACCCAATGGACCCTTCCTCACCACACCGCTGAGGTGTCTGAGCCTCCAGCTGAAACCACATCAGGGAAGAGGGAGAAAGACCCTCGAGGCAGGGACCTGGGGGCTGAGACGGCTGTTGGTTGCCCCTGCTCTACGGCTGGGACTGTTACAGTCCCCATTCCCTTAGAGTCAGAGGGCCCCTCCCTAATTCCCTAAGGTCCTGAGGCCAACTCACCAGCTCAGTTCCTCCTCCCCCTGCCCTCCGGAGACCCATCCAGGTTCTTCAAACCTCTGGCTGAGGAAGCCACACCTCGGAAAGGCTCCAGTTCTCTCCCTCGGGGTCACTCCTTGTTCCTTCAGTTCCCAGGTACACACTTTGTCCCAGGCCCGAATTCCACCCCCGAGCTCCACTTGCTCACCGGCCGCTGCCCCCTCGGGCTCAGCTGGGGAAGGACGCTCTGGGTCCCTTGGCCCCACTCCTCCGCCCACGGCGCGCACATCCCCGCCCCCTCCCAACTTCAGAAAGTTTGGCCTGGGGCTCCCCACCTCCGAGCAGGTTCGGGCCCAGCCCCGCCTCCCAGCCCCGCTCGCCGCGCCTGACCTTCATCGCTCCCTTGGCCGGAGACCACCCCAGCATGACCTGCTCCTCCCGCCCCGGCCCCCAATGCACCAGGGCCCGGGTCTCCAGGTCACGCACTGTCCCCGAGCGCAGCTCCTTAGGCCTGCGGGGTAAGGGAGTGCCGGGGGCCCGATGCTCTGCTCCAGGCGACCGCCGGCGCCCTGCACGCACGCACGCGGCCCGTGCCCCACTTCCCCGGCTGGGGCCGCCCGCAGCCCCGCCAGGACCCCGCGCGCCCCCGCGCCCGGCCTGCCCGCCCGCCTGGTTGTCGGAGCACCTCGCCCGCCTCGTCCTCCTCCAGGCCGCTGAAGCTCCACACCACCAGGCCCTGCAGCAGCAGGATGGCCAGCGCCGTGGCAATCGCCAGCTTGTAGCGCCGCACCAGCTTCTGCACTCGCGCGCTCGCCACCATCTTCCTGCCCGGGACGCGGGGCGCGCGCCCAGCCCTGCAACCCGGCCGCGGGCGCGCGCACGGGCGCGGGGCTGAGTCTCCCCCCCGCCCGCACGCCCGGGGAGGCGGGCCGGGCGCGCGCCGGGGCGGGGCCTGCGGGGCCAAAGCACCGCGCCCCGCAGGCTAGGGGTGGAGCCAGGGCTCGCAGCGCCTACCTCCCCGGCAGCCGCGGGCGTGGGCCTGAGCGCCTGCCTTCTGCGCTCTTGTCTCCGCTGGTGCCCCTGGCTCCCACGTGTGCTCCCCTCCACCTGGACGGCGAGCGCCTGGTGCTGGGGAGTGGAGGGTCTGCGGCACAACCTCTCTTGCCTGGTATCGGGGGTCGTGGGCGAGTTCAGTCCCACGCCAGTAAGCTCTCTGTCCCGGGGGCCCTAGGAAAGCCAGGGCTCCCAGAGACCCCTCCTTGGAAGAGGGCGTGTGAGAGCCACAGGCTTCTGCTTAAAAACCTGGAGGCCGCACCTGCGGGTCAAAGTCTAACCCTTTGACGGGCATCAGAGAGCCTTCACGAATCCTCCTTTCTGCTCTGCGCTCATCCTAAGCATCCTCAGGCCGCTCCCAGAGTCGTGGTTCTCAAACTACTCGGAGTCTCTTGGAGGTCTTGATAAAACAGATTTTTGGTGTCCCTCCTCCCTCCCCCAGAGTGTCTGCTTTGGTAGGTCAGTAGTGCGGCCTAAACAGTAGAATTTTCAGCAAGTTCCCAGGTGATGCTGATGCCTTTGCTCTAGGACCAAACTTGGAGAACCAGTAGACCTGGACACGTGCTGCTCCC
Source organism: Mandrillus leucophaeus (assembly GCF_000951045.1). Classification (NCBI taxonomy): domain Eukaryota; kingdom Metazoa; phylum Chordata; class Mammalia; order Primates; family Cercopithecidae; genus Mandrillus; species Mandrillus leucophaeus. The sequence continues at coordinate 3,417,166 of NW_012106363.1, forward strand.
TCTGCCAAGTCTTAGCAACTTCCCCCCCACCCCCACCGCCACCCCCTACGCCATCAGTGGCATCCTCCCTGTGCGTCCCCAGCACTGTGCAGTGAGCACCAATCACACATCCTGTCGTGACTGCTCTGGGATCTCACCCTGCTTTGGACACCCAGCAATGCTCAAGAAATGTTGCAGAGAGCAAGCAGGCGAGGCCCAGCTTCCCGTCTAACCAGCTGGCCCTAACATTTGTTTGAGAACCCAGCGTGTTCAATGAGCACCACTTTGGACAAAGTCTAAGCACCTGTGGCCTCCCCTGAGCCTGGCAGGCCCATGGAGAGAGGGAAGGCGAGAAGAGCAAAACAGTGACCACCAAAGCAAGGTGAATCCCCAGCTGGGGAAGCCAGGCACTGGGAGGAGGAAGTAATAAAAATAGCAAACACAAGTTAGAAGGTGTAAAGGGAAGACTTTAGGAGCCACTACAGAGAGGTCTGGAAAGAGAAGTGGCTTACAAAAAAGAAAAAAAAAGTTTGAAAAGTTAGAAGGCAATGATGGAGGGGTTTGGAGGTTGCCAGAAGATTGGGTTGATGAGAGAATTCTAAACTGATGTGTACAGGATACACAAGCATTTGATGGTACATAAATAAACCTCCTTTAATCGTCTTATGTGCTTTAGCATTTGTAATCATTCTGTTCCTCCGCGTTTGTTAAATGGGAGAACTGTAAACAATGTTTCCAACGACAGTTTGGCTACTTAAGAGAGCCTGCACTTCAAAGATTTTGGAAAACATCAGTTGACGTGCCAGCAATTGATATGTTAATTAAATATTGATCTTGTGTGCTCATTAAATCAGATCCTCTAGGGACTTCTACCTGCCAATAATTCCCCCCACAACAATGAAAATAGCTTCATTTTTCACTGATTATATAAGTAACAAATACCCATTATATAACATGTAAACACTAAACAAATAAGAAAAAAAGTGGCCGGGCGCGGTGGCTCAAGCCTGTAATCCCAGCACTTTGGGAGGCCGAGACGGGTGGATCACGAGGTCAGGAGATGGAGACCATCCTGGCTAACATGGTGAAACCCCATCTCTACTAAAAAATACAAAAAACTAGCCGGGCGAGGTGGCAGGCGCCTGTAGTCCCAGCTACTCAGGAGGCTGAGGCAGGAGAATGGCGTAAACCCAGGAGGTGGAGCTTGCAGTGAGCTGAGATCCGGCCATTGCACCCCAGCCTGGGCGACAGAGCAAGACTCCGTCTCAAAAAAAAAAAAAAAAAAAACCAAAAAAGAAAAAAAGTAAAAGTCACCTACAGTCCCACCCCTTAAGATAATCATCATTAACATTTTGGTGGCTATCCTTTCCCCCATTTCTCTTTTTGTTTTGTTTTGGTTTTTCTTTTTTTTTTTTTGAGATGGAGTCTCGCTCTGTCGCCCAGGATGGAGTGCAGTGGCACAATCTCAGCTTACTGCAACCTCTGTGTCTCAGGTTCAAGCGATTCTCCTGCCTCAGCCTCCAGAGTAGCTGGGATTACAGGCACGTGCCATGACACCCGGCTAATTTTTGTGTTTTTAGTAGAGATGTATTTCACCACATTGGCCAGGCTGGTCTCAAACTCCTGACCTCGTGACCCACCTACCGTGGCCTCCCAAAGTACTGGGATTATAGGCGTAAGCCACCGCGCCTGGCGCTTTCACCTATTTCTTTATGTGTACATAATTTTGCATGGATGGGGTCACATCACACACATGGTTTTTAAATACAGAAACTTATTTTTAAGTATTTCTCTCTCTTCCTCCTCTATGTTAACAGCCTGGCATGGCTCACTTGGTTTCTTCCCAACTTCCTTCCTTCCACATTTCTCCCTAACAATTCACACACACACAGGTTTATTTTTTAAATTTTTTGAAGGAGTCATTATATTTAAATTTTGAGGGTGTTATATTTTAAAAGTTGAATCATATTCCATACATTTCTCTGCTGCTTGCTTTTCTCCCTTAACTGTAAATACATAACAGAAATTCCTCTAAATTGGATGGGATGGGTCTCACTCATTCTTTTTCATGGCTGCGTAATATTCCACTCCCTTCTTGAATAGACACTCACTTGGTTTCTGGGATTTTGCCACTGCCACATAGCTGTTAATAAACATACTTCCATGCTTATCCCTATGCACTGATGCTGGTTTTTTTTTTTTTTTTTTTTTTTTTTCTGAGATGGAGTTTTTTGCTCTGTTGCCCAGACTGGAGTGCAGTGGCGTGATCTTGGCTCACTGCAAACTCCACTTCCCAGGTTCATGCCATCTCCTGCCTCAGCCTCCCGAGTGGCTGGGACTACAGGCGCCTGCCACCACGCCCGGCTAATTTTTTGTATTTTTAGTAGAGATGGGGTTTCACTGTGTTAGCCAGGACGGTCTCGATCTCCTGACCTTGTGATCCACCCACCTCGGCCTCCCAAAGTACTGGGATTACAGGCGTGAACCACCGCGCCTGGCCTGCACTGATGCTTTTATTTCTATGGCAGAGTTTCCCGGGAATGAGGAAAAGGGAATCTTTAATTTTGATATTGTCAGATTGCTTCCCAAAGAGAATTCAAGTTTCCAGCAATAGTATTTAAGGGTTTTGTTTTCCTGCATCTCTTCCAGCAGCAGGTGTTATTCTGTTTTTGATGTTTGCTAATCTGATAGATGAGGAGTGGCCTTATTATTTTTTAGTTTGCAGTTCTCTACTGGGCAGTGTCTGTTAATTGGTTTATTGACTGGATTTGCTCACCTGGAAGTGCCTCTTCACATTCTCCACAAATTAATCTATTGCTGTTATATTATTTGTCTTATCAATTTTTAGAGTTTTTATCTATTCAAAATTTCCCTCAACTCACTGCACTTTGAGTGTTTAAGACCATTCTAAAATTTTGAACTTTTTTGTAATCAAATATGTTCCTCCTCTCTTTCATGGCTTCTCATTTGGGTTTAGTAAATCTCTTCAGTTCTCTGTGATGTGTATAGTCTCAGGTATTCTCTCCTATAAATTTTATTTTCCATTCTTAACATTTAAGTTTTTAATCCAGCTGGAATTTGTTTTTGTATATGATATGCAATGGGGGTAGGGAGTCCTTATTTAACATTTATTACCAGTCATTCTATCAGTACCTACTCAGACTTTTTATTTATTATTATTATTTTTAAGGCAGGGTCCTTCTGTGTCACCAAGGCTGGAGTACAGTGGCACAATGGGGCTCATGGCAGCCTCGAACTCCTGGGCTCAGGTGATCCTCCTGTCTCAGCCTCCTGAGTAGCTGGTACTACAGGCGCATGCCACCACACTATTTTTGTTATTTTTGTAGAGACAGAGTCTCCCTGTGTTGCCCAGGCTGGTCTCAAACTCCTGACCTCAAGCAGTCCTCCCACCTAGGCCTCCCAAAGTGCTGAGATTACAAGTGTGAGCCACTGCACTTGGCCTTTATTATTTTTTTGTTTTGTTTTGTGTGGATCTCACTCTGTTGCCCAGGCTGAAGTGCAGTGACACAATTACGGCTCACTGCAACCTTGACCTCCCGGCTCCAGCAATCTGCCCACCTCAACCTCTTGAGTAGCTGGGACTGCCTCGTGATTTTTTTTTCATTTATTTTTTGTAGAGATGGGGTCTCCCTATGTTGCCCAGGCTGGTCTCAAGCTCCTGGGCTTGAGAGATCCTGCCATCTTGGCTTCCCAAACTGCTGGGATTACAGGCATGAGCCACTGGGCCTGGCCCGCCTTCACTGATTTTTTTTTTTTTTTTTTTGAGTCTTACTCTGCCACCCAGACTGGAGTGCAGTGGCACAATCTCGGCTCACTGCAACCTCTGCCTCCTGGATTTAAGCAATTCTCCTGCCTCGGCCTCCTGAGTAGCTGGGGTTGTAGGTGCCTGCTACCATGCCCGGCTTATTTTTGTTTTAGTAGAAACAGGGTTTCACCATGTTGGCCAGGCTGGTCTCAAACTCCTGACTTTGTGATCTACCCGTCTCAGCCTCCCAAAGTGCTGGGATTAGAGGCGTGAGCCACCGTGCCCAGCCCACTGTTTTTTTGTTTTGTTTTTTAACAAATTTGTTATCTGGTTATTGTGGTGCCTGTAATTCTCAGCTACTCAGGAGGCTGAGATAGGAGGATCGCTTGAGCCCAGGAATTTGAGACCAACCTGGGCAACATGGCAAGATGTCTCTAAAAAATAAATAAAAATAAAACCCCAAATTTGTTATTGAGGTATAGCATGCATAGACTGGCTTTGATTTGACCATATAAAATGCAAGAATCATTGTTCCCCTCTGTCTCCTCTTCGGGTTCTCTGATAGGTTCCATTGTGCTTTTTTCTTTTACTGTAAAAAGTCTTGAAAAGACAAAATGGTTTTCCGAAAAGCAGAATAGGAAAGCAGTCTTTAGTTGTAATTGGGTTGTCTGCATGATATATTCTTTCTCATGTGAAGAAATGATTCTTATAGTCTTCACTTTTAGAGCTATTTTATAAGGCATGTATGCTGAATCTTTTCAAATGCACTTGCAGCAGCTAGAGTCTGAATTTGGTCCAACACCAGCAGGCATGGAGGTCCCTGCAGGAAAACCTCCAGGCTGTGCCTCTAAGCGTCTCCTCGGGCTCTGTCCCGTGGCCTTTATCTGCTTCCTGCTTATCCATTCACTTCCTTCTGATTGACACTTTACTAGGCTGTCTGCTAGCCCTGATTCTGGCTTTCCCTTTGGATGCTACCTTTGCAGGTAACCTCTGCCAGCCCACACCCACGCCAGCTCTGGATGCCTGGGTCCCTGCTTGTCAGAAAGTTCTAACACCTAGTGAAAGGATCATATGGGTTTTTCTAGCATGACGTATTGAGATTATGAAGTATTTAAAAAATAATTTCCACATATTAAAACATTTTTGCATCCCTAGAATGAACGTTACTTGGTTTTAGTAGCTGTTTTTTTTTCTTTAAGTTGTAGTATAAGTTCAATTGGATTTACTAATATTTTATTTATTTATTTATTTATTTATTTATTT
>NW_012106363.1:3423483-3438067 GCF_000951045.1 Mandrillus leucophaeus
TCATGATCCACCCACCTCGGCCTCTCAAAGTGCTGGGATTACAGTTGTGAGCCACTGCACCTGGCTTTATTTACTTATTTATTTATTTATCTATTTATTTATTTTGAGACAGGGTCTCACTGTGTCACTTGGGCTGCAGTACAGCGGCATGATTATAGCTCACTGTGACCTTGAACTCCTGGACTCAAGTGATCCTCCTGCCTCAGCTTCCTGAGAAGCTGAGACCACAGGTGCGCCACCATGCCCAGCTAATTTTTAAGAAAATTTTTGTAGAGACAGGGTCTCACTATGTTGCACAGGCTGGTCTTGAACTCCTGGGCTCAAGGGATCCACCTCAACCTCCCAAAGTGCTGCGATTACAGGCTTGAGTCACCACGCCCGGCCTAAGAATTGTTACATCTGTGTTTGTAATGGAGATATACCAGAGGCTGCAAAATCCGAGGTGACTTGTAGGACTCGTTTATTTGACCAGCACAGAATTTTGAAGCATTTGAGTTTGAATTCCTGAAGAAGGGGTGCACACTTACCAGTGCCTGCAGCTCCCACCTTTTCCGTTCATTTCATACCCAATCAGCTGCACCCATTTATGTTATTTTCTGGCTCTTGTAGACACCCCTAGTTTGTGGTTTTCTTTTCTCATTGTTAAAGCTTTGGTAGATTTGGGAATCAGTTATTCCAGTCTATAACATAAGTTGAGGAGCATTTTTTAAATTCTGTTTTTGAACTAATTTATGTAACAATAGACACTGCTATTCCTTAAGCATTTGAAAAGTCTTGCTAGCAAAAGCATCTAACAGCAGCCCTTTAGAGAGCTAATTCTTTGGTAACTTCTGTTAAATAAAAATTATAGGAGGACCAGGCATGGTGACTCTCACCTGCAATCCCAGCACTTTGGGAAACTGAGGCAGGAGGCTCGCTTGAGCCTAGGAGTTTGAGACTAGCCTGGGCAACATAGTGAGACCCTGTCTCTATGAAAATAAAAAAAAAATTAGCCGGGCATGGTGGTGCATGCCTATAGTCCTAGCTACTAGGGAGGCTGAGGCAGTAGGATCACTTGAGCCCAGAAGGTTGAGGCTGTAGTGAGCTATGATTGTGCCACTGCACTCCAGCCTGGGCAACAAAAGGAGACCCTGTCTAAAAAAAAAAAAAAAAAAAACAAAAAACAGTGGATATATATATATATATATATGGCTAATTTCCTGTGCTAGACCCCAACAGACCAGACTAAAAATCAAAATGGAGTCACTATCTGACCTTGTGAGAAATCAAGAGAGAGAAATAATGGCCAATTTCCCAAACAGGCCAGTTTAAAATTTTAATTGGCATAAGTTCCTTCTGCTTTAATCCTTACAGTACAAAGGTAGCCTGAAGTAACCTCATGTTCACTCATCAGTTATTTTCTATTGTTCTGTCTCTGTGTTCCTGCCTTACCACAAAAAAGTAACTTTGAAAATTAATGAAGATGCTCTTTGCTCATTGCATCTGCTTTTTTCAGCCTTTCTCCCTCTGTAAGCCCAACCTCCTCTGCTGGACTCCCTGGAACACTTTTCTATTTTATGGATGAAGTGTTGCCTGATTCTAGAATCACAAATAAAGCCAATTAAGATCTTTAAACTATGTTTGTTGTAATTTTGACTTTTGACCATCCCCCCGATCTCCTGCCCAAAAAAAAGCACAAAATTCTGAATGGACCAATAACCAATAGGGGAAAAAACAGAAGTATTAAAGGACAAAATATCAATTTGGAACCCCAGCATGAGTGAATCCATTTTGATTTTTAGTCTGGTCTGTTGGAGCCTAGTGCAAGAGCTCAGTCCAAAACAATGACCTCCTATAATTTTTATTTAACAGAATCAACATTGTCATTATGAATGTTATTCTAGACAAAAATGTAAACACTCCACTGCATCTCTCTTATTTTTCTTTTGCAGTTACTTTATTTGTATTGTATGTCAACAGTATGAAGTGTTCCAAAAATGAAAGGTCCACATTTCTTTCATTTTTCTGTTTAGCCAGCTGAGAGCCCATATGCAATATTTGCTTCCTCTTTGATCCTCTAATTGTCCAAAAAGCCTGTGGTGGACACGTGTAATTCACACGGGGATATGAACTGAGCTTCCACACCCAAGCTGAAGAGCACTGGTGATGGAACATTCTGCTCCTGTAAATCATCTTACTGCTACATGGGGTCACTATAGGAAGCTGGTCCATAATTAGAAGTTGCCCATATGGGCTTTCACTCCTCCTCTGATGCACATCCTTGACCTGCTTGCTGAGTCTAGACAAAGTGCCCATTACTTGGACTCCCAGGGTTGCAGTCTCAGTGCTCAGCTCTTTCAGCCCCAGATTCTATTGGCTAGTATATTTCCACTGTGAGAAGTAGAAACTCTGTCTCCACTCCATTCCAAGTGACTGAAACATTAATGAGGCCAGGCGTGGTGGCTCACACCTGTAATCCCAGCACTTTGGGAGGCCAAGTGGGGGTGGATCATTTGAGGTCAGGCGTTCGAGACCAGCCTGGCCAACATGGTGAAACCCCATCTCTACTAAAAATTCAAAAATTAGCCGGGCATGGTGGCACTTGCCTGTAATCCCAGCTACTCAGGAGGCTGAGGTAGGAGAATCGAACCTGGGCAGTGGAGGTTGCAGTGAGCCAAGATCATGCTGCTGCAGTCCAGCCTGGGCAACAGAGTGAGATTCTGTTTAAAAAAAAATTAATAAATAAAATAATGAGAGGAAGGTTGGAAAGTTGATACTTTGACCCACTCTCTATTCTCCAAATTCATAACAATGAGAGATAAAGTTTTTAAAGGCATTGATAAGATATATACAGGCTTAAAAACAGGATAAACGTTAAGTGTATCAGAAAGAGAACAAACTGGAAAGCAAAGTGGTGAGTGGGACCAAAGCCAAGGGCCTATGGGGTAATGGGAGCTAAAATGTTGCACAGGGAATGGGGGATGGAACCAGACTCTGGCAGCAGCCACAGACTGGAGTGAGGCTACTCTGCTTGTGGAAGGAGACTTTAAAAAAAATAAATAAATAAAAATAAAAAAGTGCAGCTGACCAGATTTCAGGAGCTATAGCCCAAACCGTGGACCTAGGAATGATGCAGAACAAAAACAGTCTCACAACAAAGACTTAGGTCAAGCCATCCTCTAATTCTGGGTCTGCACATCTCCCAATATCAGTGAAGAGCATGAGTTCCCAACCACCATCACAAAACTATTGCTGGACTAGGGCACAGTGGACACCATGACGAAACTAAACCCACCAGACAAAAAAGGAGAGAGTAAAAAGCACAAAGCAAAACCAAAAATTCTCGGCTACAATGAGCCTGTAAACCCAAATTTCAAAGGACATGAAGAAATTGAATGCCAAAAAAGATAGCCAAGCAATTCAACAACTGGTATATGAATTTTCTCCACATGAAATTCATCTCTTGGATTCATATGACAGACTTGAAAATAAGGATGCTCAAAGAAATAAATGATGAAATCATCTGACAAACAAGAAATTAGGAAACAAATGTAGATGAAAATGAAATGAACATATACATATGAAATATAAATAATTATACATCTCAGAAATAAAAATGTAGTAAAGCAATAAAAATATCCCAAAGATGGGGTGAACTTTAGACTGGATATAGTTGAAGATAAAATTAGTAAATTGGAAGATAGCTCTAAAGAACCGACAGTGAATGCAGCGCAAATAGGTACTTTGATTAAAAGTAAGAACAGTTTGAAGAGTAGGAGAATAGATTGAGAGACTCAAACTATGTATAACAGGATTTGCAGAGTAATTAAATAAGGAAAATGGGAAGGAAATAATATTGAAGCTATGATAGCTGAAATTATTTCAGAATTCAAGGAAAATATTAGTAACATAAAGGAGGATTTTGATTTTTTAAACTTAATCTGATACTCTATGTTTTACTGTTTCTTTAATCAGTTTACATTTAGTGCCATTAATGGATTATTTGGATTTTCTTTGATTATGATTATTCCACATTTTCTGCTCACTGCCTTCTGTCTCCACTTTCTTTCCCTTTACTATATTCTGCTGAATTGGTAAAATCTTCTATTCTCCTTTTTTTCTTCCAGCAGTACCAGGGTTAGTACTGCTTTTATCAACTTATTTAATGGCTTTGCTTAATATTTTCTGTGCTATTCATTCCATTGATGAGAGGGATTCCCATCCTAGGTTTACAGAGATGGCCAAACACACAACATTTGATTCTGGGCAGATGAGGTTGACAGCAGTGTATTAGTCACATACACTCATAGCCCAGGGCAGGATATCACACACCATGCAAGGCCACACAGGGGTTGCACTCAGAGACAGTGAGCAACTACGGGCTGTGGGAGGCAGGCTTTGTAGTATCAAGAGGATGAGATGTATCCTAGTTTCTGCAGGAGGATGTGACTGGCTTATGTGGATAATTATGCAGGCTGCAGGCTGGCAGGAAACTGAAACCCACTACTCAGGAATAAGCAGGAAATGCTCCTGGTCCCCTTGATAAGCGAGGTTGTTTGACTGGGGGCCCTTATCCAAGGGAGCAGAGTGAGGAGGTGAACTTGTGGCTAGGTCAGTCAAAGCCTCCCAATTTCACTGCGTATAAAGTCAGCATTTAATATTGGGCCTGAGTTTTAGGCCTTAAATGCATTTTGCTGTTAATTTTCCTTTTAGGGCTATATATTCATCTGTTATAATCTTCTTCAATAATTTAGAAAGCAAGAATTAGAATTCTTTTTTAAAAATTTTTTTCTTTTTAGACAAGGGCCTTCTTACTATATTGCCCAGGCTGGCCTTGAACTCCTGGACTCAAGTGATTCTCCCTCTTCAGTCACCCAAGTAGCTGGGACTACAGGTGTACACCACTGTGCCTAGCTCTATAATTCTTTTTAAAATTCTACTTGTGTTTACCCACAACTTTTCAGATAATTTTAATGTGACATTGTTCCTCAGTGGGTAGGCCTGTGCAAACCTGTCCCCAAAGGCCAAGGGAACTGAAAGACTGAAGAAAAAGGCTGACAAATTCAGTTTCTTAGAAAGAAACAATAGGAAATTAGAAACAGAAGCCAGGTCTGTGTCTTCTGCAGTGGCTAACAGGGAGACAAGATGTTACCCCCTAAGACCCAGGGCTTATCTACCGCAGGGAAGGAGTATATGTGATCCAGAAGGCAGGTGAAGGACAATTGAAGTATGACAACATCAAAGTTGTTTTGACCTAAGGGAGATAAGTACCTATTCTTACACAGGTAACAATAGATAGACTGGAAAGCTTAGAGGAATTCCCAGAACTGGGGCTTATCGGAAGTCATCATGGAGGTTTAGCATCCAGTGTGGAGTTGCTTTAGCCTTCACAGATATTCAATTATCACAGTCCATATAGAACTATAATTTTTATTTCCCTTGTAGAAAATTAGTTTCTACAGTTAATTCAAAACTGTTTCAAAACAGCCAATGATCTCCCTTTCTTTCCCCTCTGCTCCCTACTTAGAATTAACCAGTCTGGCCCGATTGCTTTGTTGCTTCCATATTCTTCTCTCTGCTCATATAAATATATGCAGACGTCAACCCTTTGGTAGGTTTCCACTCCATGTTTTACAGAAGTAAGATCATACAGAAATTACCCGACACTGCATTTTAAAATAAATCACCATTTTATCATGGGTACCCCTCCAGGTTAATACATAATAGCTACATGATGTTTATTACTTTAGTATAGATACACCATAATTTATTAAGCCATTCACCTGTATTGGGCATTGAGGTCATTGCTAGTTATTTTGCCCCTACACATACGGCTTCAAGAAGCATCTTAGTTCATATCACCTGATATGCTGGTGTCTTTATTTATTTATTTATTTATTTTTGAGACGGAGTCTTGCTCTGTCGCCCGGGCTGGAGTGCAGTGGCCGGATCTCAGCTCACTGCAAGCTCCGCCTCCTGGGTTTACATCATTCTCCTGCCTCAGCCTCCTGAGTAGCTGGGATTACAGGCGCCCGCCACCTCGCCCGGCTAGTTTTTTTTTGTATTTTTTAGTAGAGGTGGGGTTTCACCGTGTTAGCCAGGATGGTCTCAATCTCCTGACCTCATGATCCGCCCATCTTGGCCTCCCAAAGTGCTGGGATTACAGGCTTGAGCCACCGCGCCCGGCCTGGTGTCTTTATTTTTGTATGATAGATTTCCAAGGGTAAGATGGGTATGTACATTACACTTTTAAAAGATATGGCCAGAACATTGCAAAAAGGTGCTAGCAATTTGTAGTCTTGAGAAGGCATGAAAACTCTCCTTCCTCTAAACCTCTAAGCAGGTGCTTCAAGCTAGATTTTTTTTCTCATTCTTGAGTATTTACATCTGATTTTTTTCCCTACTGTCGTGGCATACATCTTCACGTGATTTATTCAAGAAGAGTATTCAGGAGGGATTCTTTTTAAAATAACTTCCACACCTGAGGTTTTTTTGTTGCCTTCATACATGAATGACAGCATGGCCTCTCCTTTAGGTTTTTCTAGATCAGTGTAGTTCAAATTACAGGTCACAATCCACTCAATTCAATGAATTATGGCTACATTTTTAAAAACATAGAATGGAGATGGGACACGGTGACTTACACCTATAATTCCAGCACTTCGGGAGGCCAAGGCAGACGGATCACTTGAGCTCAGGATTTTGAGACCAGCCTGGATGTCTCTACTAAAAAAAAAAAAGAAAAGAAAAGCTATTAAAAAAATTTGTACATGAAAAAAAAAACCCCAGCAGAACAAAAGATAGAAAAGTAAAATCTCTGGTCAGCCATGGTGGCTCATGCCTGTAATCCCAGCACTTTACAGGTAGGTCACTTGAGGCCAGGAGTCCGAGGCCAGCCTGGGCAACATGGCAAACTCTTTTCTCTACAAAAACATACGAAAATTAGCTGCCTCTTGTGGCACATCACTGTAATCCCAGCTACTGGGGAGGCACGAGAATCCCTTGAACCTGGGAGGCAGAGGTTGCAGTGAGCCGAGATCGCACCTTTGCATTCCAGCCTGGGCAACAGAGCATGATCCTGTCTCAAAAAAAAAAAAAAAAAAAAAGAAGAAGTTAAGTAAAATTTCTCTTCCCTTTCAGTTTCCTATTTCAATTTCAAGTGTGTGTCTGTGTGTCTGTGTGTATGTTCTGGCAATTTTCTTAACTTTTTTAACTTTGAGAATTCTATCATAGTGTGTCTGAGTGAGGCCCTCTTTTCATTAACTTTGCTGGGAAGTCAGAACATGCTCTCAGTTTCCAGCTGAGTTCTTTCTTTACAGCAGGAAAGTTTTCTCCACCCATTTCTTTGAATACTGCTTTCCCTATGTCCATTTTGTTCTCTCCAGAATTCCGATTATTCCCAGGTTATATCCACTGTGTCTGACCGCCTGCCTCTTTCTTTTCGTCTTTTTATCATTTTGCCCTTGATCATGTTAATTTTATTTTCTCCGTGTCTTGTCTGCTATTTACAGCCTCCATCATGGTTTCCTACCAGGCTATTGTGGTTTCTGTCTCCTTGCTACACTTCCTGCTCTCAGATGTCTCCTCTTTATTAGGATCTTTTCTAGTTTCTAGATCTTTTCCAGCACCCCATGGAATCTTATTGAGAATGCGAATTAAATATTCAGATTTTTTTTTTAACTTGGGCTGTAATAAATCCGCTCCCCCACAGAGAGGCAGCTTCCTCCAAACCTTCAGGGATGTTTATCTTTCAAGCTGCAGAATCTTTCCCCAGATCCTGTGAGCTTTGCTTTGCCTCGTTCTCAAAGAGAAAAGTGCACCCACGGTGCACGTGGGGCGGACTGAAAACTGCAGGGATATGGAGTGGAAGGAAGCTTGGGGTGTGCCCTTGCCTCATCATCCCTCCAGCCACCGTGGCCTCTAGTCCTTGCCCTTGAGTGCAGGGGACTCCCTGGGGTAGCTGGCATCTCCTGGTTTTTGTTCGTTTGTTTGTTTCGAGACGAAATCTCACTCTATCACCCAGGCTGGAGTGCGATGGTGCAATCTCAACTCACTGCAACCTCCGCCTCCCAGGTTCAAGTGATTCTCCCACCTCAGCCTCCTGAATAGCTGGGATTACAGGCACCTGCCATCATGCTGGCTAATTTTTGTATTTTTGTAGAGATGGAGTTTCACCATATTGGCCAAGCTGGTCTCGAACTCCTGACCTCAGGTGATCTGCCCACCATGGCCTCCCAAAGTGCTGGGATTACAGGCATGAGCCCCTGTGCCCGGCCTTTCTGCTTTGACCTGAACACACAGGGTGACAGCTTGTTTTCTCTCAATGATGCCTTCCATTTGGCCCCATAGTCACAGCCCAGTCAAAGTTCCTCCAGTTTCCTTGGTATGGATGGCTAGTTTTCAGTTCTGTTGCAAGTATTCCCCATTTCTGGATGGCCATTCAGGGATAGGAATCAGGGGAGACCAAGAACAATATCCAGAGAGCCTGTCTGTGCCACCTGTCTGCCGGGCACTCCCAGCCAAGCGTTACATATTCACAATTATCATGTCTACTTGAAACTTTGAAAACGAGAAAACTTAATTACTTCCTTTTTTGTTGTTGTTGTTGTTGTTTTGTTTTTTGAGACAAAGTCTCGCTCCGTCGCTCAGGCTGGAGTGCAGTGGCACGATCTCAGTTCACTGCAACCTCCACCTCCCAGGCTGACACGATCCTCCCACCTCAGCCTCCCAAGTAGCTGGAGTTACAGGTGTGTGCTACCCCGCTTGGCTAACGTTTGTATTTTTTGTAGAGATGGGGGTTTGCCACGTTGGCCACGTTGGAGCTTCCTATTCTTAATGTTCTACATTCCACGCTTTTTGGCTCCTTTTTTCCTGGTTACTGTGATACAATATTCTGAGATCAAAGGCTCTGAAGACAGAAACTTCTGCATGAAAATAGCATCAGGTGGCAGAGCACAGACCTAGATAACCTCTGAACCACTCACCAGCTGTTACCTGGCATGCACAATCTCATTTGAGTGCAGCTCAAGGTCCCTTCGCTCCTCCAGGCAGGGCTGACCACACGTGCCCGATTCCCAGTATGTGTGCTCCCTACTTCCCCACCAGCGCGCTTACCCATACGTGAGGCACGTGTTCCACTCTTGGTCTGCTCTGATTCTAAAAGGTTCCCCCCTACTTTGATTTCTGATTGTGAAACACTTCAAGAGTCATCTTTTGTGCTTTTAACATTTTAAAAATTATCAGAGAGAGGCTAAAACAACTAAAGCCATTCCCAGTTAATCAAGCCTCCCTGGTGTTTGTGCATTAGAGGAGATAATGCAGGAGAAAGCACTCTGAGAACAGAATGCCCAGGGCCTGGGGGGCTTTGGAAACCTCAAGGGCTAGATCTGGAAACACTGCCTTTTGAAAAGTGGAAGCAGGCCCAGCGCAGTTGCTTATGCCTATAATCCCAACACTTTGGGAGGCAAAGGTGGGAAGATTGCTTGAAGCCAAGAGTTCGAGACTAGTCTGGGCAACATAGCAAGACCTTGTATCTACCAAAAAAGAAAACAAAGTTAGCTGGGCGTGGTGTGGGTACCTATAGTTCCAGCTTCTCAGGCTGCCACAGGAGGATTGCTTCGACCCAGGAGTTTGAGGCTGCAGTGAGCTATGACCATGCCACTGCACTCCAGCCTGGGTGACAGAGCGACAGCCTGTCTCTGGAAAAAAAAAAAAAAAAGTGTAAGCAACGGCAGTGGACTCTTGAATTCACCTTGTACCAAGGCTGATTCATATTCTGGGCAAAGCACCAGGAGGGGACGAGTTACATGGATGAGAAGCAAGTTCCCCCCATCCTTCCTGGAGGGTACCCTTGAGTCATTGACCATCCAGTGTCATCCTGTGATGAAGTAAGTGGTCTGTTCCCCCATGGAAAGGGGTCATGCTGTGCAGAACTGGACCTCCACACTAATTATTCGCTTCTCAGAATTGCTGGGGCTCTGAGGAAGCCCACATAGGCCTGACTCAGTTTACACTTTGACTCACTGAAAAGAAACTGGCCTGGATTGGCCAGGGATTGACTCTGATTGGACAAATGATGTGCCCCACAGAGTGGTCTTCAACCCTGAATGACCATCGCCATGAAACGTCTTGATGTTGGGGAGTTCTGCCCAGGTTGACTGGGGCTCAGGGCCACATCCCTATTCACCCTTGAGGAAGGGCAGCAGTTCCACCACTAGGCATGCTGGGAAGAGCTAGGTCCCATCATGAACTATCAGAAACTGGGAGGTGAACCTAAAGCTAGGAGGAGGGAAAGCCTCTCCTCTCTCTGGACTGGATTGTTGTTGGCCCAGGACTCCAAGTAGGGAGGATATTCAGCTTTCATCACCCAGTGGATTTGAACTGAGCACCTACTATGTACCAGTTACTATTCTTTTAAAACAATTAATTTTTTTGAGACAAGGTCTCTGTCACCCAGGCTGGAATGCAGTACAACAATTATAGATCACTGCAGTCTTAAACTCCTGGGCTCGAGCAATCCTACCTCAGCTCCTGTGTAGCTAGGACTACGGGTACACGCCACTGGCCCAGCTCATTAAAACATTTCTTTGTGGAGACAGAGTTTCACTATTTTGACCAGGGTGGTCTTGAACTCCTGGCCTTAAGAGATCCTCCCATCTTAGTCTCCCAAAGTGCTGGGATTATACGCCTGAGCCACTGCGCCTGGGCCAGGCACTATTCTAATATCTGGGATATAGGACAGAATAGTCTACCAAAGAGAGAAGGAGATAAGTAGAAATGAGTGAGTCAGAGAGATGCAGATAGTGGCAGGCGCTGTGAGGATCATAAAGAGGCTGAAACGATGGAGAAGGGCTCGGTGGTCATTGTAGATGGTGTGCTCAGAGAAGCTCCCCTGTGGCAACAGGAGGACAGAAAGACACGACCAGGAGCCAGCCAGGCCCAGGTTCTGCGGGTGTGCATCCCAGAACAAGCCCAGGTCCTGCAGCGGAGTGAGTTTGGTGCACTCTTGAAAGAGAAGGAAGGCTCAAGGGGCTGCACATGGAGGGGCTGAGGGGAGCAGTAGGACTTGAGGGAAGAGTGATGGCAAAGGAGAAATCCTATACTTGAGGGTGGCCGCCCTGCCCATAACAGCTGGCTGTGGTGGTTAAGGAGATGTCGGCGGTCCTGGAGGATGAGCACAGGTTCACTGAGAGGCTGTCACATGCGTTTTTCTATCTTCTGTTTTCTTCCTCTAGTCTCAAATTTACAGTAGTCCTTAGTAGTTAGAACCTCGTCTCCTCCTACTGTGGAAGGGTCTGAGCCAGTGCCAGGGAGGAAGAGGGTGGGACTGTAGGAGGCTGGGATGGGTTGCGACAGAGGGGGCAGTAGGAGGAGAGAGCCAAGTGGGCAGTAGGGGCAGAGGCACAGGGCACAAGAGTGATGCAAGGGAACAGAGGGAACAGGTCAGTAGTGCCCAGTGGGTCCCAGGAGTACTGGGGAAGGCTGGGCTTCCTAGAGTTGAGTGGAATGGGAGTTGGAGCCCTCGGACTTGTGCCCATTGGGCAGACCCCAGCTGGTGAGGCCAGGGCATGCTGATAACAGCAGTATCCCGTATAGCAGGTTTCCTAGCTGAACCCAAACTGCAGAGCTGATGGAGTATGGACCCCATGGGTTCTGTTTATCTGAAATGATACATAGAGGGGCTTGGGCTCTTATGTGGAAGGAGGAGGCACGAGCATTTCTTCTATTCACTTTTTGTTCAATCGGTCTACAAAACTTACTGAGCATCTATTATGTGCTAGGCACTGTCATGGGCACTAAGGATATAATAGTGAATTAAATGGGCAAAAAACTTCTGACCTCATGGGCTTGGGAGGCCAAGGTGGGCAGATCACTTGAGCCCAGGAGTTCGAGACCAGCCTGGTCAACATGGTGAAACCCCGTCTCTACTAAAAATACAAAAATTAGCCGGGTGTGGTGGCGTGCCTGTAGTGTGTGTGCATGCATAAGTGTGTGTGTGTGTGTGCACACACACCCACACACCAGCAAAGAGAAAAATCCAGGAAGGAGAGAGGAAATGGGAGAGGAGAAGGGAGGGAATGGAGGCGCTGTCTTGTGGCCCAGCCTGGGGAACAGGTTGAGGATCCTCATGAAGACAGGCGTCAGGCCAGAAGCTGAAGGATGTGGGGACACTCTGGACACCTCTCTGCCCCTCAAAGTCCAAGTGACAGTGAGTGGTATGGAGCTGCCCGGGGCCCCTGTCCCTCTGTTCCTCTACCTCCAGATCTCTACAGAAAGCTGTTTCAAGGCCCAAGGGCTCTAGGTGTCCCCAGCACGGACTAGCTGGTCCGTGGCATCAGCAGAGGCCTGGGTGCTGCATGGTTCCAGAATCCACGGCAGTGCTGGGCACCTTATGAGGGAGCATGTGGGAAGCGGCTGACTGTGGAGGAGGCTTGGACAGGGGGGCTTGTTGGGCACAGGGAGGCCGGTGCAGAGATGCTGGGGAGGGGGCGGCTGTGTGCCTGGGGTGCTGCAAAGCACTTTGTGGTTGAGCATCAGTGATAACTTGGCCTCCTTTGCACTCACAGGCTATTAAGGCCAGGGCTGGAGGACTGAGAGATGCGGGTGCCCCTTCAAACCAACGTTCTTTAAACACTTATTAAGTGGCGATGGAGAGAAACAGATGTTCTGTTAATAAAAACTAAATATATTCCTTTTCATTAAAAATGAGGGATTTATTGCATGCATTTGTGACATCCTCTTTTCTGAACTAGACAGTTTATTGTGAGGATTTTAAACTGTTTAAATATTAGGCAACAAAATAAATCTCTGCTTCTGGTGTGAGCAGCATCCCCTGGTGTGATTTGCTTTTGTAATTTCAGCTGACTGCAGCTGCTGACTTCAGGGAAGAACATCAGAGTCGTCGGCTGTGTTGAAGTTGCTGCCAGGCCCACGGCCGCACTTTGCGATGTACGCGTTTTCTGTGAAAACACTCCACAGAAACCCTCTGGGGCCAGCGAACAGTATTTTAAAATTTCTACTAGAGGGCATTGCCCACTCCGGTGGGATAGGGATCATTTACATCTTACCCCTTACGTGAGGAAGCCCAGGTGGAAACCTGAGGTCACTGGCAGCACCTTTCTGATTAATCCCCAGGGCTCGCCCCAGGTGGCTGCCACACTGGCCTGCCTTTCTTTTTTTTTAGAGATGGAGTCTTGCTCCGTCGCCCAAGCCGGAGTGCAGTGGCGCGATCTCAGCTCACTGCAGGGTCTGTGGCCTGCCTCTTAATGTGGCTCCACCAAGAGACATCTGGATCATACTCAGAAGTAATTAGAGCCCAGGAGTTTGAGGCAGAGCGAGCTGCGTTCATGCCACTGCACTCTAGCCGGGGCAAAGAATAAAACTCCATCTCCAAAAAAATCAATAAAAATGAAGACATCCATGTCTGTTATCATTTTCTCTAAATTCAAAATTCAGTACACTTTTGGAGACATTACCTCAGGACTAAATGGAATGTAAAGCCAGTCTAAATAGAGTTTTGGGCCTAACGTGGGAAGACAATTTGGGGGAGGCAGGTATTAGTAAATCTGCTAGAAGAAAGGTTGCTTCTTAACTGGCTCCACTCGTATTATTTAAAAATATATCTTCCTTCTATATGGTCATGGTGATAATAAAAGTGTCTATTATTCTGTTTATTTCCCATTCAAATAAATCATCTCTTCTGTTTTAATCTAACAAGAAAAAAATAAAAATGAAAAAGAAGCAATTAGCACCGGTTTAAGCTACAAGTAAGTATAACCCTTACTATTTAAAAGGGCGGGCCCGGTGTGGTGGCTTACACCTGTAATCCCAGAACATTGGGAGGCCGAGGTGGGTGGATCGCTTGAGGTCAGGAGTTCCAGACCAGCCTGGACAACATGGTGAAACCCTTGTCTACTTAAAGGACAAAAATTACCCAGGTGTGGTGGCGAACGCCTGTAGTCCCAGCTGCTCCGAAAGCTGAGGCAGGAGAATCACTTGAATCCAGGAGGTAGAGGTTGCAGTGAGGCCAGATCGCACCACTGTCCTCCAGCCTGGGTGACAGCGCAAGACTCTGTCTTAAATAAATAAATAAATAAATAAATAAATAAATAAATAAAGGCAGGAAGAGGAAACCTCATCATTAGACAATCAACTACAGTCAGAGCCTCAAGCATGGTATAGAGACCAGCTCAGCAAATCCCCCTCTCCTTCTCCTTGTTCTCTCCTCTCCCCGATACACCCCGCGCCCAACTCCCACCCCAGTCCCCGGGGCCTTTTTTCCATTTGCATCCCTGTTCCAGGCTCTCACTAAATGATCCTTTCTGGTTTTTCTTTCAGTGAAAGTGGACATGGTTTGTGTGTTAGGGAGACGGTTTTAGTGCCCCCCATCCACTCAAGAGTGAAACATTTACCAAACCATTCATTCTCTTACTAAAATGTATCATTTCCTGCAGCATAACTTCACTAGATTGTTCTGCTAACAAAGCATCTGTCACTTTTCTTCATCTTATCAGAATACCTTCTTTCAGCCAGGTGCAGCGGCTCATGCCTGTAATCCCAGCACTTTGGGAGACCAAGGTGGGCGGATCACCTGAGCCCAGGAGTT
>NW_012106363.1:3440951-3442144 GCF_000951045.1 Mandrillus leucophaeus
AAAAAAAAAAAAAAAAAATTCACAGACAGATCTCATAATTTTTTTGAGACAGTCTTGCTTTGTTGCCCAGGCTACAGTGCTGCAGCATGATCTTAGCTCACTGCAACCTCCACCTCCCGAATTCAAGCAATTCTCCTGCCTCAGCCTCCCAAGTAGCTGGAATTACAGGCTTTTGCCACCACACCAGTCTAATTTTTGTATTTTCAGTAAAGACAGGATTTCCCATGTTGGCCAGGCTGGTCTTGAACTCCTGACCTCAGGTGATCTGCCCGCCTGGGCCTCCCAAAGCACTGGGATTACAGGTGTGAGCCAGCATGCCCGGCCAAGATCTCATAATGTTTTAAGAAAGTTTATGAATTTGTGTTGGGCCACATCCAAAGCTGTCCTAGGCTGCATGCTGCCTGGGGGACATGGGTTGGACAAGCTTGAAATAGAGGATTAAGAAAAGAGACCAGCATCTTCTGGGCTTTGCACAACATTACAAGTCTACTACTGTATTGATGACATCATGTTAATCCAATCAAATGAGTAAAAAATGGCAAACACGTTAAAGCCCTGGTTAAAACATGCTCTGGAGGGTGGGAGACAAACCCTACAAAGACTCAGGAAACCATGAAGTTCTCAGACGATTAAGAAATGTGTGTGTGGGGCGGGAAATAATTGTTCTCCTAGGTGGGTCTGTCTGGTCTTTATGTATGTATGGCAGAAGTGTCTTCTAGCATCTATTGATCCCTAATGGCCTTTCATTTAAATACTCATCATACCAGAGAGCCATATTTTGAGGTGAAGTTCCCTGTGCTCCTTCATATTACAGACTGGACTTGCTGTAAACCATTTTCCTCCTCAAGCTCTGCTTAAAGATGGTAGTCTTCCATTTCACTCAGTAATTAGATCGGAACAGAATTCCAAGTGCCACCAGTACCTGAAGAGGCCTAACAGGCCTTGAGCTTCCTTCTTAATAATGGGAGCTATAAGATGAAATAATTTCTTTGAGAGGCTGAGGCGGGCAGATAACAAGGTTAGGAGATGGAGACCATCCTGGTTAACACGATGAAATCCTGTCTCTACTAAAAATACAAAACATTAGACGGGCGTGGTGGCGGGTGCCCGTAGTCCCAGCTACTCGGGAGGCTGAGGCAGGAGAATGGCGTGAACCCAGGAGGTGGAGGTTGCAGTGAGCTGAGATTGTGCCA
>NW_012106363.1:3444179-3446941 GCF_000951045.1 Mandrillus leucophaeus
GGTAGGAGAGAAAACCTCAGCCTGCCTCAAGGGTGAATGTCCTCAAGGGATGCACATTGCCTCGACAGGTAATAAGGATCCTGTTTTGAAAGTGTTCACACAGAGGCCGGTTAATTACCTTTTTGGTGAGGGACTGGACCAATGGACTCTATCTAGAAGTAAGGATCTAGGGAAATTTTTCTTGGCTACTTGTTCCAAAAAAGAATTTGTCACTGTAATGGACATCTGCTGTTTCCGCCTCCAAGAATACTTTATCCCTTCTGTCAAAACTGTTTCTTTATTTCTCTCTGGCCTGGGTGGGACTGGCTTCGTTCCAGCGCCTGGGTGGTCTTCATTGATCACATTAACATGTGATACGAATCTTCACGCTCTGTGCCCACCCCCGTGGGCCCATCCACGTGTCTTTCCCCAGACATCCTTTTCCCTAATCTGATGTGTCTCCTTCTAGGTCCCTGAGCAACTCGAGGGACAGCCAAGCCGCTTGTCACTACCCCTGAGTCCACGGCCTTTCTCACCACTGGCCATTCTCTGTGCACCATGGACAACCATACATACCACCTGAAGCTCTGCCTGTGCTTCCAGGGCCAGCCCTGAGTACAGCCACAGAGCAGCAGAAACCCATTTGTGCCTTTCACCCCTACTTCCCAGCCAACTCATCCAGGAAGCAAACCTGGTTGGTTTTTGTCCTCCATCAGCTGGTTCTAGGCCCCTGACCCTTTACCCCAAGGTAGCTATAGGTGTGATCGAAGGAGAAGGCAGGGATTCAACAGTGGTGGATGACAGAGGGGCGTGGTCATCTGCTCATGCAGTTTACTTGAGTCTGCTGGTCCTGTTTGTGTCCAGTCCTGGAGGGAGTACTGAAACTGTGTAATAATACATATTAAACAGTTATACATAAAATTATATCTAATAATATATATAATTTTTTTGACATAGGGTGTCACTCTGTCACCCAAATTGGAGTGCAGTGGCACGATCTCAGCTCACTGCAACCTCCACATCCCAGGCTCAAGCAATTCTCCCACCTCAGTCTCCCAAGTAACTGAGACCACAGGCTTGCACCACCATGCCTGGCTAATTTTTTTGTATTTTTTGGTAGAGAGGAGGCTTCGCCATGTTGCCCAGACTGGTCTTATACTCCTGAGATCAGGCAATCCACTGGTCTCGGCCTCCCAAAGTGCTGGGATTACAGGTTTGCACCACCACACCCAGCCATGTTTTTTTGTTTGTTTGTTTTTTGTTTTTAAAAACATGTCTTACAATGTTGCTCACACTGGTCTCCAGCTTCTGGTCTCAAGCAGTCCTCCCACCTGGACGTGCTGGGATTACAGGCACAAGCCATCACACCCAACCTCGCTTTTCTTGAGCTAGAACATCCATCTTCCTTTGGCCTTGGACACTGAAGATCTTGGTTCTTGCGCCTTTGTACTCCAGGACTCATACCAGCAGCCTCCCTGGTTTTCACTTCTTTGGCCTTGGACTGGAAGTTACACTATTGTAACTCTGACTGTGTTTGAAGGCCTGAGAAGCAGAGTAGCCAATGGTGTAACTTTCAGGCCAGTTATAGCACTGGCTCTCCTAATTCTCCAGCTTGCAGACAGCATTGCGGACTTCTCAACTTCCCTAATTGCATGAGCCAATTCCCATAGAAGTCTCCTCTTCTATATCTCTATATAGCCTATCAGTTCTGTTTCTCTGGAGATCCCTAACTAATACAGATGCTCTGTTTCCAAGACCCAGAAGCATCCTGGGACCTGGTTTTCAACTGACGTGGTGTTCTCCACTGTGGATGGTATAGCCTTGCTCCAGAACCCTAGGGATCTAAGCTGTGATTCTCCCACTGGTGCTTTCTGTAAACTTCACACAGAATCTTTTCCTCCCACAGATATCCGTAGTACCATAGAGTACTTTGAGTCATAGGATCCAAATGGCAGAGCTGCTTGTATTTATAGGGACAAAGGGAAAATTTCTCCCTCACCCTCAAAGGTTCGCTGAAAAATTAACTCACAATAAGGCAGATTAATAAGAGAAAATAATGCATTACTACCGTGCCCCGTATCCTAATGGGGTACAGATGCTTGTATATCCTACTTCTTAGGGAAAGGAGGGATGGGGAAGTGTGAGTGATTTTAGGGGGATGGTAAATGATTTTTAGGGGAATTCAGTGGGGTTGAAGAATATACAATGGTGTGGGGCAAAGTCCACTGGGCCCACAGAGGGGACAATGGTTTTTGACAATAGTCTGTCCTGGTTTGCTGACAGGCTTTAGTCTTACTTCCTGTGATATGGGTTCAGTTAATACCAACTCAGAGAAGGGAATGGAGGTAATTGTTTTCTTCTTTGGTAGATCCAGACTTTAGGCAGATAAGGGAACTTCAGCCTGTGTTTTGAAATAAATTGGACAGGGTGTCCAATCTTTTGTCTCCCCTGGGTCACATTGGAAGAAGAATTGTCTTGGGTCACATATAAAATACACTAACACTAACGGTAGCTGATGAACTAAAAAAAAAAAATCGGCTGGGCACGGTGGCTCACGCCTGTAATCCCAGCACTTCGGGAGGCTGAGGCAGTTGGATCACGAGGTCAGGAGATCGAGACCATCCTGGCTAACACAGTGAAACCCCGTCTCTACTAAAAATACAAAAAATAGCCAGACGTGGTGGCGGGCGCCTGTAGTCCCAGCTACTCAGGAGGCTGAGGCAGGAGAATGGCATGAACCCGGGAGGTGGAGCTTGCAGTGAGCCGAGATTGCGCCACTGCAC
>NW_012106363.1:3448107-3463570 GCF_000951045.1 Mandrillus leucophaeus
TGAGGCAGGAGAATGGCGTGAACCCAGGAGGTGGAGGTTGCAGTGAGCTGAGATTGTGCCACTGCACTCCAGCCTGGGCGACAGAGAGAGACTCCATCTCAAAAAAAAAAAAAGATGAAATAATTTTCCTTTGACTTCCTAGGGAATATCTCCACCGGACTCCTAAGAACTTCACGATGTGATGGTTTCCTGAATCTTTGTAGGGTTTATCTCCCACCATCCAGAGCATGTTTTAACCAGGGCTTTAACGTGTTTGCCATTCTTTACTCATTTGATTGGATTAACATGATGTAATCAATACAGTTGCGCACTTGTAATGTGGTACAGAAAGCCCAGAAGATGCTGATCCCTTTGGACTATGTTATAACAGACAGTGGGAGAGTTCGCATGCCTAAGGTCAGGACTGTAAATGTGTACAGTTGGCCTCCATATCCATGGGTTCCGCAGTCATGGATTTAAAATATGAGAAAAAAAAAAACAGTAAAAAATCACAATACAACAACAAAAAATAATATAAATTAAAAATACAGTATAAAAACTACTTACAGGCTGGGTACGGTGGCTCACACCTGTAACCCCAGCACTTTGGGAGGTCAAGCCAAGTGGGTCACCTGAGGTCAGGAATTTGAGACCAGCCTGGCCAAAATGGCAAAATACAAAATACAAAATAAAAATACAAAAATCAGCTGGGTGCGGTGGCGCACACTTGTAGTCCCAGCTGCTCGGGAGGCTGAGGCAGGAGAATTGCTCGAACCCAGGAGGTGGATGTTGCAGTGAGCCGAGATCATGCCACTGCACTCTAGCCTGGGCAACAGGGTGACACTCCATCTCAAAAAAAAGAAAAAAAAGACTTAAGTAGCATTTACATTGTATTAGGTATTATAAGTAATCTAGAGATTGTCTAAAGTATATGGGAAGCTATATGTAGGCTACATACAAATACTATGCCATTATATATAAGGGACTTGAGCATCCTCAGATTTTGGTATGTGGAGGGGTGGGGGTCCTACACCAATCCCCTGTGAATATCAAGGGACAACTGTATTATTGACCATCCCAGGCAGTATGAAACAGTTCCTAATCCTCCTTTATAGAGATGGGAAAGAATGCGCTTGCCAGGTCAGTAGCTACACGCCATGCACTGAGTTAACGTGAATCTGCTTTGGCAAAATCACGCCCAGCACAGCAGCAGCCACTGAGGCCACCACCTGCCTGAGCTTGTGGTAGCCTACTGCCATCCTGCAGGATCTCTCTGGTTTTTGTAGGGGCCAGACTGAGGAATTAAATGGAGGAAATTATGGAGGCCACATTTTACATCTGTAAGGGTGGCATTAATCTCTGCCATCCCCCAAGATGTGATACAGTTTTCAGTTGGCTGGGGTGGGAGTTTTCAATTCCTTTTTTTTTTGAAAGCTGTTTGAAAGGCTTCCGTTTCACCTGCCTCACTATGATGGCTCTTACCCCACAGGCCAAGAAACCACTGGAAGAGTTCTGGCAATACTGGTTATGTTGATTCTAGCTATATAGTAAGAGACCAGGATCGGGCACGGTGGGCTCACACCTATATCCCAGCAGTTTGGGAGCCCGAGGTGGGTGGATCACTTGAGGCCTGGAGTTTGAGACCAGCCTGGGCAACATGGTGAAACCGCATCTCTACTAAAAGTACAAAAATTAGCTGGGCGTGGTGGCACCTGCCTGTAATCTGTTACTCTGGTAGCTGAGGCAGGAGAATCGCTTGAACCCGAAAGGCAGAGGTTGCAGTAAGCTGAGATTGCACCTCTGCACTCTAGCCTGGGCTACAGAGCAAAACTCTGTCTAAAAAAAAAGAGAGAGAGAAAGAGAGAAAGAGAGAGAAACCAGGAAAATGACTACCAGGAGGGTCTGTGGACCTAATGGACATACTGTGAAGCTGGTCATGGCTGGGACTAACTATACTTATTACTTGACCCCATATTCCACCACCCTAGCAAGGCACCATGATGATGCTTGAGTTTCCTTGGTATCAATGTCAATGTGGACTGTATGTTCAACTGTTCTCAAAATACCTGCATTCTTTCCCCAGTGTCTGATTACTCAAGTTCTCCCTGTAGAAGGGCTGGTGTAAACTTATCCTGTCCATGTGCCAGCTGATGCAGCGTCCTTCTTCATTCAGTAGGTTCTAGATCTTAACTTAGGCTGGAAACTGGACAAGGGATCATGACTTTTTATTGGGTGGTTGATGTTTTAAAATAAGCTCTTGGGCCAGGCACTGTGGCTCATGCCTGTAATCCCAATACTTTGGGAGGCTGAGGCAGGCGGATCACCTTAGGTCAGGAGTTCCAGACCAGCCTGACCAATGAGGAGAAGCCCCCATCTCTACTAAAAATACAAAATCAGCTGGGCGTGGTGGTGCATGCCTGTAATCTCAGCTGCTCGGGAGACTGAGGCAGGAGAATCGCTTGAACCCAGGAGGTGGAGGTTGTGGTGAGCCAAGATCGCACCACTGCACTCCAGCCTGGGCAACAAGAGCGAAACTCTGTCTCAAAAAAATAAAATAAAATAAAATAAGCTCTCTTTGACTGCCCATCTATCTTACCACTAGGAATATTATGTTCTATTAACCATTTCCGGCTTGGCACGGTAGCTCATACTTGTAATCCCAACACTTTGGGAGGCCAAGGCGGGCAGATCACTTGAGTGCAGGAGTTCAAGACCAGCCTGGGCAACATGGTGAAACCCCATCTTTACTATTAAAAATATATCTTAGGCTGGGCGTGGTGGCTCACGCTTGTAATCCCAGCACTTTGGGAGGCTGAGGCAGGTGGATCATGAGGTCAGGAGTTCAAGACCAGCCTGGCCAATATAGTGAAACCCCATCTCTACTGAAAATACAAAAATTAGCCGGGTGTTGCGGCATGCACCTGTAGTCCCAGCTACTTGGGAGGCTGAAGCAGGAGAATTGCTTGAACCCAGGAGGCAGAGGTTGCAGTGAGCCGAGATCGTACCACTGCACTCCAGCCTGAGTGACAGAGCAAGACTCGGTCTCCAAAAACAAAACGAAACAAAACAAAAAAATATATGTATACCATGCCCACCTTCTGACAGATAAGTGCTGCTATCAGAGGAGTTGAAACCAGAGCAACTCCATCTTGAATAGGGGCTGGGTAAAATGACGCTGAGACCCACTGGGCTGCATTCTCAGTTAGGCATTCTAAGTCACAGGATGATATAGGAGGTCGGCACAAGATACAGGTCATAAAGACTTTGCTGATAAAACAGTTTGCAGTAAAGAAGCCGGCTAAATCCCACCAAAACCAAGATGGTGATGAAAGTGTCCTCTGGTTGTCCTCACTGCTACACTTCCATCAGTGCCATGATAGTTTACAAATGCCATGGTAATGTCAGGAAGTTACCCTATATGGTCTAAAAAGGGGAGGCATGAATAATCCACCCCCTGTTTAGCATATCATCAAGAAATAACCATACGAATGGGCAACCAGCAACCCTTGGGGCTGCTCTGTCTGTGGAGTAACCATTCTTTTATTCTTCTACTTTCTTAATAAACTTGCTTTCACTTTACTCTATGGACTTGTCCTGAATTCTTTCTTGTGTGAGGTCCAAGTACCCTCTCTTGGGGTCTGGATCGGGACCCCTTTCCTGTAGCACTGCCAGTTGGCCTTGATTATTTTGAGCTCCTCTTATCCCCATTACTATCAGCCCCCACTCCCTTCACCACCCCCGCCCCCATAACAGCATCTCCCACCTTCACGACCCCCCACCCCCCACCCCAGGGTGGTCAACGATAGACTTCTCAATGCTGCTGTTCCTCCTCCACCAGCACCTCCTTTATTGCTTTGATAAAAGAGTGTTTTATGGGCTCTCCCAGGGAACATAGTCAGCTGGGGAATTTGCAGGCCCCACACAGGCTGATCCGGTCAAGCAAGCCTTCTCCTTTGATCCATTTGATCCCTTCTGCCATCTGCCATGCTGTTTGGATTTTTCTCCTTAACTTAGTTTGGGCCAGTGCTGTTTCCAGGCTTCCAAGAGCCATTCTAGCACCTTCTTCTGGGGTCTTTGCCAGGGGGTAAAATCCTGCATCGCAGGAGCACACTCCTATTCAATAAATTCTTTCCCATCGAGTTTTATGTTTTGATCCTCATCCTCAGAATCCAGTCACATCTCTACTCTCCTGAATCCTGCCAGCACACGCTGGCAAGTTCCTGCAGCTCCTCCAGGGTACAGTCTCATTCCTCAGCAGCAGGCCCGGCGCATCCCTGGCCGGTTTTGTTGTGACTTGATAGCTATTTGTCTGGTGGCCAGGAGGGAGGTGCATATCATCTTGCAAAGCAGAGGCCCTGCACCCTCTTCAACCATGAGGGGAGCTTTAGCCCTTAACAGTGGGCAGGGGGCCGCTTCTGCAGGCCCAGTGGGTTCAGTGGAATCTGGAGATTCAAGATTTTTTTAATGCATTGACCCAGATGTGCCATCCCAAGTCTCTGAGTTCTGATCCTTCTCTACGGGAGTATGACCTGACAGAGCAGATGAGCTCTGATTGAGAATCCAACCCCTCTGACCTCTCTGAAGCTGCATTACCCTTATAATGAATTCTGGGGATGATCCTTAGCTTTTCCTGCCCTCCAGCTACAGAGTCTCCATATGCTGCCAAGAGACTTTCAGACTTTGTCTCAAACTGATGATTAAGTACTCTCAAACTTCCGTTGTCTTCCTTTAAGCATTGCTAGCCCCAGAGCCATCTGATTTCACAGTCCTTATATTACCAGTTCACTCAAACCTCTCAAATGCCTGGGAATTTGCTTCCACCAGTGCCTCCCTTCCATCAGTTTCCCATCATTCCTGTACATCCCCAGTGAAAGTTTAAACAAGTGCAGCACACTAGAATGCCAGGGGCTATTAGTGCTCTACCTTCCAGCTCCAAAGACCTATTTTAGAATCTGCTTCCTAAAAATTACTCCTGGCCTCAGCTGCCTCATGTCTGGGTCCCTGCCTGCCAACAGATTTGTGATGGATATTTACATGCTGGAGGTTTACTGGCCCATGGTCTCAGAAACAATACTTGCAAGGGAGTAAATGAAGCAGGTTGAGCAGAGGGAGAAGTGGAACCGGGTTGCAGTTGCATCAGAGCCTCAACCGATGCTACAGGGAAGTTTGAACCTGAGGTGGCCCTTCGGAGTTGTCTCAGATCTAGGCAGGAGGACTATGCTTTTGTACTTCTGCCCTGACCAATCATTGGCAGACCACATAAAGCTTGGGCTAGGCAGAGGATAGTCTTTGGATGGGAATAAATAAAGCCTGGGCATTTATGAACATGAAACAATGCCTGGAGGCTCAGCTGCGAGAGCTGTGAGCCATCAGCAGCCAATCCTCCCTACAGCTGCGGAATAAGCGGTCTGGTTTTGAAGGGGAGAGAGAGAGGTAGTGCACTAGGAGCCACTGACCTGAAGAAGGGGTTGACCCAGCAGAAGGCAGAGAGGAAGGGCATAAAGACACCAGGTTCTTGGTGACATCCTTTGAGCTACAGGATGAAACCCTGCCTGAAGCCACATTTCAAGTATACGTTTCAGGTAAGCATGAAAGCAAGTTCTCTTTGTTTAAGCCACGTGAGTTGGGATTTCTGCTGCTGGATAAAATCTTGCCTGAATCGGCATTTTATTTGCACTTTTCTCTAAAGCATGCAGGCAAATTCTCCTCGTTTAAACCATGTGAATTGGGCTTTCTATCACTTGTAACATAAAGACTCTCCATGGGCTGGGCATGGTGACTCAGGCCTGTTATCCCAACACTTTGGGAGGACGACAAGGGAGGATTGCTTGAGCTCAGGAGTTCAAGACCAATCTGGGCAACATAGCGAGACCTCATCTCTACTATAAATTTTAAAAAATCAGCTGGACATAATGGTGCATGCGTGTAGTCCCCGCTACTCAGGAGACTGACGTGGAAGGATCACTTGAGCCCAGGAGATCAAAGCTTCAGTGAACCATGATTGTACTCCTGCACTCCAGCCTGGGTAACAGAGTGAGATCCTGTCTCAGAAAAAAGGAAAAAAAAAAAGGCCAGACACAGTGGCTCATGCTTGTAATCTCAGCACTTTGGGAGGCCCACGTGGGAGGATTACTTGAACCCAGGAGTTCAAGACTAGCCTGGGCAGCATAATGAGACCCCATCTCCAAAAAAAAAAAAAAAAAAAAAAAATATCCATGAATCCAAGTACAAACTAACAGTTTATTGCCTTTTTAAAAATCAGAAGCTAAAATTAAATTTGTGATTTGGAAAATTTATTAGTAAAAAAGATTTCTGCATAAATTAATGATGGTTCTTTTCTTGCTCCATAGTGCTACCTGAATACGGACTGAAAATTACTTATGGGAATATTTACAAGCTTATATTGCAGTATAATTGGTGCTTGTTTGAGTGCTTCATTAATATTTAATTTTGTATCATTTCTTGAACTAATTTATTGGCACATTTTCAGCATTCCACTGAGAGACTTAACATAAATCACATTAATAATAAATGGCATGAGAGCTTTTTGTATTTCTTTTCTGAGCTATCATTTAAAGATAATTTTCTATGACAGGGAATTCTAAATGTACTATTAAAGATAAGACTTTCTTAATGTCTGCTTCAGCAACCAACAGGAAATACAATGTGATTTTAATTATATTTATGTCTTGGGTTTTGACACAGTGCTTTCTGTTATTAACTCTTGTGAAGTGTACATCTTCATAAAGCGTTTTCAGCCATCCATGAAAAGACAGACTTGCTCAGACAAGTCCTTGAAACTAAAATGAAACTATAAAGCAAGTCCATGACATGAAGCAAGACAGATGTTTCTTCGTGGGAACTGGGGCCGGTCATGCTTGTCCGAGTGGCAAGGACCTAAATTCTTCAGGTGACCAATATTTCTGTAGTCAGACTGTCCCCCCAAAGCCAGAAAGAGTGGAACCCACAAATGCCCTGGTCTCAGAAAAGAACATCAGCTTAACTTGGCAGGGCTGTCTTAGGAGCCTGTCTCTGCAGGCTCACCGTGCTCATTTCTAAATGTACACCTGCAAAAGCATGAAAATAACACTTTAAACAAGTTACATTTGCCAATAAATAATTCAAAAGTTGTACATGGAAAAGAGAAAATATGATAAACCACTGAAAGCGTATCTTTAAAATGCATGTCATAATTAAAAATTAACCACCAACATTTTGAAAAAAACAAAAACAAAAACCTTAAAATAGTTTAATTTTTTTTTTTTTTTTTTTGAGACAGAGTCTTGCTCTGTCACCCAGGCTGGAGAGCAGTGGCGTGATCTCGGCTCACTGCAAGCTCCGCTTCCTGGGTTTACACCATTCTCCTGCCTCAGCCTCCCCAGCAGCTGGGACTACAGGAGCACGCCGCCACGCCTGGCTAATTTTTTTGTATTTTTAGTAGAGACAGGGTTTCACCGTGTTAGCCAGGATGGTCTCAATCTCCTGACTTAATGATCCCCCTGCCTTGGCCTCCCAAAGTGCTGGGATTACAGGCGTGAGCCACCGCGCCCGGCTAAAATAGTTTAAAAATCTTAAAAACATTTATGGCAAAGCACATGGATACTGAAATTAAATGCAAAAATGATTTTCCCCCCATATTGCTTCTATAACAGTCAGGATTCTTTTGATTGCGAGTGACAGAAATCCAGTATAAAAGGCAATAGCTGATTAAAATAACCAAAAATGCTTGTTTTGTTACAAAGTAAGAATAGGGTCCAGGCATTAGGGCTCACTCCTGCAATCCCAGCACTTTGGGAGGCCAAGGTGGGCAGATCACTTGAGTCCAGGAGTTCAAGAACGACCCCATCTCTATGAAAATAAAAAAAATTAGCCGGGTGCGGTGGTGAGTGCCTGTAGTCCCAGCGATTTAGGAGGCTGAGGTGGGAGGGTCAGTTGAGCCTGGGAGGTCGCACCACTGCACTCCAGCCTGGGAGACAGAGCAAGACCCTGTCTCAAAAAAAAAGAAAAGATGAAATTCTTCCTCCCCTTCCCCATATCTCATCCCCACTTCCAAGGGGATCCTAGAGGGCTGTCATAGTTATTGGTTTTGTGTGCTCATCAGGCTTCTTCCGGTATTAGCACCCCTTTTTTGGAGAAAGTGCACCCACCTCCCTGGAGTCCTGGTGAGGGTGCTGTCAATCACAGTGCCCACTTGGCTTCTGCTCCAGTGTGTGGACATGTGACTCAGGCTGAGCTAGCTCCTAGCACCTGCTTTCCTGTTCTGATAGTTGCCACCTCCCCATTTCCCATGACTTGAATTTACGGAGTCACAGCTAATCCCTGAAGCCAGAAAGAGCAGAACCCACAAATCCTCTGGTGTCAGAAGAGAACATCAGCTTAGCTTGGCAGGGCTGTCTCAGGAGCCTGTCTCTGAGGGCTCACCGGGCTGGTTTCTAAATGTGCACCCACCATCTGTTGGATGATTCATACCCGGCTGGATACAAAGTCGGGGCTCCATTCGGGTCTTTGGACTTGAATTCATTCCAAAATCAAAGGTGTCAAGATTGGTGGTTTAAAATTCTAGAATCATTTTGGGAAATGAGGACGGCATTTGCCCTTGTACAATCCCTTGATGTGTCTCCCATTTTTATAAAAATGAAAAGGAGGTTCTGAGAGGCCCCCTGAGGCAACTCCTTCCCCATCTGGGATTGCACCCCTCCAGACCAGAGACTGAGCGCCCCTGAGGGGCTCCCACCCCCACTCCTCTCCCCCGAGACATGCTGGACAGGGCTGGTGGGCTCTCCTCCCTCTTCCTTCCTCCCTTCCTTTTCTTTCCCTGATGTTTTTAAACTTCACATGCAGACATTTGAGTTAGTTAATCATATGCCTTAGTTCATGGCATTTTCTCATCACTAGCCCACGTAAGTCCCCTCTCTTGTTTGTAATTATTCTCTTTTATCCACATATCCTATCGCAGTCTCCAGCCCCTCCCCCATCATAGGCATATGTTCTTTTTTTGTTTTTAAGGCAGGGTCTTGCTCTGTTGCCCAGGCTGGAGTTCAGTGGCATGATCACAGCCCCTGCAATCTCTACCTCCCAGGCTCAAGTGATCCTCTGGCCTCAGCCTACCACGTAGCTGGGACTACAGGCATATGCCACCAATGCCAGCTAATTTTTGTATTTTTTGTACAGACAGGGTTTTGCCATGTTGGCCAGGATGGTCTCAAATTCCTGGGCTCAAGTGATCTGCCTGCCTCAGCCTCCCGAAGTGCTGGGATTACAGATGTGAGCCACCGCGCCTGGCCATCGGCTCATATCTGTAACTTTCATTTGCATGTATTTTTGTAAAGGGAGTATTGACGTTTTGTATTTTTTCTATGTATACATTTTAAATGTTCACAAATGTTATCGGCTTATATATCTCATTCTGTTGCTTGTTTGTTTCACCCATTCTTGTATTTCTGAGATCTGTCCACGTGGCCCTGGGTGCATCTAACCCATTGCTTCTGACTTTGCAAAGTACTCCATGGTGTGTGTGCTTAGTAATCTTCATCTGCCTCCAGGGCCCATTTCCCACCTTCCAGTTCGGTTTGGTCTTTGAAAGGCACCCCCAAGAGATCAGAGGGTAGGCGGAAGTAGGGTGGGATATTGATTTGACTAGACAGGCTGGGCATAGCAGTGGTGACACTCTTCTCCCAAGAGCCGCAGCTCCTGCCCGGAGGCTCTCTCCTACAGCCTGGGGACCACCTCCTGCCCTTACCCTCAGGCAGGGTGGAGGCAAGAGCCCCCCATGGATGCTGGTCTGAGGGTGCTTTCCTGCCCCTTGTTGGTATCCCTAAACGTCACCCACACCATATATGTTATTCCATCATGGAGCTCTTCTCAGTCATCCTGCAGAGTCAGATTTATTCAGCATGGATTTGCCATGTGTGTTCCTCTTTGCCCACCCAGTGGTAGACTCCTGCATTGCCACTAACTCCCCGCCACCACACCTATCTCCGGGAGAAACAGCTCACTCTTCTTTCCACCTCTGGTCCTTTCCTTTCCAGGTGGGGTGCATTCCCCTAACTCCTGCAGCCACGACATCTGGGAGAGGGGCCCATCCCTGTCTTTCTAATCACCTGAGCCAGCAGTTCTCAGCCAGGTGTGATGTCAGCCCCATGGGACATGTGGCAATGTCTGGGGACATTTTTGCTGGTCATGACTGGGGGTGGGGGTGGTGAGATGCTATGGGTATCCAGTGGGTAGAGGCCAGGGATGCTGCTCAATCCATTCCTCCAAAGCACAGGACAGCCCCTCCATGGCAAAGAAGTATCTGGTCCTGAATGTCAGCAGCGCTGAAGTGGAGCGGCTCTGAGTTAACACAAAACCACTTGGACTTTAGATTTCATCCTTTCCTGGGCTTTTGATTGGTTCTTGGGGGAGGTGGCAGAAGACCCCCTGAGATCTTGCTTCATGCTGCCTGTGAAAGCAGCTTCGTTAAACTAAGCTCCTGGCCTTGCTCCGCCCTCTCCCTCATTCCTCCCCATGGCAGGAGGTGTGACATCTGATTCTCAACTTTCTGAGTTTCCACGGAGGAGCCAGGCAGGCCCTTCCAGCTCCTTCCTTCTGTGTGGGAGCTGGGTGCCTACGGGAAACCCACATTTAGCGTAGCAGGCTACAGAGGACCATTTGCCCAGCACAGCCTGGTTCCGGGGTACAGTGTTGGGAAATCCGTTGTTGTTGCTCAGCTAAGCCATGCTCTTTTCCAGCTATGACAGTAATAAAGCTGACTTTATTAAATTTTTTTTTTTTTTTTTTTTGAGAGAGACTCTTGCTCTGTTACCCAGGCTGGAGTGCAGTGGCGTGACTGTAGCTCACTGTAACCTCAAACTCCTGGGCTTAAGCAGATCTCCCACTTCAGCCTCCCAAGTAGCTGGGACTACAGGTGTGCACCACCATGCCTACCTACATTTTAAAATTTTTCGTAGAGATGGGATCTTGCTATATTGCCCAGGCTGGTCTCAAACTCCTGGCCTCAAGTGATCCTTCTGCCCTCAGCCTCCCAAAGCACTAGGAATATAGACGTTAGCTACCGCATCCAGCCAAAGCTGACATTTTGGTTGTCATCTACCTAGCTTCTTTGCCAATCTCTCATCTGGTTCAGAGCTGCAGGAAAGAACATCATAAAGTGTAATTCATTGGGACTCTTCAATGCCAACAGTCACTTTAATATCACTGGAACCTCCCTCTCTGCCTCAGGCTAGTCCAGGCAAACACGCAGTAGGGCACTGGGATTAGGAGCACTGGCCCATTGTTAGCGCATGGGGATTCCCCGTTTACACCTGCTAGGAGAAAATGGCCCTAGCCGCCTTGGGTGGAGGCAGCAGAGTGTTGGCTCAGGTGTCTGACCAGCATAGGTGGTGCTGAACACAGGGGCTCAGATGATTCGCTCAGGACCAGTTCCTCTCTTCCCATTGCTTGGTTTCTTTCTTCTGTGTTGACCACACTCTCAGGCAGGCTCTCCCCTTAGAGTGGCTGCCAGCAGCAACCAGACTCTATATTACAAGTTGAAATCCTACTGAGAACAGCAGGGAGTCTTTTTTTCTAAGCATCCCAGCAGTGCTGTGATTCTATGGCCTGGGGTGTGTCTGTCTCCTGAACCAATGATGAATCAGAACCAAAACCATCTTCCCCATACTTGTCCTGGGCACTGAGAATGGAAATCACACCTCACGGTCTAGAGTAACATGACCTGCTTATGTCACTGTCTTCATTTGCATTTCTCTACTCTGCTGGGACTGTCCTGCCCAAGCAAATGGTTCAACCGTTCATTGCAGCAACTTCCAGGAAGACCTATCAGCTCTTCAGTGGAAAGCATCAACAGTTTGAACCCTAAGATTCTTTGAATGTTGTGGTTCAAAATCCTAGCCTGCTTTTCCCACCAATCCAGGACTGTTGTACTGTGATCTCTGCCCTGTCTGAAGCAAACCAACTCTTCCTCCCACAGACTCGCTTTAAACCAAACTTCCAGTTCTCCGTACATCCCGACCTTATCTTTCACTTCTGCTGGAAGCAATAAGCTCAGCTTTGTCTTATCCACTGGTCGTGATGGTAATGTCTGGGGAGCCCACTTCTGACACGAAGATGGTAGAATCCCCCAATGGGAAGGGGGCTGAGCCCACGAAGAACTCTTGTAAGTGCCAATGACAGAGTCAACTTCAAATATGTCCCAAGTCCAGAGGGCACAGAGGCTGGGGCTGCATGACAGCGTCAGTGAAGTAAGAGCTTTCCTGCCTCTTTCTATCATCTCTGTCCTTAAACTTCAGCCCTGGATGAGTCAGAAACCTCTGTTAACAGAAAAGGAGAGGAGTGAAAGGCTGGGAGGGCTTCACAGGTGGACTTCTCTGGAAGCAGATGCACAGGTGGAGTTTGGCCTGCAGGAGGCTTATTTCTTAGGAAACAATACCTGAGTAAGGGAAGAGGATGGAGCAGGTGTGGGCAGGGGCGAGGTGAGGTGTGGTGACTTGCAGGGAGCCTAATTAGAGGATAAACTCTGGCATATTAAAATGTTAATGAGGCCAGGCACGGTGGCTCACACCTGAAATCCCAGCACTTTGGGAGGCCAAGTGGATGGATCACCTAAGGTCACCTGAGGTCAGGAGTTCGAGACGAGCCTCGCCAACATGGTGAAACCCCATTTCTATTAAAAACACAAAAAAATTAGCTGGGCGTGGTGGCACATACCTGTAATCCCAGCTACTCGAGAAGCTTAGACAGGAGAATCCCTTGAACCTGGGAGGCAGAGGTTTCAGTGAGCTGAGACCTCTGCACTCCAGCCACTCCAGCCTGGGCAACAGAGTGAGACTCTACCTCAAAAAAAATAATTTTTTAAGTGAGTTTATTTGACCATTCAACAATTTACGAATTAGGCAGCACCAGACCACAAGTGGTTCAGTGCTCCCCAGAGCAGGCAAGAATGGAGACTTTTATAATGTGGTTGCAGAAAAATAAATAAGACAAATAACAAATAACAATGTTATTTGTTAATAACAATTAACAAATAAGACAAATAACAAATAACAAATAACAAATAACAAGTAATGTCTGATGCTTTCCATTGAAGAGCTGATAAGGAAGTTCTGGAAGTTCTGCAATGAACAGCAAACCGTTTGCTTGAGCAGGACAGTCCCAGAAGAGTAGAGAAATGTTAATGGAAGCAAAGACAAATAACATTTTCCATTGGTTAAAGTAGGAAGTCCCTAGTTAGAAGTTAGTTAGTGCTTTTTAATTGGTAAAGACTCTCATTTGAGGTTAGTTGGCTGTTACTGATTGCTTAAGCTTGAGTTTATGTTGAGTTGTGTTTCAGTTTGCTTACGTAGAAAACCAAGGCACCAGAACTGTTCCAGCCTAACAGCCTCCCAGATAATTATTTTAATAACTTAAATGGCCAGCCCTTCAACCCCCACCTCCATCAGTCATTGTACATGGGCCCCCCACAAAACAAAAGGCATGCTCTTGGGTGAGGCAGCACTTTGCAGCTGAGGCAAACTCCTGGAGCTGGGATAAGTCCTTGCTTGGAGGAGTATGGGGTGGCACTTTTCTGTCCCACCACTGAGCAGAAAGCAAGCAAAACTGATGGCCCTGCTTCTGTCCAGACACCAGCTTCTCCCTGACATGGGTCCTAACTTGGACAGAAGAGTTTGTAGGGGAAGAAAAAAATAATTTTTCCTTCTACTCACCTTAGGTTTATTAGCTGGGGCTCCTATACCAAAAGACAGATCAATAAGAGAAAAAAAAAAAAAAACCAGGAGGTTATTAACGTGCATATCTTAGATAAACATGGGAAACGCCCAGGGAATGAGTAAATCCCACAGAAGGGGCTTACAGCGTCTTCAACAAAGAACAGTACATTTTAAATTTTATTTTATTTTTTATTTTTATTTAATATTATTATTGTTTTGAGATGGTGTCTCACTCTGTTGCTCAGGCTGGAGTGCTGTGGTGCGATCTCAGCTCACTGCAGCCTCTGCCTCCCAGGTTCAAGCAATTCTTGCACCTCAGCCTTCAGAGTAGCTGGGACTACAGGCATCCATCATCTCACCCGGCTAATTTTTGTATTTTTAGTAGAGACGAGGTTTTCCGTGTTGGCCAGGCTGGTCTTGAACTCCTGACCTCAAGTGATCCACCCACCTCAGCCTCCCAAAGTACTGGGATTACAGGTGTGAGCCACCACGCCCAGCCACAATACATTTTTAGACAAATAGCAAGACCAGGGGGAAAAGGACTTGGAATCTCTAGGGGTGGCAGATTGTGCGAAGGCAAATACATGGTATATAGAGGCTAGCTCGTAAGGTTTGTTATGGAGATTCTTCCGTTGCTGATAAGGGTCTAAAGCTGTCTCTGGTGGCCAAGCTTTGTCCTTCCTGGTAGAGGCGGGGAGCGCGCCTTTGTAAATTTATGTCCTACTTTTAGGCAAATAGCGGGAGAGCAGAGGCCTCCTTATATCTGTTTCATCTCATTTGTCTTAAACTCAAAACAATCCTTGTGCCAAAGGGGCATACTTTCGGGTGGCATATTCTGGTCTCCTACATCTCTCTGCAAGGGGAACTGATGTTTTCACTCTTTTGCAGAAAGAGACCTTTTAGTGACGAACTTGATACTGTTCTGTGACCTGAAGGGACTGGAGAAAAGAAGGCCAGAGTTGTCAGGGGGCCTGCCCGGGTTGCCAGCCATGGAGGGGAAGAACTAGCCTGGCAGGATTGGAGAGGCAGTTACTGTCTCCCTGTGGCAAGTGTGGGGGATCAAACTCACCCTCTCTACAAGTCAACTCAACTGCCCGAGTTGGGCAACTTCACAAAGGTGAGGTAAATGAACTGGATCTTTAACAAGGACAGGCACAAAAGGCCAGAGGAGAAGGAAATAACCTGACTTTGTATTTGTGCACCTGGGGAGATATGCAGCCCTCCTAGATTAAGACCAAACCCCTCAAACAATGAAAGAGATTAAAGGCCCGGGCACAACAAAACAAATAAAAGGACCGGATGCAGTAGCTCACACCTGAAATCCTAGCACTCTTGGAGGCTGAGGCAGGTGGACTGCTTGAGCTCACGAGTTCAAGACCAACCTGGGCAACATTGTGAGACACCCCCCCCCCCATCTCTACCAAAAATATAAAAATTAGCTGGGCATGGTGGCACATGCCTGTGGTCCCAGCTATTCCAGAGGCTGAGGTGGGAGGATGGCCTGAGCCCAGGAAGTTAAAGTTGCAGTGAGCCGTGATGGCACCATTGCACTCCATCCTGGGTGACAGAGCAAGAACCTGTCTCAAAACAAACAAGAAAGATAAAAGGCATTGTCATCTCTATCATCTCATCAAGAGTAAAAAAAGACCCAATCCCAGCACTTTGGGGAACAGAAGCAGCATGATGGCCTGAGGCCAGGAGCCCAGGAGTTCGAGACCAGCCTGGGCAACAAAATGAGAGTGAGACCCAGATTTTATTTATATATTTAAAAAAAAAAAAAA
>NW_012106363.1:3463900-3468802 GCF_000951045.1 Mandrillus leucophaeus
CCACTGCAACCTCCACCTCCTGGGTTCAAGCAGTTTTCCCACCTCAGCCTCCCGAGTAGCTGGGATTACAGGCATGCACCACCACACTCAGCTAATTTTTTGTATTTTTAGTAGAGACAGGGTTTCACCATGTTGGCCAGGGTTCACCATGTTCACCATGTTGGTCTCGAACTCCTGACCTCGTGATCCACCCACTTCAGCCTCCCAAAGTGCTGGGATTACAGGCGTGAGCCACCGTGCCCAGCCTGAGTTGGATTTCTGTTGCTTCTGACCGAGAGCGCTACCCGTATGTGGATGAGCTGAATGAAAACCATCCAGGATTCCTGAGCTGGGACCATGGGAAGCGACCTCCCATTACAATGTCAGGGGACAGTCATGTAAACATCTCAATTCCTAAAGGGCCTGTCATGTCAAATTGAGGTGCTGAGCATCTGCTGGCCATCCCTTTGGAGGTTGTCAGTGAGGAATCATTTTGACCAGCTTCTTAGAATGTGTGTGTGGGAGAGCAGTGCTGACCAAGGTAGAAATGTGGCTGGGAAGGTTGCAACAGAACTTCGACTTTCTAAAAGAAAGTGAAAGGGAAAAACACTGAAATCTAAATCTTCCCTTGAAAAAGCTATTAATAACAGGTGGGGCACAGGGAATGTTTAGGGCAGTGAAACTATTCTATATGATACTAGAATGGT
This sequence comes from Mandrillus leucophaeus, assembly GCF_000951045.1. Taxonomy (NCBI): domain Eukaryota; kingdom Metazoa; phylum Chordata; class Mammalia; order Primates; family Cercopithecidae; genus Mandrillus; species Mandrillus leucophaeus. The sequence goes on from NW_012106363.1 coordinate 3,464,587, forward strand.
GGATACGTGTCATTATATATTTGTTGAAAGCTATAGAATGTACAATGTGAAGAGTGAACCCTCATGTAAATATTAGGCTTTGATTAATAATAATGCATCAATATTGGCTCAGTTGTAACAAATACACCATCCTAATGCAAGATATTAATATAGGAGAAACCGTGGGCATAGGGGGTAGAGAAGTACGAGGGACTATCTCTACTTCCCACTCAGTGTTTCCATCAGCCTAAAACTACTCTCAAGAGTCTACCAATGAATTAAAACAAAGCTAATAATATAAGGTCGTATTTCTAGTCTCATCCAATAAAAAATTATAGTGTGGGATTACAACTGTATTTTCTGCAAAGAAAACCATTCAGGCCAGGCGCAGTGGCTCACGCCTGTAATCCTAGCACTTTGGGAGGCTGAGGAGGGCGGATCACTTGGGGTCAGGAGTTTGAGACCAGCCTGGCCAACGTGGTGAAACCCTGTCTCTACCAGGCTGGCCAACATGGTGAAACCCTTTCTCTACTAAAAATACTAAAATTAGCCAGGTGTGGTGGCGGGCACCTATAATCCCAGCTATTCAGGAGGCTGAGGCAGGAGAATTGCTTGAACCCAGGAGGCAGAGGTTATAGTGAGCCAAGATCGGGCCACTGCACTCCAGCTTGGGAGACAGGAGCAAGACTCCATCTCAAAAACAAAACAAACAAACAAACAAGAAAACCGTTCAACACACAGAAAAAATGATGGAAGCCCCAATTTTGTCACACTTCAAATCAGTTACATGTACACAAATTTTAACGGACACAGACTCTTCAGATTCATACGCTAAGAGTCTTCTAAAGTTTTCACTATGTTCATTTTCACAGTTTCAACAATTCAACTGGAAAAATACCAGAGCCTTGGACAGATAAGCCATATCTAGAACTCGGAGAAACAAATTTATCTACACGTTTTCCACCTCTGGGCAGTCTCCCTCCCCAAGGACAACATTCTTTGCCAAACAAGTCTTGATTTTAACTTGGAAGGGAGGAAGTTTATAAACACACAGGCACAGAGACACACAAAGGCTTCCTGGAGTCTCACAGTTTAGTGAATAAGTCTGTGTTGCTCGCCTCTGTTCCCAGATTGCTACCTGAGTTGCTTCAACACATTTCTTTCCCACTCACTTGTCTCCAGCCCACATTTCAGGGTTCCCCTCCTCCAGGCAGGCAGCCCAGGGCCTGCTGCAAGGGGAGGTGGCCCCTCTCCATTCTTTGTGAGGGCTGGATGCCTGTGCCTCTCGCAGCCTGGATGGGCACCCTGCCCTGTATACTCCTTGGGGACAGCCTCCCCCTGCCAGTTGCCACACAGCAGACAGCCCAACAGGCTTCCTCTCATGTAACAACATGTAATATCATGTAGCATCAGCATGTAGCCGTGCACATAATACTATGTAACATCAGCCTGTAACAGTGCATGTAAGATGATGTAACATTATGTAACATCAGCATGGAACATTGTATGTAATGTTGCATATAACTGCATGTAACATCACATATAACAGCATGTGACATTATATATAACAGCATGTAACATCAGCCTTCTCCCCATATTTCTTAACAGCCACCATTCCAGTGTTTCCCCAGTTCTGTCCGTACGTGACTAGCCAGTTCCTGCCATTCATTTGCAGCCTACACAGTCCTAAAGCTACTGAAATCATTCTCTTCCAGCCCTGCAACAGGACAGAGGAGATGTTCATAAGAAATGCTCGCATAGCAGCATCCCAGCATCCCCATGAAGCCCTTCCTTTTCTGAGCCAAAGTCTCAGAAGTCATGTTCCTCCCAGAGAGACACCCGCCATTGAGTTCCCAGTCTTGCCTCGTGTGTGTCCACTTCTGGTCCTCACACATGTTCCTTCCTCCACCACGATCTGGGAGACCACAAGGCATCGCAGTTCCTCGCACGGCCATAGAGGCAGGCAATCTGGGTCTGAATCCTGGACTTTTGCAGTTAGAGCTAAGCGACTTGGGGCAAACCTCTCTAAGCATCCCATTCTTATCTGTAAAGTAGGGATAAGAGTCACGCCTTATGATTCAAAATACATGATTTTTTGGAGACTGGGTGCGGCGGCTCATGCCTGTAATCCCAACACTTTGGGAGACCGAGGCAGGCGGATCACCTGAGGTCAGGAGTTCAAGACCAGCCTGGCCAACATAGTGAAACCCTGTCTCTACTAAAAATACAAAAATTGGTTGGGCGCAGTGGCTCATGCCTGTAATCCCAGCACTTTGGGAGGCTGAGGCGGGCAGATCACAAGGTCAGGAGTTTGAGACCAGCCTGACCAATATGGTGAAACCCCATCTCTAATAAAAATACAAAAATTAGCCAGGTGTGGTAGTGGGCACCTGTAGTCTCAACTACTCAGGAGGCTGAGGCAGGAGAATTGCTGAACCCAGGAGGTGGAGGTTGCAGTGAGCCGAGATAGCTCCACTGCACTCCAGCCTGGGCTACAAAGCAAGGCTCTCAGAAAAAAAAAAAAAAAAAAAAAAAAAAGATTTAAAAAAAGTTGTAAAAAATGAAAATAAACAGCCACACCCACTATCTAAGGTTATACACAAGGAAAATGCTTGTTCAGCACAAGGCTTGGCTCCTGCTTAAATGCCCACAATTGGGAGTCATAATGTCATTTATTCTCACTCGTCTCCAGCGGGCAGTCAGAGACCCTCTCCCAATCTACCTTGCTGGACTAAGGACTGGGGAGGCCTGAACGGCACTTCTGTTGATTTATCTACCCCATGAGGTGAAATGCTCACCCTACCCCTAAATGGCTGTGGGTTACAGGGCTTTTTTCTTGTTGTTTTGAGACAGGGTCTCACTCTGTCATCCAGGCTGGAGTGCAGTGGCGCGATCTCGGCTCACTGAAACCTTTGCCTCCCAAGTTCAAGCGATTTTCCTGCCTCTGCCTCCCGAGTAGCTGGGATTATAGTAGCGCACTACCATACCGGGCTAATTTTTACATTTTTCATAGAGACAGGATTTCGCCATGCTAGCCGGGCTGGTCTTAAACTCCTGGTCTCAAGTGATCCGCCAGCTTCAGCCTCCCAAAGTGCTGGGATTTCAGGCGGGAGCCACTAAGCTCAGCTGCTTACAGGTATTTTTGAACATCAAACGACTGCCCCTTCTCAGAGCCAAGGCTAGAACAATCAGCCACAAAGCCGCAGGACGCCTGTTGACAAGGGCTTCACCTGGGACAACTGCTGTGTCGTACTCATCATGGCTTTGCCTTAACTCTTGCAGCAGTGTGTGGAGAGTCACGGTGGCTGTAGTCTAAAAGCAGTCTGGTCCTGTCCTCTATGGCAACTGGGGCTAGGCTGAGATCCTCAAGAACATGGCTAGACATCATGGTCAATAATGTCCTCTCCTTGCCTTGCCTCGAAACTTCGAGTTTTGAATGAGAGAGCTGGCAAGTGCAGCCTCCTTTGGGACTTAATGAGGACCATCTGACTATATCCCACCGTGGACTCCTCACAGATATTTTTCCGTCTGTCTGGAATCCCTGCCAGACACATTCATACACACACACACACACACACACACACACACACAGCCTGCACATAATAAACTACTGCTCTATTCTTCAATTCTTACTTTTAAAGTCAGTTCCCAGCATGGGCAACATAGCAAGATTCCATCTCTGCAAAAAATAAAAAAATTAGCCAGATGTGGTGGCACACACCTGTAGTTCTAGCTACCTGGAAGGCTGAGGTGGGAGGATTGCTTGAGCCCAGGAGTCGGAGGCTACAGTGAGCTGTGATTGGGCCACTGCACTCCAGCCTGGGTGACAGAGCAAGACCCTGTCTCAAAAAAAAAAAAAAAAAAAAAAAGGTCAGTTCCCCAGTGCTTAACACAATGCCTAGCAAACAGTGGGCTCTGATCTGCTTTTCCTTAACATGTACCAGGGTGTTAATACTTTCCTGACCCATTAAGGAGGTAGTGAGCACCGTGAGGAAAATGCTAGACCAAGAACGCCCACTCAAGACATGCTAACCCCCTATCGCCGTTGCATCTGGGATTGCCACACAACTCCCTCCGTCAGCTTCCACCAAGGTTATCAGCTTCCTGTTCCTTCTGATTCAAATCCCTCAGACTTGGGCCTTTGCTCAGGCACGGGCCCTTACGAAACCTCTGAAACTTTCTGTGTGCAAAGCAACAGAGAAACTCCAAAAGAGAGATTGGATGATTTGACGACATC
>NW_012106363.1:3468971-3471648 GCF_000951045.1 Mandrillus leucophaeus
CCAGCTACTCGGGAGGCTGAGGCAGGAGAATGGCGGGAACCCGGGAGGCGGAGCTTGCAGTGAGCTGAGATCCGGCCACTGCACTCCAGCCCGGGCGACAGAGCGAGACCCCGTCTCAAAAAAAAAAAAAAAAAAGAAAGAAAAAACAAATTTAAGGGCAAGCCACAATCTAGGGAAACTGTTTGCCATGAATGTGAGGAATAAAAGATAGTCTGCTCGGCAAATATTTATTCAAGGCCTACCCTTCACAGGGCACTGGGAACGGAACTGAAGGCTCGAGTAAAGCAATTTGTTCAGTAGCCTCGTGTATGCACATGCCCAGTCACAAAAATGTGTTCATGGGAAGGGTTCCAACCAGAGGAACCAGTATCTGTGAGGACCTCCAGGTGGGACAGAGCTTGGCACATGGGAGGGGCTGAGAGAATGATGATGTGGCTGGACACAGAGAGCGAGAGAGGACAAGGCTGGGAGGTGAGGGTGCGGGTGTCCGGAGAGGCCAGACCATCCTCGACCTTGGATACCTTTTTAAAAATTATTATTTTATGCCGTGTGCAGTGGCTCACGCCTGTAATCCCAGCACTTTGTGAAGTTGAGGCGGGCAGATCACCTGAGGTCAGGAGATCGATCAACACGGAGAAATCCCGTCTCTACTAAAAATAAAAAATAAAATAAAATAATAAAAATTATTTTATTTGAAGAGATATGGGAATATATGGATGGATTTTAAGAGAGGGCTGGCTGGGCGCAGTGGCTCACGCCTGTAATCCCAACACTTTAGGAGGCCAAGGTGGGCAGATCACCCAAGGTCAGGAGTTTGAGACCAGCCTGGCCAACATGGTGAAACCCTGTTTCTGCTAAAAATATAAAAATTAGCTGAGCATGGTGGCACACACCTGTAATCCCAGCTACTCGAGAGGCTGAGGCAGGAGAATTGCTTGAACTCAGGAGGCGGAGGCTGCAGTGAGCGGAGATCGCACCACTGCATTCCAGCAGTCTGGGTAAGAGAGTGAGACTCTGTCTCAAAAAAAACAAAAAAACAACAACAAAAAAAACATTGGAAGGGTATGGCCTCTGCTCATTATAGAGACACTCACTGCCTCTGTGGTCCCCCCGCTCCCGGCATTGAACTCACCTCTACCATGGCATGCATTCCACTGCATTGTAATGACTGGTCTCCTTGCTTCTAGACTGTGAGCGACTGTGACAGAGTTTCTGTCTTCACCATCTCTGTGAACAGTACCTGGCACATTAGTAGTTCTCAGTCCATGTTTAGTAAACCATGAAGTCACCCTACAGCACCATCTCCCTGCTTGTGTTTGGAATATGTGCTGTTATGTGCCGTTCAGTGTGGCCTGTCTGGAAAGAGGCAAAGAAACATGGAAACTTGAGGGTGTTACAAGCTGGAGCAAGCAGGGGCACACCCATGCCACCTCCTCACCACCACCAAGGAGCTGCCATTCCAGAGAGTGGGTTCTTGCTTTCTCTCTCTCTCCTCTTCTCTTCTCTTCTCTTCTCTTCTCTTCTCTTCTCTTCTCTTCTCTTCTCTTCTCTTCTCTTCTCTTCTCTTCTCTTCTCTTCTTTCTTTCTTTCTTTCTTTCTTTCTTTCTTTCTTTTCTTTCTTTCTTTCTTTTCTTTCTTTCTTTCCTTCTTTCTTTCTTTCTTTCTTTCTTTCTTTCTTTCTTTTCTTTCTTTCTTTCTTTCTCTTCTTCTTTTTTTTCTTTCTCTCTTTCTTTCTTCTTTTTTGTTTTTTGAGACAGTCTTGCTCTCTTGCCCAGGTTGGAGTGCAGTGGTGTGATCTTGGTTCACTGCAACTTCTGCCTCCCAGGTTGAAGCAATTCTCCTGCCTCAGCCTCCAAAGCAGGTAGGACTACAGGCGCATGCCACCACACCTGGCTAATTTTTTGTATTTAAGTAGAGAGGAGATTTCACCATGTTGGCCAGGCTGGTCTCCAACTCCTGACCTCAGGTGATCTGCCCACCTCAATCCCCCAAAGGGGTGGAATTACAAGCGTGAGCCACCACGCCCAGCCTGCAGAGTGCTTTCTGTGTACCAGACCCTGGGGTGAGCTTTTTCTGGTGCTCTAATCAGAATATCCCTCTGTGCAACAGTGTTGCAGAGAGGCAGTGTCCGCAAAGAGACCTTCAGTTCCCCAGCAGCTCTGAATCTGAGCTTGATTGACACGATCAAATAGAAACCCTAGCCATGTGCACACTGATGACCCGCAACATCCACCCCTTCATTTCATCCTGTCACAAGCATGTTCTGAGCATCTGCTATGTGCCAGGCCCCGTGCAAAGTGCAAGGCACAGAGGGGTCCCTAAGCCCAGAGACACACACGCCCTGCTTTCATGGACAAGAATGACATAAACAAATTCTTATTCAAGTGGAAACTTCATGAATTTGTGATAAATGTCTCCAAAGGAGAAAAGAAAGGGCACTAGAGGAGCGAATACCAAGGGGATCCAGCCTCGGTGTTCCCAGTCCCCCCCAGGAGCTGACATTTCAGGCCAAGCCTAAACGCGGATGGGAATTACTGGGTGAGGGTGGAGGGATGGGTGGAGTGGGTGAGCAGAGGAGCATTCCAGGCAGGGAAAAGGGGTGGGTGATGGTCCCAAGGGCTCCTGAGTGACCCAAGCAGCTGCAGTTGCATGAGTCTCTACTAAAAATACAAAAAAC
>NW_012106363.1:3473528-3478388 GCF_000951045.1 Mandrillus leucophaeus
TGTTAGCGGGACTGTAAAGCAACCCTGGATCAGGCCTCAGGGCCACCTTCGAATGTGACTTTGTCCCTAAGTCACATCCTGCCTTAGGAAGCAGTATAGCTCTGCCTTGGGAAAAGCACTCCACCGCAGTGCAGGGGTCTTAGTTTTCTCTTTTGTAGAAGGAGGTGAGACTAGAGCTATAGTCATTAAAATTCCCCTCTTTGTCATTGAGGCTTCTTGGCCACTAATATGCCAGGAAACCAGCATTTCTTTTTTTTTTTTTTTTTTTTTTTGAGGCAGGGTCTCGATGTCACCCAGGCTAGAGTGCAGTGGCTTAAACACAGCTCTGCACCCTCAACCTCCTGGACACAAGCGATCCTCCTGCCTTAGCCTTTCACGTAGCTAAGACCAAAGGCGCACACCACTATGCCTGGCTAATTTTTAGTGGAGATGGGGATCTTGCTTTGCTGCCCAGGCTGGTCTCGAACTACGGGGCTTAAGCGATCCTCCCATCTCAGTCCCCCAAAGTGCTGGGATTACAGGCGTGATCCACCACGCTCAGCCAGGAAACCAACTTTTCAAGTCACTCCACCTGCCTTTTCATGAGAGGTGAGCCACTGGCCTCCCCAGGGTGGCCTTAGCTGTCCCAGGGGTCTGAGCCCATGCTGCTCCCACCTTTGCGGGCCTCTGTCCCTCTGTGTCCCTGCAGTCCCTCTTGCCTCCAGGCGATGGCAGCAGAAGACAAGGAGTCCCAGAGGGCGGCCACCCAGGAACTCGGGGTGACAGGTGGGCCCTTGTAAACATTTCCAGTGTCCATTTAATCAGTTACAAGATGAACTATGCCAATTCAGATTCACATTCTTATTTCTTTAGAATTTAAACTCCAGCTTTTTTCCCCCAAGAATTGAAGCCCTATGCTATATGGGAGAATTCAGGATAAAAAGTACATCAGAGGCCGGGCACGGTGGCTCCGGCCTGTAATCTCAACACTTTGGGAGGCTGAGGGAGGTGGATCACGAGGTCAAGAGATCGAGACCATCCTGGCCAACATGGTGAAATCCTGTCTCTACTAAAAATACAAGAATTAGCTGGGCTTGGTGGAGCATGCCTGTAGTCCCAGCTACTCGGGAGGCTAAGGCAGGAGAATCACTCGAACCCAGGAGGTGGAAGTGTGGAAGTTGCAGTGAACTGAGATCGCGCCACTGCACTCCAGCCTGGTGACAGAGCGAGACTCTGTCTCAAAAAAAAAAAAAAAAAAAAAAAAAAAAAAAAAAAAAAAAAAAAAAAAACCATCAGAAACTATGCAAAGATTTTACCTGCCACCTGAGCTGACCCTCAGGTGCTAAATGTATAGTTTCAAGACAATGAAGGTCAAAGGGGAAGCACATTGGGCATTCAGGCCCAAGAAGGGAGGCAGTGGCTGTGGACTGAGCTGGCCTGAGAGTCAGGCTTGGGCTGGGGGCTGAATGTTTATTTTACATTCTATTATCACATCCCTGTGGGGATCTCACCCCATTTTCCATACCTGGGAACAGATTCAGCCACGCTGGCACAGTGACCACTCTCACTCAGCTTGTTGAGTGGCAGAGCTGGGACTCAAAGCCTGAATTCTTTCCCCTACTCTTCTCCCTCCCCTGGGAGAAAATTTTCATTTTCTGACCCAGCTGCCCTACTCCTATTTACATTGAGATGGGTTTGGTTTTGTTTTTCTTGAGATTAAACTCAGAGTATTTGAAAATGGCCTGAGACCACAGTGGTCAATGGTTTCCAGGACAGTTGTCCACAGATGGGTTTATGCTAACCCATATTAAAGGTGGAGGAAAACTGGAAGCTTGAAATTCATTGAGGCCAAGATTAAACTGATTCAAATCCTGTTTGTCTTCTTTTATTTACTTATTTTTGGACAGGGTCTCACTCTGTTGCCCAGGCTGGAGTAGAGTGGCGTGATCTTGGCTCACTGCAACCTCTGCCTTCTAGGTTCAAGCAATCTTCCCACCTCAGCCTCCTGGGTAGCTGGGACTACAGGTGCAGGCCACCTCACTGGCTAAGTTTTCTACTGTTTGTAGAGTTGAGGTTTCACTGTGTTGCCCAAGCTGCTCTTGAACTCCTGTGCTCAAGAAATCCACCCACCTCGGCCTTCCAAAGTGCTGATATTACAGGTGTGAGCCACCGCACCAGGCCCTGTTTGACTTCTTACAATTTACTCCACTCCAGCCACACTGGCTTCCACATTCTTCCAAAATACCAGACAAGCTGCTGCTTCAGGCTTCCACTCCTGCTGTTGCTCTGCCTAGATGCGTTTCCTCCATATCTTCAAGGCTCACTTCATCTACTGCCTTCAAGTCTACTCTCAGACAACTTTTCAAGGGGACTACCCTGGACTCCTGTTTACAACTGTATCCACTCTGCCTGCTGCTCTTTTTGTTTCTTTTACATTTTCACAAGGGCACTGTAATATATGTCCCGCACCTCTGATCTCCCTTGTTTTCCTCCGTTTTTTTCCGTAGCACTCATCACCTTCTAACATACTATATAATTTGTTTATTATGCTTGTTGATTTATTTCTACGTTTACTATATTGTTTTGTTTTGTTTTGAGACAGAAGTCTCTCTCTGCTGCCCAGGCTGGAGTGCAGTGGCATGATCTCGGCTCACTGCAACCTCCATCTCCCAGGTTCAAGTGATCGTCCCAACTCAGCCCCCCAAGTAGCTGGGACCACAGACGCACCCCACCACGCCCGGTTACTTTTTTTGTATTTTTGGTAGAGACAGGGTTTTGCCACGTTGCCCAGGCTGGTCTCAAACTCCTGAACTCAAGCAATCTGCCTACCTCAGCCTCCCAAAGTGTGGGATTACTGGCCTCTACTATGTTGTTATTGTTATTACATTTATTGTCTTGAATACAGGCTCTGTAAAGACAGTATTTTTGTCTGTTTTATTCACTATTGTATCCACAGAGCCTAAAACAGTGATCACCACATACTAGGAACTCAATAATGAATGAATGAATGAACGGATACATGAGTTAACTTGACGGTTACATGTCAAAAACATGCAGGACCTATGACAGCAATAGTACCCCATGGATAAATGAAATACACATGGAATTCATATGTGAACATACAGCTGACATGTGGGGGACATGTGGCAGGCACTAGACAGAAACATAGCAGAACTTTGAGGGGAACATGTGATGGCACATGTAGACACACATAGACTAAGTGACAGACATGCCATGGGAATGTGAAGGCATAAGGTGAGTCCACTGACAGACACGTGACAGACCCAGGCAGGACAGGTGGCCGGCAAATGGAAAGACAGGCTCCTCATAACTCCTTAGGAGTGCTTAGACTTCCAGGGCCGTCTGCATTACAATGCAGAGATTTGGTCGCATACACCAATGCCTCTCCCAGACAAATCACTTTTGCTTTCCTTAGTTACTGTAGCTTAAAATATGTCCATTTTGTTTACTGTTTCAAACACGCAACTTGGCCAGGAGGGGTGGTTCACGCCTGTAATCCCAGCACTTTGGGAGGCAAAGGTGGGCAGATCACTTGAGGTCAGGAGTTTGAGACCAGCCTGGCCAACATGGCGACACCTTGTCTCTACTAAAATCTGTAATTCCAGCTACTTGGGAGGTGCCTGTAATCCCAGCTACTTGGGAGGCTGAGGCAGGAGAATCCCTTGAACCCAGAAGATGGAGGTTGCAGTGAGCCAAAATTATACCACTGCACTCTTTTATTTGAGATTCTGTCACAAAAAACAAAACCAACTCAGTTTCATTGATTTTTTTTTCTTTTCTTTTCTTTTTTTTTCTTTTTTTTTTTGAGACAGAGTCTTGCTCTTGTCGCCCAGGTTGGAGTGCAATGGCACGATCTTGGCTCACTGCAACTTCTGCTTCCTGGGTTCAAGCGATTCTCCTGCCTCAGCCTCCTGAGTAGCTGGGATTACAGGCACCCACCACACCACATCCGGCTAATTTTTGTATTTTCAGTAGAGATGGGGTTTCACCATGTTGGCCAGGTTGGTCTTGAACTCGTGACCTCGTTATCCACCTGCCTCGGCCTCCCAAAGTGCTGGGATTACAGGCGTGAGCCACCGTGCCAGGCCTTCCTTGATCTTTTCTAGTCTTTATTTCTGCTCTGATCTTTATCATTTACTTCCTTCTGCTTCTGTTTGTTTCTCTTTTTTCTCTTCTTTTTTTTTGAGAGGGAATCTCGTGCTCTGTCACCCGGGCTGGACTAGAGTGGCATGATTACAGGCGTGAGCCACTGTGCCTGGCCTGTTTTTCATTTTCTAGTTTTCTAGCTTCTTGAAGCGTGATGTTATGATGATTATTTAAGATCCTTCTTCTTTTGTGATACAGGCATTTATAGCTATAAACTTCTCTCTTAGAACTGCTTTTGCCGCATCCCATAAGTTTTAGTATCTTGTGGGTCCATTTCATTTGTCTCAAGATATTTTTACATTTCTTCTTTAACCCATTGCTGGTTCAACATCACGTTGTATAATTTCCACATATTTGTGAATTTCCTGAAATTTCTCTCGTTATTGATTTCCAGTTTCATACCGTTGTGGTTGAGAAGATACTTGATATGATATTAATCTTAAATTTGTTAAGACATGTCTTGTGCCTAACGTGTGATCTATCCTGGAGAATGTTCTATGTGCTCTTGAGAAGAATGTGCATTCTGCTGCTGTCAGATGGAATGTTCTGTATTTGTCTATTAGGTCTGTTTGGTCTAAAGTGTAATTTTAGTCTAATGTTTTCTTATTGATTATCTGCCTGGACCATCTGTCTGTTGCTGAAAGTGAGGTGTTAAATCCCTTGCTATTATTGTATTAGTCTATCCCTCCCTTAAGATCTATTAATATTTGCTTT
>NW_012106363.1:3479493-3481328 GCF_000951045.1 Mandrillus leucophaeus
CCACCATACCCAGCTAATTTTTGTATTTTTAGTAGAGACTGGGTTTCGCCATATTGGCCAGGCTGGTATCTAACTCCTGACCTCAACCAATCTGCCTGTCTTGGCCTCTCAAAGTGCTGCGATTACAGGTGTGAGACACCGCACCCAGCTGAGTTTGGAATGTGAATAATATGTTAAGATACTTGCAACAACTATAAGGTGACAAAAAAAAAATCTGTGGTTTTGCTGGGTGTAGTGATTTGCACCTATAATCCCAGCTACTCAAGAGGTTGAAGTGGGAGGATCACTTGAGCCCAGGAGTCTGAGGCGGCAGTGAGCTATATGATCACACTGCCATACTCCAGCCTGAGTGACAGAGCAAAGCCTCATCTCTAATAAATAATAATATAAACAATTGTTTAAAGTAGTTGTGGTTTCTATGTGATAAATCCACAGGCACTCCTAACATTGCTGTGGCTTGTTGCTTACCCTCATACTGAAGGAAATGATAAATTTCAGTTAGAGGTTTGTGAAAATCAAGATGTAATGTTTTTTCCACTTCAGTTCATAGCTCCCTGAATTCTATCCAGGAAGCTATTGGGGTCCATGGACCTGACATTTAGACTGTGCCCTTGAGCCACATCTAGAACTGCAGGCAGGTTTATGAAAATAGTGTGTTCTGGCTACAGGAATTCAACTTTTTTTTTTTTTTCTCAAGAAATTAAGTCTCACTCTCTCAACCAGGCTGGAATGCAGTGGAACGCTCAAACGCTGCTCCTGACTCAGTCTCCCAAATAGCTAGGAATAGGGGGTCTCGCTATATTCCCATGCCGGTCTCAAACTCCTGGCCTCAAGTGATTCTCTCGCCTCGGTCTCCCAAAGTGTTGGGATTATAGATATGAACCACCATGCCCAGCCCAGCAATTAAGCTTTAAGACTCTTTTCCATCAAAGGCATAAATTTTTGTTTTTTTGAGACAGAGTCTTGCTCTGTCCCCCAGGCTGGAGTGCACTGCCAAAATCTCGGCTCACTGCAACCTCCACCTCCCAGGTGCAAGTGATACTCCCACCTCAGCCTCCCTAGTAGCTGGGATTACAGGTATGAACCACCGCTCCCGGCCAAAGGTGTAAAATGTTGAAATCTTAGTAAAGCTCCCAGTGAAGTTGAGCTGGAGTCCTCCACGAGCCCAGTGCATCCTTTGTAGAGGGCCTGGTGGAACAGAAACCAAATGGGAGCTAAAAAGGAGGGACACTGTGAAAAGGAACGGTGGTGGGTCATTGGGTTTGTGTCCGGGAGTTCAACCTCCTGGGAGGAGGCACTGGCTCAGGCTGTCCCTGAGGAAGCTGTTTGGAGCAGCTAACTGTCAGAGGGGCTGCTAGGAATTCTTGCAATTAGCTGGGTGTGGTGGCTCGTGCCTGTAATTCCAGCACTTCAGGGGGCCGAGGAGGAAGGATAAATGGAGCCCAGGGGTGCAGGACCACCCTGGGCAACAGAGCAAGACACTGTCTCTACAAAAAACAAAAACCAAACAGAAAACTAGCCAGCAATGGTGGCATGTGCCTATAGTTCTAGCTAATTAGGAGGCTGAGGCGGGAGGATTTCTTGAGCCCAGGAGGTCAAGGCTACAGTAAGCCGTGATTGCACCACTGCACTCCAGCCTGAGCAACAAAGCAAGACCTTGCCAAAAAAAAAAAATTCTTGAAATTAAACCCCTCTAGTTCTCACGGCTTGTTCCTAGGATTTTATTTTGTTTTATTTTATTTCTTTATTTGTGACAGAGTTTAGCTCTTGTTGCCCAGGCTGGAGTGCAATGGCGTGATCTCGGCTCACCACAACCTCTGCCTCCCAGGTTCAAG
>NW_012106363.1:3484129-3486223 GCF_000951045.1 Mandrillus leucophaeus
CCTCCCGAGTAGCTGGGACTACAGGTGTGTGCCACCATGCCTAGCCAATTTTTGTATTTTTAGTACAGATGGGGTTTCACCATGTTGGCCAGGCTAGTCTCAAAATCCTGGCCTCAGGTAATCTGCCTGCCTCAACCTCCCAAAGTGCTGGGATTACAGGCGTGAGCCACTGCACCCAGCCCATAAACTGTGCTTTTTATTGGGTACTAGAAGCATATGAATAGCATAGCATACACCTAATCTTGATCTAATGACCTTTGACAGTGTTAAAAGCTCTGGAACCTGGAGGCAGGAAACCAATTTTTCATACTTTTTATTTTGAAATCATTATAGATTCACAGGAAGTTGCAAAGATAGTACAAAGAGGTCCCAATTTTCTTTGCCAAATTTATCTCAAATTTTTTTTTTTTCCAGACAGGTCCTTGCTCTGTTGCCCAAGCTGCTGTGCAGTGGCATGATCATAGTTCACTGCAACCTCGAACTCCTGAGCTTCAGCGATCCTCCCACCTCAGCCTCCCAAGTAGTCCCATAGTCCCAGCCCGTGAGCTGGGACTATAGGTATGTGCCACCATGCCTGGCTAATTTTTTTAGAGAGGGGGCCTCACTATATTGCGCAGACTGGTCTCGAACTCCTGGGCTCAAGCAATCCTCCTGCCTCAGCCTCCCAAAGCACTGGGATTACAGGTGTGAGGCACTGTCCTCCAAGGGTTACATCTCTTTTTTTTTTTCGAGACGGAGTTTCACTCTTGTCCCCGAGGCTAGCATGCAGTGGTGTGATCTCAGCTCACTGCAACCGCCGCCTCCTGGGTTTGAGCAATTCTCTTGCTTCACCCTCTAGAGTAGCTGGCACTACAGATGTGTGCCACCACTCCTGGCTACTTTTTGTATTTTTAGTAAAGATGGAGTCTCACTATGTTGGCCAGGTTGGTCTGGAACTCCTGACCTCAGGTGGTCTGCCTACTTCAGCCTCCCAAAGTGCTGGGATTACAGGGGTAAGCCACTGTGTCTGGACCTCCAAAGGTTGCATCTTATGTAAAGCATCAAAGCCAGGAAAACTGACATGGGTATAACGTGTGTGCCTAGTTCTGTGTTGTTTTTATCACATGCAAATTTGTGTAACTACTACCACTTCAAGTAAAAGGCAGAACTGTTCTCTCATCAAACAGATCTCTCTGGTGAGACCTCGTGTAGCCACACCCACTGTCTCCCCATCAACAACTAATGTGTCTCCATTGCTATCATTTTGAGGAGGCTGCGTTTTAAATCAACTTCCGACTCTCTCAGCAGTGTGCCCTTGGATGAGTCACTTGTCCTTTTCTGGATATTGATCTTCTCAGTTATAGTAAGACAAGGTTGGGTCACATCAACATTCCTCTTGAATTTCCACAGGCTGATAGGATCTGAAAATGCTACAGAGATTATGAGAAAGCAAATGGGGTTTTATGGTGAAATAAACTAGGGAAATGATGCTTTACATAAATACATAGTGCTTCTTTACCGTGAATTCTCAGCCCTTTAATATACTAAGGTGAAGTGTGACTCTAGTGTGGGAGTTGTATGCAGCATTTTCCAAATTTATCTGAACACAGATGCTCCCCCAACCCTTTAAAAAAACATATCCTCTAGAAAAAAAAATCACCTATAGCTAGTTTTTCAGGGAATGTGCTTACAGATATGCTTTTTCAGGTAACCTCTGAGGTCCTCCTGCCTCAGCAATCCCACCCAGATTAAAATGCCTAGAAATATGTCCTCTCTCGTGGGTTAAATTATGTCTCTTCAGCCAAAACCTAAGAGTGTGACCTTATTTGAAATCAGGGTCTTTTCAGGTGTAATTAAGATAAGGATCTTGAGATGAGATCATTCTAGATTAGGGTGAAGTCTAAATCCAAGGAAGAGTGTCCTTATGCATAGACACAGAAAAAAATGATAGGCTGGGCATGATGGCTTGCACCTGTAATCCCAGTGCTTCGGGAGGCTGAGGCAGGAAGATGCTCAAGCCCAGGAGTTCCAGGCTGCAGTGAGTTATAATCACCCCACTGCACTCCAGCCTGGGTGACAGAGCGAGACCCTGTCTCTGAAAAAAGAAAGAAGGAA
>NW_012106363.1:3486273-3488708 GCF_000951045.1 Mandrillus leucophaeus
AAGTGAAGGAGTTGGTCTATAGGCTACTTTAGGCTCTTTGGATTGCAAGTGACGATAAAACAACTCAAACTAGCTTGAGCAAAATAAGATATGTTGCTGGGTGCTGTGGTTCACACCTGTAATCCCAGCACTTTGGGAGGGTGAGGAAGGAGGATTGCTTGAGCCCAGGAGTTCTAGGCCAGTCAGCAACATAGTGAGACCTCATCTCTACAAAAAAATTTAAAAATTAGCCAGGCTTGGTGGCATGTGTCTGTCATCCCAGCTACTGGGGAGGCTGAGGCAGGAGGTTCACTTGAGCCTGGAAGGTCGAGGCTGCAGTGAGCTGTGTTCACACCACTGCACTCCAGCCTAGGTGACAGAGAAAGACCCTGTCTGAAACAATGAAAATGAAGACAAAAAACAAAACAAAACAACACACACATACACACCCAAATGAGGAATGTGTTAGCTTGTGGTTGCCAAGGAAGGGAAGAGTAGCCAGGCCATAGTAAGGCAACTGGATTTCAGAAACAAACAGAAACAGGCATCGCAAGGTTAATAGGACTTTCTCTCTGTCTCCTGTCTTTACTTTCCTTTGAATGTTGGCTTCATTTCTTCTCACTCAACTAGGTTTTTTCACATAAGGGGCTAACATGGCCACCAGTGACCCCATCTCCATCTCACACTTTCACTACCTGAGCAATCTAGGTTTGGACAGATTCCCTGAGTTCCAAATCAAAAATTCTCAGGGAAGGGCTCTGATTGGCCCAGATTGGATCAGTGCCCACCCCTGAACCAGTCAACTGTAGCCAGAGAAGCAGAATCACATTGTGTGGAAAGGAAATGGCTGCCCCCAGTTCCACAGTCATTATGTGAATGAGGGTGGGAGTGGGGGCAAATGGAGACAATTCCAAGAGAAGCCAGACGACTGGGCATGTGGCAAAAATGTGTGCATCATAACCTGTTCTGAATCTAATTGTTGATGAAAGTTCTGCTATTGCTGTGTCAAAACACAAAATTGTCTTCTTGAGCCTCCAAAGTGATCACCGCTCACTGCAGTCTCAACCTCCTGGGCTCAAGTGATCTTCCTGCCTCAGCCTCCCGAGTAGCTGGGACTACAGGTGTGTGCCACCATGCCTAGCCAATTTTTGTATTTTTAGTACAGATGGGGTTTCACCATGTTGGCCAGGCTAGTCTCAAAATCCTGGCCTCAGGTAATCTGCCTGCCTCAACCTCCCAAAGTGCTGGGATTACAGGCGTGAGCCACTGCACCCAGCCCATAAACTGTGCTTTTTATTGGGTACTAGAAGCATATGAATAGCATAGCATACACCTAATCTTGATCTAATGACCTTTGACAGTGTTAAAAGCTCTGGAACCTGGAGGCAGGAAACCAATTTTTCATACTTTTTATTTTGAAATCATTATAGATTCACAGGAAGTTGCAAAGATAGTACAAAGAGGTCCCAATTTTCTTTGCCAAATTTATCTCAAATTTTTTTTTTCCAGACAGGTCCTTGCTCTGTTGCCCAAGCTGCCGTGCAGTGGCATGATCATAGTTCACTGCAACCTCGAACTCCTGAGCTTCAGCGATCCTCCCACCTCAGCCTCCCAAGTAGTCCCATAGTCCCAGCCCGTGAGCTGGGACTATAGGTATGTGCCACCATGCCTGGCTAATTTTTTTAGAGAGGGGGCCTCACTATATTGCGCAGACTGGTCTCGAACTCCTGGGCTCAAGCAATCCTCCTGCCTCAGCCTCCCAAAGCACTGGGATTACAGGTGTGAGGCACTGTCCTCCAAGGGTTACATCTCTTTTTTTTTTTCGAGACGGAGTTTCACTCTTGTCCCCGAGGCTAGCATGCAGTGGTGTGATCTCAGCTCACTGCAACCGCCGCCTCCTGGGTTTGAGCAATTCTCTTGCTTCACCCTCTAGAGTAGCTGGCACTACAGATGTGTGCCACCACTCCTGGCTACTTTTTGTATTTTTAGTAAAGATGGAGTCTCACTATGTTGGCCAGGTTGGTCTGGAACTCCTGACCTCAGGTGGTCTGCCTACTTCAGCCTCCCAAAGTGCTGGGATTACAGGGGTAAGCCACTGTGTCTGGACCTCCAAAGGTTGCATCTTATGTAAAGCATCAAAGCCAGGAAAACTGACATGGGTATAACGTGTGTGCCTAGTTCTGTGTTGTTTTTATCACATGCAAATTTGTGTAACTACTACCACTTCAAGTAAAAGGCAGAACTGTTCTCTCATCAAACAGATCTCTCTGGTGAGACCTCGTGTAGCCACACCCACTGTCTCCCCATCAACAACTAATGTGTCTCCATTGCTATCATTTTGAGGAGGCTGAGTTTTAAATCAACTTCCGACTCTCTCAGCAGTGTGCCCTTGGATGAGTCACTTGTCCTTTTCTGGATATTGATCTTCTCAGTTATAGTAAGACAAGGTTGGGTCA
>NW_012106363.1:3491438-3492186 GCF_000951045.1 Mandrillus leucophaeus
TGATGGCTTGCACCTGTAATCCCAGTGCTTCGGGAGGCTGAGGCAGGAAGATGCTCAAGCCCAGGAGTTCCAGGCTGCAGTGAGTTATAATCACCCCACTGCACTCCAGCCTGGGTGACAGAGCGAGACCCTGTCTCTGAAAAAAGAAAGAAGGAAGGAAGGAGGGAAGGGGAGGGGAGGGGAAGGGAAGGGAAGGGAGGAGGGAGAGAGGAAAAAAAGAAAGAGAAAAAGAGAAAGAAAGAAAGAAAGAGAAAGAAAGGAAGGAAGGAAGGAAAGAAAGGAAGGAAGGAAAGGAAAGGAAGGAAGGAAGGGAGAGAGAAAGAGAGGGAGAGAGGAAGACAGGGAAGGCACGGAGGGGACGGAAGGAAGCAAGGAGGGAAGGAAGAAGGAAGGAAGGGAGGGAGGAAGGGAGGGAATGCTCTGTGCCACAGAGGCAGAGTCTGGAGGGCAGCCACAAGCCAAGGGCCACCCAGGGTTGCCAGCAGCCGCCAAAAGATAGGCAAGGGCAACCCTAACCATGCTTGGATTTCAGACTTCTGGCCTCCAGAACTGAGATAATAAATTTCTCCTTTAAGCCACCTACTCTGTGGTTCTTTGCTACAGCAGCCTGAGGAAACACAAAACCCTCTTTTCATACTCTTGGGGTATTTTATTTTTATTTAATTTTTGTAGAGATGGGGTTTCGCTTTGTTGCCCAGGCTAGTCTCGAACTTCTGGGCTCAAGCTACCCTCCCGCCTAGACCTCCCA
>NW_012106363.1:3492711-3496537 GCF_000951045.1 Mandrillus leucophaeus
TTTTTTTTTTTTTTAGACAGTCTCGCTCTGTCACCCAGGCTGCAGTGCAGTGGCATGATCTCGGTTCACTGTAACCTCCGCCTCATTGGAGGATTTCAAGCACAGGAATAACATGTCTTGTTTGCGCTTTAGAAGATCTCCCTAAGTGCAGTGTGTGGGATAAACTGCAGGGGGCGAGATGGAGACAAGCCTGGAGGCAGAAATCAGGTAGAAGAAGGTCATTAGGATAGGCTGGGCTAGGGATGAAGGTGACTTGGTCGAGGTCTGTAACCGTGAAATGGTAATAAGTGGGCCTAGGTCTATTTTGGAGGCAGCACTGTCAGGATGACGGGGTGAGGGAAAGAGAAATCACAATAACTTCTTAGTGTTTTAGCCTACACAACTGGGCGAATGGGGAGCACCATCTATTTATGGTGGGAGACCTTGGGAAGGACGGGGTTTGAGGGGGTGGTGGAGGGAAATTCGAGTCTGCTTTTGGCTGGGAGATGCTCATTAGGCATCCAAGAGGAGGTGTGAGGTAGTTAAATATGTGAGTCTGAGTCCTAAGGAGAAGTCTTGGCGGGAGATAAAGCCTTGAGATTCATCAGACCGGAGATGGTCTGTGAAGCCGCAGATCGGGATGACAGCCACTACGGGAATGAACAAAGACGAAGACGGGAGACCCCAAGACAGACCTCCGGGGCAGCCATCACGGAGAGAGGGCAGAGGAGGAGCAGGGAAGTGAAGGCTCCTGAGAAGGAGAAGGCCGTGTGGAGGAGGGAAACTGGGGGAAGCTGGAGTCAGAGACATTGGAAAAGCACGTAAGGAGGCCGTGGCCAAGCATGTCAAAAGCCACTGAGTGACAGGCCGGAGAAGGGACCTTTGGCCTCAGTGACATGTAGGTCACTGATGATCTGGACGAGAGTCATCTCCTGTAACGGTGGGGACAAAAGGCTGATTGGAGCAGCACAGAATGAAAGTGGGGAGGGGGAGGTGGAACAGCAGATGCTGGAGGAGCTGGGGGCCTCCAGGGAGAGTTTCTGAAGGATGGAGGGCAGGGCATGTTGTAAGCGGATGATAATGATCTGGGGAAGGGGAGAAAGGCTCTGCAGAGACAACTGTGGGGGCCACGCCCTAAGGAGCAGGAGGGCTGGGGTCCTGTGCAGGCTGGAGGAGCGCGATACGGCGGGGGAAGGGAGCACGCGTGGATACTGGGCAGCAGGTGTGGGGCACAGAGGTGAGGTATGCGGGTGTGGTTGCATCCCTTCTTTTCTCTGAAGCCTGTGGTGGCATTGCCAGGAGAAATTGAGGTTGGGGGTGTGGGAGATTTGAAATTAGTCATTTCAAGAGCGAGGAAGTGAAGCTGTGAAAGCGCATTAGAGGAACCGAGGGCCCGCGTGAGACGCTTGGTTGTGATTTGGAAAATGAGTCTAGTCACACACGGGTGCTGGTTCTTGAGCCATAGTTGGATCCAACTGGAGTCTGGAGTTGCTCTGGGTGGGCACAGTGAATGGGGGAAAAGGGGTAAAGGATGCAGGGCAGTGACTGTAAGGATGGCTTAAGGACATGGTGATGGCGCTGCCAACAGGCAAAGATCGCTGGCTCGGAGGGCTGGGTGGGCTCAGAGAATTGCTGGCATGGTGTGGTGGTAATACAGGACCTACCTGAACTGCCAGTGCAGGAGGTGATGCTCAGAGTGGGAGGCTGGAGGTGATCAGGACTGACAAGATAAGGTATGTCCACTTGAGAGTGTGGCCAAGGCAGAGTGGAGGAAAGTCTGCTGGTGTTGAGCAGCTTCTCTGCCTGTTCTTACTTGGTCCTTCCCAACTTTGGGTTTTTGTTTTGTTTTGTTTTGTTTTGTTTTGTTTTGTTTTTGTTTTTGAGACGGAGTCTCACTCTGTCGCCCAGGCTGGAGTACAGTGGCGTGATCACAGGTCACTGCAACCTCCGCCACCCAGGTTCAAGGGATTTTCGTGCCTTAGCTTCCCAAGTAGCTGGGATTACAGGTGCCCACCAGCAAACCCAGCGAATTTTTGTGTTTTTAGTAGAGAGGGTTTCACCATGTTGGCCAGGCTGGTTTCGAATTCCTGACCTCAAGTGATCCACCCACCTCAGCCTCCCAAAGTGCTGGGATTACAGGCATGAGCGACCGTGCCAGGCCCCTTCCCAACTTTGGATTCAGAGCTACATCCTACCAGAGCCAGAAGGGCCCACCCTCTTCACTGTACAAATGGTCACACCAACGCCTGGAGATGTTGGATGCAGAAGGCGAAATGTCAGAAGCTGGAGTTCTGCATCTCAGCTGGAGGGTGAGGTAAGATTCCTGCTGGTGTTTATCCCCCTCCTCACTTCCCTCAGCAGCAGCCCTTCTCCTCCCCTTCTGCATCCCTGGAGCAAGTGCCTTAAGCCTCTCCCCCTTCAACATGCCCCCCACCCTACAGCCTTTCCTGCATTTCCCATTCCTCTGGGGAGTCCCTGCAGATAGAAATTCAAGTGCACAGCCACGAGGAACATCTCCTTGCTGTTAACTAGACTGTGTTTCTTTTTTTTTTTTTTTTGAGACAGAGTCTCGCTGTGTCGCCCAGGCTGGAGTGCAGTGGCACAATCTCGGCTCACTGCAAGCTCCGCCTCCCGGGTTTACGCCATCCTCCTGCCTCAGCCTCCTGAGTAACTGCGACTACAGGCACCTGACACCGCGCCCGCCTAATTTTTTGTATTTTTGGTAGAGACGGTTTCACTGTGGTCTCGATCTCCTGACCTTGTGATCTGCCTGCCTCGGCCTCCCAAAGTGCTGGGATTACAGGCGTGAACCACCGCGCCTGGCCTAGACAGTATTTCTTTACAAATATCTGGTGGCAGATCTTATTCATTCATTCATTGATGCACTCATTTAATCTTCATTCATTCATTCCATCTTTCATTATTCACTCACTGGCTTTGAGTGACTAAACCAGCCATGAGGGATGAGTTCTCCGCCACTGTGACACTGCTCACTCACCCAACCAACCAGCTCACTGTTTCTCTCATTCATTATTCACCTCATTGTGGGGAAAAGAAAGAGAGATCAGCCTGTTACTGTGTCTATATAGAAAGAAGTAGACATAAAAGGCTCCATTTTGTTCTGTATTTGAGATGCTGTTAATCTGTGACCCTACCCCCAACTTTGTCCTTGCAAGAGACATGTGCTGTGGTGACTCAAGGTTTAACGGATTTT
The DNA here is from genome assembly GCF_000951045.1 of Mandrillus leucophaeus. Taxonomy (NCBI): domain Eukaryota; kingdom Metazoa; phylum Chordata; class Mammalia; order Primates; family Cercopithecidae; genus Mandrillus; species Mandrillus leucophaeus. Next base: position 3,495,905 of record NW_012106363.1, read on the forward strand.
GGGCTATGCAGAATGTGCTTTGTTAAACAAGTGCCTGAAAGCAGCCTGCTGGTTAAAAGTCATCACCATTCTCTTAATCTCAAGTACCCAGGGACACGTACACTGCGGAAGGTTGCAGGGACCTCTGCCTAGGAAAGCTAGGTATTGTCCAAGGTTTCTCCCCATGTGATAGTCTGAAATACGGCCTCATGGGAAGGGAAAGACCTAATCGTCCCCCAGCCTGACACCCGTGAAGGGTCTGTGCTGAGGAGGACTAGTATTAAGAGGAAAGAAGGCCTCTTGGCAGTTGAGATAGAGAAAAGCATCTGTCTCCTGCCCGTCCCTGGGCAATGGAACATCTCGGTGTAAAACCCAATTGTGTGTTCTATTTACTGAGAAAGGACAAAACCGCCTTAGGGCTGAAGGGGGGACGTACTAGTGGCAATGCTGCTCTTTGTGCGCTAAAAAGGTTTATGGAGATGTTTGCATATGCATATCAAGGCACAGCACTTTTCCTTAAACTTATTCATGTCACAGAGATCTTTATTCATATATCTTACTGCTGACCTTCTCCCTATGAGGATCCTACTATCCTGCCACTTCTCTTTTTCTAAGATGGTGAAGATAATGGTCAATAAATACTGAGGGAACGGC
>NW_012106363.1:3497007-3502936 GCF_000951045.1 Mandrillus leucophaeus
TTTTCTCAAGTCTCTTGTTCCACCTAACGAGAAACGCCCACAGGTGTGGAGGGGCAGACCACCCCTTCACCTCATAAATCCTGCGTAGGTCTGAGACCTAGGCTTCACGCATGTCTGGCAGGCGTCCAGGCTTTCCCATCATGTATCTATCCCCCGGGTCACATCCATGTCAGGTGGGTACCACAGTCTAAAGTCCTTGTATTCTCTTCCACATACCAGGGCTGATAATTTATTAGCTGCCATTGATCAAAGTTCACAAGGTGAATTTTCATAAACTTCTAAAGCTGCCTACAGTTTCCAGTAAACAAATCTCTTTAAATTTACGAAAGCAATACTTGCTGATTGTAAAAAACAATACGTATGGGTTATATCCTTACAAACTGAGATCATAGGCAGTTCCGCAACTTGCCTTTTCTCTGTAACAATAAGTGATGGATGCTTTGCAGGGTTGGTGCTACAGAGCCTATTTATTCTTTTAAAAGTCTGCATAGGGAGCTCTGGTGGCACAATGGGTTAGTGCCTGGTACTTATATTGAGCTTTTTTGTATGAGCACTTCTGAAGGCTCATTTCTAGAAGTGGAATTGCCAGGTCACGTGCAATTTACATTTTAATGGATACCCAGTGCCAGGTATAGTGCTTCCTAGATAGCAGGAGCCTTGTAAACATCTGTGGCATGATTGCATGGTGCCAGATGGCCCTCTAGAAAGGTGACACCATTTCCACTCCCACCAAGGATGACCAGAGCCACAGAGGTTTCCATTTCTGTCACCAGGTCACAGCAACACTAGGTTTCAGGACGGCCACTTTCCCTCGGGCCACTCTGCTGCTCCTTAGGAGGAGTTAAAGGCCCTGTGATGAAAGGAAGACAACGTCTGGGCCGAGTAACTTCTCCTCCAGGTCTGCCAAGCCCATTTCTCAACATCCTCCTGCTATCACGGTGAGGGTAACATCAGCTCCAGGACTTCTCTCATTGGAACTAGCCACATCTACACCAAGAACCCACATGCTTTCTGCCACCCCTGACCAATCCCTGAAAGTAATGGGAAACTTCCACTTACGCTTGGGCTCATTCTCCTACAGCCAACCCTGGCACTATCTTGTCAGTAACTGCTGCACTCCTAGGGCCCTATCTCCACTGGGAACCCACACCCGGACAGTCCCTGTTCCTGACATCTTTGGGGCTGCCTGTGCCATCAAACTGCCCCCAACTCTGCCACCTGCCTGCGTACTGATGCCCCCAGGATGGGCATTATTGGGAGAGCACTAAAGGAGGCACCCCTGCTGGCACACGAGGGCCAGTTCTACCTCCAATCCTCCTGGGAGCTTTGGCCAGCATTGACACGGGGTCCTCTGCCCGGAGAAGGAGGCTGGCATTAAGTGGACTGTGGCGGCACAGTGCAAAGGCAAAAATCAGGGTAGAGGCACCCAGTCCCATCTGAGTCCCAAGGCACTGGCACTGTCCTGCCCCATTCTGCATGACTATGCCAGGCCCCCATGTGAAGACTCTCTTCCCTTAGGGCTTAACTCCCACGGGTGGGGCTGGTGGAGAAGGGTGGAACCTGCCACCTCCTCCCCTCCCTGTAGGAGATTCCAGGGTGGGGCCGTTCAAGGTCTCCTAAAGCCCCACTCCACAGATGCCCAGCCCCACCCACTGCTCTCCTGGGCTTCTCCCCACCCCCATCGTCTCCCAGCAGGTGGCTTCCTGCTATCAACAGCAGAATGGGCTGTCCCAGGGGCTGTCCCAGGGCTGCTTCCTGGATCCAACTCCTCGCAGCCAACTTCTCACAACTCATGGTAAGACAGCCAGAGAGCTGGGCTCCATGTGTCCCAGGAAAGCTGTGGGCAGAAGGGATTGGGAAATCCACACAAGGGACACGCGCACCCCATTTCCAGGCTCTTTGGCACACAGAGACATCAAAAAACAGACAGCCAAAGCATCTAGAACAAGCACCAAGAGCGGCCCACGGATGGACTGTCCTCCCAGATGGCTCATCAGTGGTGGGACTGCGGCACAGCGACCCCATCACCACACCCCCCAGCAGTGTCTGGACTCACCTCTCCACCCACCTCCCCACATAGCCAGAGGCAGGCCCTCAGCCGCGATCAGTAACATGCAGTGAGGACATGTGTTTATCCTGTGTTGTGGGTGGGTACAGTGAGTTCTCTATTCAGGTAGGAGTGGAAGCTGGCTCAGAGCTCATCCAGTCCAATGTCCCACAGGTGTAGAAGTGCCCTGATAAAATCTCAGAGCTGGCTGTCCAGTCAAGATTTGCATACCTCCAGAAATGGGGCTCTCACTACCCCTCAGAGTAGCCCATTCTGCTGTTGGGCACCTCCAATGGTCGGCATTTTCCTTCTGGCATCCTCTTTCTTGGGTTGGTTGGGGGGCAGATACTGTCACTCCAGCCTAACCCTCAGGACAAAAGAGGTAGCTGGGGTGGAAACAGAGGCAGAAAAAGTAATAAGTTAAATCCAAGAAAGAACAGAGTCATGGCAGGATGGGCAGGGACATTCCTGGGGTGCCAGCAGTCTCTAGCTTGATCCAGGAGGCACTGGGGAGGAGGCTGCTGATCTCAAGCTTCCAGGCAGGAGGTGACTCAGAAGTCAGAAGGCCGGGTTGTCAATGCCCCTCTGATCCCTGGTATATTCTTCAGGCCTGAAGCTGTAGGGAGGGGGTGGCTCTGTGGGAGTCGGGCCCAGGCTGGGCTTCAGAATCACCTGCAGGGAAAAGAGGGAATTCAGTCTTCTGGGTCCTGGCCCTGGCCACCACTCCCCGCTGCCAGCTGAGGCATGGTTACCAGGGAGAGCGGTGACCCAATGCTGGGTGCAGAGTGCCCTCCAGGGTCGAAGGGCCCTCCACTGTCCCTGATGCACAGCCGGCCAGAAGCAAGGTAGGGATAGGGATGAGACACCCACCTCACTGTAGGGTGGTGGGGGTGCAGAGGGGGATACTCTGACCCTCTCTGGAGGGATGATGGAGGGCAGTTCCAGGGGCCCCCGGCAATCCATTGGGGCTTCTGGCTCCGGCACTCTGCAGTTGCGACAGAAGCACTTAGCCAGGCCATAGATGCAAAAGAGGGACAGCATGACCAGGAAGATGATGACGAAGATCCTGGGGTGGGGACCACCAAGAGCACCCTGAGTCCCCAGGCCACCCTGGGGACTCCCCACACCTCCCTGCTCCCACCACCCACACTGCCCCCTCAGCAGGTGCCTGGCCTTGCCCTGTGTGGACCAGGTCCCTCCAAGGACTGCGCCCAGAGGAGCTGGCCCTAGGCTCACCTCACGGGGCCAGGGAAGAGTTCGTTCTCCTGGCAGCAGCTGTCACCACAGCATTTGAATCCTTTGGGGCAGTTGCTGGACGGAGGGCACAGAAAAGGGAAAGGAGAAGCTGTTGGCACCAGAATGGAGAGGCAGAAGGATCCCAGCCTCCCCAAAACACACCCAATATGCTCATGGCACCAAGCCACCCCTTAGCGGGGTGGGGGGTACGGCCTCCCTCTGAGCTCAGTAGGAGGACTCTGGGGAAGGGCTCCCTATTGGGCCCCACGCCCCTCATCTGTAACATGGGTGGGAGAAGTATCCTGTTGACCTCAGCAGGCAGGTGTGGGGATGGGACATTGCAGCGGCCATGACACCGCTCATCCAACTCTCAGGAGGTGAGGGGAAAGGGACACATGGCATGTCCAGGAAGAGAAAGTCCGCACTGGCGGCCATGGAGTATGAGGGGTCAGAGAATGGGTGCTTTCAGAACACCCAGTGCTGACCTAATGGAAACACTTTTCTGCCCAGTGACCCTTACCAAGCCCCACCCCTGTGCTCAGGCTTCTGGGATTTCTCTATGAGGGTTAGCCCCCTGCCTTCTACCCAGGGAACCCTCAGAGGGGAGATGGCCTGGCACTGCAGTAGGAAGGGACCGGGATCCAGCTACAGACCTGCCCCCAAGTGTGGAAGTCCCTGGGTTCGTTGGTGGAGGGAGAGGGTGGGGTCTCCCTCTTTGGCTGGGAAAGTGGGGGGAGTTTCTGGCTGGATTGGGAGTGGGTGAGGATGGATGGGGTTTCTGGCCCCCCACACCCTACAAGGCATGCAGGGCGTGATTTGGGTTGCTCCTCCCCACTCCCCAGATTGGAAATTATGGCTTCCAGACTTACAAGATGAAATCACATTTGGCTGCAACCTGTGGAAGAAAAGAGAGAGGTCGGGGTCATAAACTGGGGATAGTGGGAGTGGGGTCTCCATTCAGATGCTACCCAGGTACCTCACAGGCAGCAGGTCCCCAGTAGACTCAGCCTCTTCCTGCAAGTCACTCCCCACCTCACTCTCCACTATGTTCCCCAGGTCAGTGCTTGGAGCCCAGCTGACCCCTGGCTGGCCCCAGCTGCCCTTATTCTCTCAGCACATTCCATCACCCCCTGGTTTGTAAGCTCATCCCTTCTGACCACCCTTTCAACCCGGCTTCTGCTGTGATACCCATGGCTCAGGGCACTAGCGACTTTCTTTCTCCCACTCTGTCACTGCAGACACTGAGGAGCACTCTTCCTATAATGCAAATCTCATCACCGAAAAACCTTGCTGGAAGCCGCCTTCGGTGGCTCCCTGGGGTAGAGACCCCCCAGTGGACAGCTGCACTCCCTCCCCTTTCACTTCCCCTAGTTCTTTCTCTTCCTCTCACACACACCCACTGGGAGTTCCCTGAACATACCTGGCTGTTTTACACCTGTCTGAGCCTCCATTCATCCTTCAGATCCCTGCCTAGGGGATTCCATGCTCTGCAAAGCTGCCAGGACCCCGCCTCCCAAATCAACTTCTCCCTCTTCTATACTAGGTCTGCAGAGCAGCCAGGGCATCTTACAGAATTTCACTCCATTGATAGCAATTGTGCGTCAAAGCTGCACTGATTTGGAATACTCTTCTAGGTGGCTGCAAGGCTGGCTCCAGCCCCTCCCTCTCTGGTTACCTTATTTAAAATTACAACCACTCTCCTTCCCCTTAGTGTGCTTAATTTTTCTCCACATCTCTTATCAACATCTAACATACTATATATTTACTTTATCTTGTTAATTGTCCTTCAGTTGTGTCAAAGGCAAACTCCGCGAGGGCAGGGATTTTTGCTACATCACTGTCGAAAACTCAATAGTCAAAATAATTGCAGAATGAATGAACGTGCATTCATCAATTACCTGGTTTCATTTCATCCTTGCTGCTCCCAGACTGTGGGGGAGGGATGTAGGTGCCAGAACATAGGAAATGGGTGGTGGGGGAGGGCATCTGTCACCTCACCCTAGCCTCCTGGGACAAACAACCAAGGCTAAAAATAGGATGCCAGCTTTGGCAAAACCACCATTATCTTTTATCTTTATACCTTTACTTGAAATATTTCAATTGCAAATCACAACAGTAAAGATAAGAATACCAGTGATAGCCGATAATAGTTGGGGTAATTCCCCTTTTCCATGCTCAGTCCCAGGCTGAGTACCATCTCACAGGCTTTGTCCCTTTGTGGGGACAGGAACAGGAAGGAACCCCTGCAGGTTGGCCCAGGGAGGGTGAGTCTGTGAATCCAAATCACACAGCACACAGGAATGACTATAGAATTGGAGACAGGCTGGGCGCGGTGCCTCATCTCTGCAATCCTAAGTACTTGGGGAGGCTGAGGTGGGTGGATTGCTTGAGGCCAGGAGTTTAAGAGCAACCTGGCCAACATAGCGAGACTCTATCTCTTCTTTTTTTTCTGAGATGGAGTCTCAGACTGTCGCCCAGACTGGAGTGCAATGGTGCGATCTCGGCTCACTGCAACCTCCGCCTCCCAGGTTCAAGTGATTCTTCTGCCTCAACCTCCCGAGTGGCTGGGATTACAGGCACGTGCCACCATACCCGGCTAATTTTTGTATTTTTAGTAGAGATGGGGTTGTTGGTCAGGCTGGTCTC
>NW_012106363.1:3503381-3505757 GCF_000951045.1 Mandrillus leucophaeus
AGAGAGAGAGAGAGAGAGAGAAATGGAGGGGTCCATCCAGGCACTCAGCAGCACCCCTTCCCCCTCAGACCCCACTCTGGCCCTTGTCCTTTTCCTGGACCCCAACTAAGAAGAGATGGGTAATTAACAGGTTTAGTAAATTAGTCTCAAGTTCCGGTTTGGGAGGGGGAGGAGCTCTTCTCCCAGGTTGTCTCCCCACATTTTAACCAGGGGGTAGTCTTGTCTGGGGTGGTTCAGAGGCTGAGTTTTATAGAGCATCAGGGTGGTCTTGGGCTGGGAGTAAGTAAATCTCAGCTTACTTAACTCCAGAATTCAAGGCATTAACAGCACCTCACCCCTGGGGTTGGTGGGAGGGGTAAACCAGAGGATGCCCAGCCCAGCATTGACACAAACCGACTGCCCAGTGATTTAGAAGGAACACCTTGCTTACTAACCTGGGTCCATGGAAGGGTTTTGGCAGAGCCACTCTGAAAGCTCAGCCCAGATGTGTGAAGGTACCCTGTTCTGGGAGCAGGCCCTGACTTCCCTCTGGTTCTTAAATGGAAATAAGTCACAAATGCATGTTCTAGACCCGTCTCTGTTCCCAGGATAATCACCCACCCCAGGACCAGACAGTCTTCCCCCATCACCTGTAGAGTTTACCTGGGAGGAACAGAAGGGCCGAGGGAGCACTAGAACCCTACACCTCCCTCTCAAAATCACAGATTTCAGAGGTCTCCCCAGCCTTGGTTAGGCAGCCAGGTCAAATCCCACCACAGGCTGGGATTACTCACCCCTAGAAGGGGACAAGGGAACCTTCTCTCCCCTAGAGAACAAGCAGAGACACAGTCCCAAAGAGGGTGGGGACATTCCAGGGTCCCCCAGCACTGGAGGAACAGAGCTGGGGCTAAGTGCTGGCCCAGGTGTCCAGACCTCAGGCAGGAAGGAGCTGGAAGGATAAGCTGAGGCTAATAACGAGGTCCAAAGTCCCTATTCACAGAGAGGTGCCAGGTGTCAGATAGGTGGCGGGTGGTGGCCAGCTCCCACCACAGGATCCCCCTCTAAGGTGGGAGAACCCAGGCTCTCCCAGAGCCTCCTCTGCTGCCCCCACCTCCACCTCCACCTCCACCTCCACAGCAAAGAGAGAAAGGAAGTTGCTAATTGTGTGTGGTCAGGAGGAAATCCTGATTATAGAAGGTGGCACCAGGCTCCAGAAGCAGGCTCCTGACCTACAAGGGTAGGGCCCGAAAGTTCCACAACCTTACCTCCCAAGTCTCACCTTTTGGGGGCTAGCCAGCAGGCTGAGCAGCAAGGTGGGCGCGAGGCCGGTGACCCAAGCTTGGGACATCCTGGCTTGGGGGCCACTGAGCTTTCCTGTGTAGAGAAGGCGGGGCTCCGACCTCTCCCACTTCTCTCCATCTATGGGGCCCCGCCTCGGGATGGGGGCGGAGCTGCACCGGGAGAGGCGGACTCGGGGCAGGGAGGGGCTGGGAGGAGGAAGGGAGGCGCAGAGGTCTCGGTTGGGTTTTGGGAATTGGGAGGTAGAAGAGATTAACAGATTTTTCTGTTAATCTCTTCTACCAAATCTGTTAATCTCTTCTACCTCCGGGCGCGGCTCACGCTGGTAATGCCAGGTAATACTTGCCTTGGGAGGCCGAGGCGGGCAGATCACTTCAGGTCAGGAGTTCGCGGCCAGCTTGGCCTACGCGGTGAAACCCCGTTTCCACTAAAAATAAAAAATTTAGCCGGGCGTGGTGGCGGGTGCCTGTAATCGCAGCTATTCAGGAGCCTGAGGCAGGAGAATCGCTTGAACCCGGGAAGCAGAGGTTGCAGTGAGCCGAGATCGCGCCAGTGCACTCCAGCCTGGGCGACGGAGTGAGACTCCATCTCAAAATAGATAAATAAATAGATAAATAACCTAAATTTAAAAAGAGGTGGGGTCAACTCCACACCGCTGAGCTGGGCCTTCCTAACCCCCAACTCCTCCACTCCTAAGTGCCCCAGACTCCAGGGAGGGGTGCCGGGACCGGCAGGAGTGGGAGGGGAACGTGGAAGCCCCTTCTCATCTGGACTACTGGGTCTGGTGAGAAGTCATGGGGGCAGAGGTTGAGGCAGGGGAAGGCGAAGGTTCTAGGGTAGATTTCGAGGTGTTATGGTTGGGGGATATCACCCCATTGCGTTTTGGCCAAAAAAGGAGGGAGGAGGCAGCCTGACTGATTTCAGAGTGACCTGAGATTTCCAGGTCGAGGAAGCAAGACCAGGAGCACAACATGGGTACCTTCGTGTGCCCTCCCTCTTGAAATCCTACGGGAGGTGTTGGTGCATTTCCTCCCATTGACAAAACAGGAACTCAAGGTCCCAGGGTTTAGACTGCCCCGGGATCCGCTGCTGGGGCTG
>NW_012106363.1:3507293-3524676 GCF_000951045.1 Mandrillus leucophaeus
TTTTTTTTTTTTGAGAACCAAGACTGGAGTGGAGTGGTGTGAGCTCACTGCAACCTCCACCTCCCAGATTCAAGCTATTCTCACGCTTCAGCCTCTCAAGTAGCTGGGATTACAGGCATGTGCCACTATGCCCAGCCTGGGCCCAAGCGATATTTGAGACATACTTACGCTAAAATTTACTTTTCTATCTGAAATTCACATTTAACTGGATGTTCTGTATTTTTCTTTGTTAAAACTGGCAACCAGGCCAGGCACAGTGGCTCACGTCTATAACCCCAACACTTTGAGAGGCCGAGGTGGGAAGATCACTTGAGTCCAGGAGTTTGAGACCAATCTGGGTAACATAGCGAAACCCTGTCTCTGCAAACAAAGAAAAGAAAAGCAATTAAGCCAGTGTGGTGGCATGTACCTGCAGTCCCAGTTACTCTGGAGGTTGAGTTGGGAGGATCACTTGAGCCTAGGAATTCAAGGCTGCAGAGAGCTGAGATCACACCACTACATTCCAGCCTGGGTGACAGAGCACCACCCTGGCTCTAAAAAGAAAAACAAAACAAAACAAAATCTGGTAATGCTATCCACATCCCTACAATGTCATAGGAACAAACTCCACCCCTACCCCACATCTTCCAATGGAGAAGTGAGGTCCCTAGCACTTGACTCACCAGGCAGAGTCTGAAGGGCTCTCGAGCCCCTTGGCTGGGCCCCCAGGTCCTTCCATGATACCAAAGGCCCTGTGTTCCTTCCTGCAGATGGGGACAAGACTAGGAGCCTGAAGGTGGGTGGCCCCAGGCCAGGCCAAGAACACCAGGGCCTGTTAGCATTCATCATGGCCGCAGGGCCCTAGGATTCTTGGTGGGTGAGATCAGAAGGGGGTGGGAGCACCATGGACCCCCCTAGACTGAGCAGAGAGGGAGGGGCTGTTCTAGAGGAAGGAGGGTCCTGGACAAGGCCAGCATCTTCTGTTCGGCCCGTCATCGGGCACCAGGAGGGCAGTGTATGCAGGTGCTCAGGCATACATGAGCATGGAAACCCAGAGGCCTCATGCAGTCAGCGGCCCCCTAAATTCAATGCCAAATTCCATCTGGGGTTTCCCAAGAGCAGCCACTTCGAAATGGCTTCATAAGCGCTCGCTGGGCCCCCCAGTGCATTCACTAAAGAATGAGCTGATTGTGCATCCTGCCGGGGCCCAGCTGGAAGGAGGGGCCTCCGAGGCCAGCCGGCCCACTTATGCCCTTCTCAGAGGAGGCAACTGGGGCCCCGGAGGGCGGGAAGGCCAGGTCGCACAGGACAGGAGGGGCTGAGTCAGGATCAGAATGAAGCAGTGGGCCGAGCGCGGTGGCTCAAGCCTGTAATCCCAGCACTTTGGGAGGCCAAGACGAGCGGATCACAAGGTCAGGAGATCGAGACCATCCTGGCTAACACGGTGAAACCTCATCTCTACTAAAAAAAAAAAAAAATACAAAAAACTAGCCGGGCAAGGTGGCGGGTGCCTGTAGTCCCAGCTACTCGGGAGGCTGAGGCAGGAGAATGGCGTAAACCCGGGAGGCAGAGCTTGCAGTGAGCTGAGATCCGGCCACTGCACTCCAGCCTGGGCGACAGAGCGAGACTCCGTCTCAAAAAAAAGGAATGAAGCAGTGCTCGAGACGCCACGCCCAGCACAGGTGGGACTCACCTCGGGCCTGAGGACCCCTGCTCCACTGCTCCGGATGGAGGATCACTCAGGGTGGGTGGCCTTGCCCAGCCTGGCTTAGCCCAGCCCAGGGGGCCAGGCCTGGGTGAAGGGGAAGAGACAGGCTGAATTCTGTTTCACTTGGCAGTCCCCCCCACCCCCATACTTTGGTGGACACTAATATCTGTAATGGCTGATGGCACTGGGCTGGGATCTCTTTTCAAAGCCAGCAGAATGCTGTGCCCTAGCCCGGCTCTGCCTGTAGGGGCAGTATTGTGTCGTGTTAGTCAGTGTGCCACTGAATATATTGTGCTGTGTGACCTTAGACGAGAAATGGAACTTCTCTGGGTCTCTCTCAACAGGGAGGAGAGGGAGGAGCTGGATAACAGCACCTCCTTCATCATACAGGCCATGATAAGGATGAAATAGGCCGCTCAGTGTCTGGCATTCAGTAATGGCAAATAAATGCTAGCTGTCATTCCTGGCAGAGACAAGGGGCCCACACTTCCTTCTCTGCATTTCACATGGAGGCAGAGTGGGGTGCCAAGGAGTGCAGGGTCTTGCTGCTCTCAAACTGCTCACTCCCCTGGACGGGCTGCAGCATCCAGCCCCAGTTTCCCCAGGACACCTTGCTCACTAAACCCCCCTGCTGTCCACTGGGCCCCGCTAAGGGCCAGTCAGGCCTGAGAAGGTGGGGCTGGTGACAGATCCCAGAGGATGCCCAGGTGCCGACCACTCCTGACTGTGGCGCCAGGACTGGAGATGTGATTCCCTCCACTCCCAGTTTGTTCCCCCTTTCTACTCCCGCACAGCCCACTGAGCACTGCCTGGGTCTACTTCACAGAGGAGGCCCGCCTCTCCACATGGGCTGAGAGCCCATGGAGAGCGGAGCTGTGCCTGTCACAGGAGTCCTCTCACTTTATCCCCACTGCCATTGGCCCCCCGTGCAGCCTGGCTCGTCAGGACTTTCATAGCCATATTCAACAAGGCCTCTAACTTGGTCTCCTCATTGCCAAGGAGGGACAGACCATGTTGGGCATGTCGCTCTCTTGCTCCCTAATCTTCAGAGGCTCACTACTGCCACGTGAATAAAGTCCCATCCCAGAGAGACCTTCAGGGTCCCCCATAACCAGTCCCTACCTGACCCCCACCCCCGCTGTGTTCTCCAACCCCTCCTCTTACTCTTTCTGCTTCTCTCCTTGCCTCTGCCCAGGCAGTTTTTTCCACCTAGTTTCTTCCCCAAATCCCTCCCAGAAACCGAACACATTCTTCCCCATCCTTTAAAGCTCAGCCCAAATGCCACCTCCTCCAGAAAGCCTACCTGGACTTGGATCTTCCTTCAACAAGTGATTGTCTGCTCCCTGCTTGCCCCTACCCAGGCCTCTTCCCTGGGCCTCTCTGACAGCCCTTGGCCGTTTTCCATTGAAGATGTGTGGACATGTCCTAATGCTCCCACCCGGCTGCTGCGGGGGCTGGCCAGCTCTGATTCAGCATGCATTTCCCCCTGGTGCTTTGTTCCAAGTAAACACTGGCTCTGTTGTCATTGAATCCAAGCTGGTTAGGGGCCTTCCTGGGTCAGGGGCCAGATTTCTCCAAGTGGATAGGGAATTCATTTCCAAAGTCCTTGGTGAAGGACTCGTGGATGAGGTGGGAGGAGTCCAGACTGACTGGGCTCCCCACCACACTGGCTGTGTGGTTTGGGGAATCCACCTCTTCTGCTTCCTGCACCCCCTCCAAAGGGTGTGCTCAAATTTGTGACTCCCCGCTCAGCAAGTAAGGACGATGGCTCCCTAGGGATTGAACAACTCCTAAGGGGGTGTAGCAAAGAATGCTTGGCTTACAGTCCGCCTTCCTGGAGGAGGCAGAGTCCAATAATAGGACTTCTTGGCCATGGGACGGGGACCTCAGTTCCCTTTCCAACATTTTTTTTTTTTTGGAAATTGAAGCCCACCAGCCCCTTTCCCATTCTTGGGGTGATGGGCATGGGAGTGGAGGAGATCACTTCTGGAGTCAGCTCCAAGTTTGAGCCGTGAACCTGTGGGCCCGGAGGGTGGAGGGCGGGCAAACCACCTGAGAATTAACAGTACAGGGCGCTCATTATCCCAATGAGCAGGTTGGAGGGACTCACTGATGCTCACTTTCCTGGAGGCTTAGCAGAGACAAAAACGCCATTTGGGAGCCATTATCTTTCCAAAGTGTAGGTTTCTGGGGTGCAGGCCGGGGTGGAAAGGAAAGCACCTCAAAGAGCCGGGATGGGTGTTGGGTGGGGAGGGTCAGGGGAAGGTTGAGCTGATGAGCTTTGGCTTCCGGGGTGGCAGATGGAGCAGAGCCATGAAGGCTTGGGCAGGAGAGGCTGAGCTAAGACTAGAGCTAAGACTAGAGCTAAGACTAAGACCCATGCCTGGCTTCCTTCCTCTGGGGCCCCCTCCTTCAGTCTGCAGCCCCAATCTGACACCTACCCTCACTGTCTACCTGAGACCAGACCCTGTAACCAGAGGGTTGGGATCCTTGCTTTCTAGCTCTGTTCTTGTTGGCTCCTGAAAAGAGGGTTCTACTGTACCCTGTTTGTGGGTTCCTTTGTTTCTGACCCAAATGTTACTGGGGCTGTAGTTAGACCTAGAAGAACTTTTCAGATCCAAAGGAGCTGCGGATTCAGGACAGCCATGAGAAGGGGAGCCCTTTCATGGTCTGGGGGCTCAGACTAGAGTGGGGCGCAGGCACAGCCTGAGAAGACCCCTGAAGCTGTAAAGGCAGAGAATGAGTGTGAGCAGTGGGGAGGGATTCAGGCAGGCAGAGATCACATCCTTCCTCAAATCATAGCTCCTCTAAGCAGCCACATCATCTGGCTCCCAGCTGAAGACAGACTTGGCTTTGGTTGTGTGGGAGCTGCATGTGTGCATGTATGTATATTATGTGCACGTGTGTGCATGCAGAGCATCCCAGCCTCCTGTGTTGATTGGCAGCTCCCACTTACACCCCTTCCCCACTGCCAGTGCCTGGCTTCCTTATCGCCGGGCCAGCCTTTAGGGGGCTGGCTTCAGGATCCCCTCACCCCAGTGGCCCTGTTAGCACCTCCTCTCTCCCTTGTTAGCGCCTCACAACCCCTCTTCCTCCTCCAGCCCCAGCTGTTCCCCCAGAGAGAGGCCCTGTGGCTTGCAGCCCAGTTCTTGCATTCTGATTCCACTTCAGCTTCTACTTTTCGAAGCTTGGTTTTTGTCCCAAACCCTAACCCCCTGCCCTCTCCATTTCCCTCTTGTCCATGTGGAGGGGTCTTTTGCAGGACATCAGAGCCTGGGGGAGGAAGCTAGCTCCCCCCACAACTGAGCACGACTTCTCTTCCAGGCTGGGGCTGAAAGGCTGGCGCACAAAGTGAGCCCCTCCCCATCAGCCTTCCCTGCCTGGAGGGTGGGGAGGGGGCAGTTTGGGAGGGACCCCTGTACTAGGGGCTAAAGCTAAATCTGGTGCCAACTCTGCCCCCTCCTGGGGGCAAAACCCCACTCTGTGGCAGCACTGAACGGGTGGGGTGAGGGGGCAGGGCGTCTGGGTAGAAATGTCCTCTTCTGCCCGTCGCCTCCAGGCAGCTGTGCCCAGCCTGAGCCTGGGTTGCCGAGTGGGACAGGGTGGTCCTGTGCCTGCAGTCAGGTTGTCAGGCCTCCAGGATTGTAGGTTTCCTCTACGGAAGGGCCCCTTCCATGCGGGCTTTGATGTGTCTGCGAGGTTCGTGGAGGATGTTTGGCTTCAGGGCCCGGTGCCAGGATAAACTCCCTCTGCCTGCTGGGCCAAACCACTGCCTCCTTCCCGCCCGGCTCTCCTGCCTCCCCCAGCCTTGGGCCTGGCCTCCTCCAAGGCCAGCACTGTCCTGCCTGCTTACTGCGGTGGGCACCAAGATGCCACTGTTACTGCTACTGGGGAGAGGCCTGTGGGCAATCCTGGTTCCCAAGGCTGGCCCAGGGGTGCCTGCTGCTAGGTGACTGAGGTCCTGCTCCAGGTGGGGGATGCTGGACCCCAACTGCTAGCAGGGATGGGGATGAGATGGAGCAGGGGGGAGGGGGTGTCTACGTGGAGCTGCTTGCACAGGCTTCAGCTCTTCCAGATGTGCAGAGGTTCCAGATGTGGGGATGATTCAACCCAGAATGGGGAGGGGTGGGCGGTGCATGGGGAGATGGTGAGCAGGGGGATGTGAGGCCCTGAGCAGCTGCCAGCTGCTGCCTCCTGTCCTCCGGAACCTGCAGCCCCTCAAAACCCCAAAGGCAGGCAAAATGGTATTTAATAGCTGCTGGGAGCTGCCCAGATGTGTGGCCTCAAGTGTCCCACCATATGTGCTGGGAAAGAGACCTCAGGGCCAGGGGCTCAGCTAGGAGAGAGAAAAAGGGAGAAAGTGGAAGGCAGGCAGAGAAGGGTGGAAGGCAGGCAGAGGAGGTTGGAGGAGGACCGAGAGTGGGAGGGAGGACGGAGAGTGGGAGGGGCAGGGAGAAGCCCAGGACTAAAATGGTGCCCCCTACTTGGGCCCACTTTCAAGTGTGTCACTGGGAGAAGAGTGTATTGGTTCAGAGGACTGTGTGTGTGTGTGTGTGTATGTGTGGGTGCACGTGTGTGCAAGCAAATGTGACCTCGCTGCTGGAGTGGAGGTTACACGGGTGGGGAAGGAGCTGTGTTGGGTGAGCACTGTGTGTCTGGTGTCAGCTGTGTTGGTGAGCTGGGTGCTGAATGATGATGTGTATGTTGGGTGTGGCAGGGTGCAAGAGCATGTTCTATACCATCTGTGTGATAGAGAAGGACTGTGGGGACAGCGACTGTGTAGTGATGGGCTGTGGCGGGGAAAGAGTGTATGTTTATGCCAAGTTATATGTGCCCTTGGAGGCAGAAGGTGGGTCCCACAAACCTGGGGAGTTGACCTGGGCTTCCTTCAGCCTCCTCTGGGGAGCCCTGGGGACCAGTGTCCAGCATCCTGGAGCTGTGGTTTCTCCTGCTGGGCCCTGGGCCATATGGTCTCCCTTGTAGGGCAGCTGGGAGACTCCTGAGCTTCAGAGGCTGGCACCCTGCAAACTGCAGTGCAGGGTGTGCAGCGGGCAAGGTGCTTCCCTCCCCACCCCGGAGAGCTGCTGTCCTGGCCTCCTCTCTGGCCTGCAGGGGGGTCTGCTGGCAGGGCCACCAGCTGCTCCCTGGAGAGGCCCACCTGTGCCAGCCACCCTTGCCAGGGTAAACAGGGCACTAAGTGTCTGGGCTGGTGCCTGCCTCAGGCTGGGCACTGCTTCTCCACACAGGGCTCAGCTCCCAGTTGCGGCTTGGGTTGCCTCCTCCAGCTAAATGACAGGCCTGACGCCCCAGGCCCCATAAACAGTGTTTTCTTGGGAGGTGGGGGTCGTGGGGCTGCTGAGCAGACAGATAATCAAGTTGGACTGGGAAGACAGCATGTTGCCTCCTCTAAGGTGGGGAAGGCTTTTGTGACCCTCTCCCAGTGCTGCGGGATCCTTGCCCCTCTTTGGTGACACTGGTTGAATCCTCTGTTATTTGCCCAACACACACATACACACTCACACTCACACACCACCAGCCCTCCGCACCAGGTTCTCGGCATCAATTTACTTGTGAGTGCAAACAAGCGGTGGCTGGGATCTGGTCAGCTGGTCCTGTGCTGTGTGTCCCCTCTGTTCACAATTCAAGGCTGAAGCCCGCAAAGATTGAGCCACATCTCTAAATCACCGCATGATGGTGTACACTTGGATGTGTACCTGGCCCTCCAGACACTGCGATGCTGCCACCCAGCCCTGCCCCATTCCCTGGACATCTCTGTAGCTGGCTCTTTCTCGGTCCACCTCCTTGCTGCCCCCTCCACCCTCCCCTCCCTGTATCTGACTCAGAGTGAGAGGAGCCTCTGATTCCTCAGCCCTGCCTCTGACACCCCTCCAGGCTCCTACCCCCAGGGCAACCTCACAAGGAGGAGGAGCCCTAGCTCCAACCCCCTGAAGTAAAGCCCCCTCGAGGGGATGGGAGGAGTGGGCAGGTAGAGGCTGGACCTGGGAGAGCCAGGTCTGCAGGCCGAAGAACAGGCTTCCGGGGAGGGCACTGAGCAGGGGCCAGGCTGCCTGAAATAGAGGGGTGTGCAAGGGATGGCAGAGAGCAGGAGGACGCTCTGCCGACACCTGAGCCCGCCAGCAGCCAGGGAGCAGACCTCCGGGCCCAGCCACCCACTGCTGGTCCTGAGGAGGGAGGCAGTGGAGGAGCAGGAAGGTGTCCTCCTGGGCAGCCGGCAGGCCAGAGGCCCTGCCCCCACTTCACTGCGCTGGGGCTCAGAGCAGGGAGAGCGGGCCCTGTGGGTAGGAAGGGGGTGCTGCCATCCTGGGGCTCTGGAAGTGCCCCCTCCCCACTCTCCCTCCCTCTGTCCTTGCCCACTTCTGTTTCTGTCTCTGTCCTTTGCTCTGCCGCTTCTCTGTGTGTGCCTGTCTTTCTCTATCTCCCACTCTCTTCTCCCTTTTCTCCTCTCCTGCAGTTTCCCTCCCCTCTCTCTTTTCCCCCAAGGGGAGCAGATCCAGTATCTGGGGCCAGCTTCCCAGAATGGAAGGTGGCTTTGTCCAGGGAGAGGGAGGCCCCTGACCCAAGCCCATGGTCTCAAAACAGCCACATCCGCCTCCCCAATTCTTTGCCCAGACCCTCCTACAGGACCTCTCTGTGTCTGGGAGTCCTTGAAGCCAGAGCCTACTCTGCCTTGCCAGGTGGTATGGGAGCCCCAGTGCCCCCATATTCAGAACTGCTTGTCTCAGCAACGGGGATGAAGGCAGATCTCTCTCTCTCTACTCTCTCTCTCTCTCTCTTTCTCTCTCTCTCTCATCCCCAAGAAGGCAATGCTCTGGGTGGCTGAGAGGCTGGAGTCTGAGCCCCATTGCTGGGTGACCAGCTACCCCGTGTGCCCAGGACAGTTCAGATCTATGCCATTGTCTGGATGTGACTGCTACGAGCACCCCACAGTATCCTAGTTTGGACTAGAAATTATATCCCCCATGGCCAGTCAGACCCTGGCAAAGCTCACAGCCTCTCTTATGCCCTTTATCCTCCTAGGAGAGCTGTATAGCCTGCTTTGGCCTCACTCAAGGACAACAGGGCCAGAGAGCGAACAGGGGAGCAGGAGCTGTATAAATAGCCCATTTTGCTATTTGGGGGAGCCCCCCCAGCATGGTGTCGGGCGGGTCTGCTTGCTGGAGAGGGAGGAAGGAGAACTGTGGTTGCCCCCAAGCAGCATGTAATTTAGGATTTATTTTGGGGCACTCTCTCTAGCTCGGGGTGGAGCTGAAGTTAATTTAAAGGTTTAATAGGGTCAAGGACTGGATGGGGAGGAGGAGAGGGAAGCCCTCCCACATTTGGCCTGGCTGGGAAGGGAGTCCTTCCCCCGTTGCCTGCCAACTTCCATGCCTGGGTCCATTCCTGAGAGGTTTCTAGGACACCTCAGCTGTTGTTCCCAGATGCTCCATGCCTCTCCCTGAGCTTCAGGGTGCTTCCAGCCCGATGGAGAAGCTGGTTCTACCTTTGTCTGATGGAGGGGGCACAGGCTCTGCCCTCAGGGTGCCCTCAGTCCAAGGGGAGACAGGACACAAGCCCAGCCTTCAGAGTGGCCAGTCATGATGGCAGCCCCCACCATGATATTAATTTTTAGTTTTTACTTGTGCCTGACTCTATATCTGTGTCTCTTCCTGGAACTTAAGATCCATGACAGCAGGGACTTCTAGCTGCCTCTCACAGCATCTTCGGCACTTGCCTAGCACCAAGCAGGCAATATTTCATGAATGAATGAATGAATGAATGAACTGGGAAACAGCATCAGATCTGAAAGCCACACGTCAAGAGGCAGCAGTGGACAAACTCTAAAGTTCTTCCACATTCCAGCCTGTGTGATGTGGCCCTCCACCTTGCCGCCTCCCACCCCTCTGGCCACACTCTTCAGCCACCAGCTGCTATGAGTACTGGCTGCCCCAGTGTCAGCCCCAGTTCCCACCTCCACCCCTTTCCTCACTACACTCCCTCCTCCTGCAACTGCCTTTGCTCCCATTGCCACATGACTTAATCCTGCCAGTCCTTCAAGGCCCTACGCAGAGTCACCTTCAGGAAGCCTGCTCAGGTCCCTCCACTGGATCTAAATGTCCATAGCTTTTTCTCTGGGCCTCTTCTCTCACTCTATCTGCATAGGCCTGCTGGGGTTATGGCTTCTCTCCATTTTAGGCCATAAGGCCCTGGGAGCCAGGATTGCCTACAGTTGCCCTGGAGGCCAGTACCTTGAGGGGGCTCCATTGGAGGAAGTGTGAGCTGCCCAGTAGGCAGGTGGTCATGTGTGCTCCTCTCTGCCCCAGCTTCTGGAAGTGCTGGAGGTGGGAACTGGGGCTGACACCAGGGCAGCCAGTGCTCTATGGTGAAAGGTGTACGTGGTGGTTTTTGGGGTGTGGGGGGTGATTTCAGAAGCCAGGAAGGGGCTGGGCACGGTGGCTCATGCTTGTAATCCCAGCACTTTGGGAGGCTGAGGCAGGTGGATCATGAGGTCAGGAGATCGAGACCATCCTGGCTAACATGGTGAAACCTTGTCTCTACTAAAAATACAAAAAATTAGCCAGGTGTGGTGGCAGGCGCCTACAGTCCCAGCTACTCGGGAGGCTGAGGCAGGAGAATGGCGTGAGCCCAGGAGGTGGAGCTTGCAGTGAGCCGAGATAGTGCCCCGGCATTCTAGCCTGGGCGACAGAGCGAGACTCCGTCTCAAAAAAAAAAAAAAAAAAAAAAAGAGAATCCAGGGAGGGCAACCAGGACCCCAGCTGGGTAGGGGTAGCACAAAGTTTCCCTTAGAAAGATATCGAGCCTTCTGGTCTGAGAGACGAGGAGGAGATCAAGAGGAAGAGTACTATAGAAGAAAGCCCAGGGGAGGGGGCGTAGAGGGGTGGGCAAAGGCTGGGGGACAGGGAGAAGCCTCTGGGTCCCTTGAACACATGTCCCTTCTTGGGCCTCACCTGCTTCATCTCTAGCCATTGGCACTGCTGGCTGTGCCTTGTCTAAGACCTCCTACTGTGAGGCTTCAGGGGCTCTGGCTACTCATTCTCTGGCCTCTTTGCAGGCTGTGCCAGCTTCCTCTCTCTCCACCTTCTCCAGGGCACCGCCATGCATCCAGCCATCTCATGGGCACCTCCACTTGGATGCTCTGCAGGTGTACCAAATGCAAGTGCAGCAGCAAACTCCTACCCAGATGGTCAAACTGAAACGGGGCTTTCAGATCTGGTGCTGTTTCCCAGTTCATTCATTCATTCATTCATTCATTCATTCATCCATCCATCCATCCATTCATTCCTTCATCCATCCATCCATCCATCCATCCATCCATCCATTCATTCATTCATCAGAAGCCCAGGAGCCAGCCTGAGCAGATCACTGGCCCCCATCCTTCTGCCCATCAGTCACCAAGTCCTCTGGCTTCTGCCTTTTAAATCTCTTATCAGTCTGGCCACCTCTTTCCACCTGGCTGCCACTGTCCTGGGCCTGGCCACCATCACCTCTCACCTGGGCCTCCGTGGCAGCCTTCTAAGAGGCCACCCCACCTCCGTTCTGAGCATCTTCCAACTCATCCTCCACAGCCTGCCCAGAAATCTTCCTAAGATGCACCCTAACAGCTTGCACAGCTCCCGGGGTCCTGGCTGCTCCCTCCAGACCTGATGCTCCTGTGGCTCTGCCCTAGGCACTCTGTCACCTCTGGGCCTTGCAGATGCTGCTCCCTCCGCCCTCCATGCTCTTCCTCCTGGGCTCCTGCTGGTCACCCCTCACTCTGGGAAGCCTTCTCTATGCTCTTCACACCCGAGGTTGGGTCAGGAGTCCCCTTCCAGGAGCTGCTGTCACCTTAATCTTCCCCATCACAGCACCCAGCATGGTAAATAGGACTTCCCCCTCTTCATCTGGAAGTTCCACTGCAGCAATGGCCATAGCAAGGCCTGAGGCAGAGTTTGCTGATGGAACATGCATTCAGGGAGACTGGGAGGGCAAGAGAGAAGAAAACTGAGGGCTTCCTTGAGGGGCTGGGCCTCTAAGGCAGTGCAGTCGGGAAGCTCCCAGGGGACGGAGAGGAAGCCTCAGTTGGGGTGGTTGGGGTGCTGGCGCTGGGCTCACAGTCAAGGTTGCCCTGTGCCTGCACTATCCATGGAGGCAGCCCCCACCCTCACGCAGGCTGCTTGTCCTGCGGAGGTTTTCCTCCCCAGGAGACGGAGAGAGTCGACAGGACTCCCACTGTAGGCCTTGGAGGGGAAGAAGGCCTCTGCATCCCGGGGTGGGCCAAGGCTGTCTGCCAGCACCCAGCACCCACTGGCATCTTCCGCAGCAGCCTTAGGTCTGCACAAACTGGTTACAAACACATATGACTGCATCTCACTCCAGTCCACAGCCATGCCAAGGAGAAGGATGCTACTCCCTGGGGCCTGCCTGCAGACAGCCCCACTGATCTTCCTTAAGGATTTGTTTTCTACCTTGAACATTCACAGGCATTTTACTTCCTACCCCATGCTATGTCCTTGTATGTTTTAGTATCAAAATAATGCTTTCCATCACTTACCATTGGGAAAAAACGGACACTCAAAGAGATGAGGCAAATTATCAGGCCTCAGCTATTCTTGCCCCAGCTAAGTCATCCATAGAATGGGCTGGTGAGCCTGCCGTTGCCTCGCCTTAGGACGGTGGCCACCATTAAATGGAGCAGTGGGTGTGAAGACTAATGATTCGCATATGGAACTTGAGGTGTCGACCCAGCTGCCTGGGGGCTGGGCCCTCTCCAGGCCCCTCTGAGACTGGAGAAGCTGGAGGGAGCCTGAGGCCGACACCCCCAGCATGGCCCCCACCCAGATTGCCCCCTGCCCCGAGCAGGCCGGGAACTGGGGGTCCAGGCAGCGGCTGCCCCCTCCCAGGCTAGAGGAAAGGGTGAGCTCACCCCCTGGCCCAGGCGGAGCGAGGAGGGTAGGAGACATAATTAAAATGCCAGAGGTTAGGAGGTGAAGTTACAATGGAAAGAATGAAGCCCCAGCCCTGCTGCCGCTGCTTCTCCCACCCCGCTCCCTTTGCCAAGCCCACATTTGATTTTTATTTCGGGAGCCGCCAGCGCAGCACTTGGGAGGGAGTAGAGAAACCTCACTCCGGCTTGCCTTGCCACGTCTGGAGCTGGGGCCATGGAGTGGGGAGGGGGCTCTTGGGGCCCAGAGGAAGAGCCCAGAGGCCCCCACCCCAGGACTCAACGTCCTCAGGGATCAGGCGCCAGGGAAGGGTGGCGCTTGGGGCAGTGAGTGGGCTTGGGAGGCCAGGAAGAGAGACCTCGAAACAATGAAGGCATTCCTCGATGTTTGCATCGGCCTTTGCGCCCTCACTTTACTCTGGAGGCTGACCCCGGCCTCTTTCCCACTCCCAGGGCTAACTCTGCCTGCCCCCAACACTGGAGACTTTTGGTGCCCACTGACATGTGCATGTTTGTGAAAGGGTTTGCTGTGTGGCCCTGGGGAAGTTACTCCCCCTCTCTGGACCTCCGTCTTCTCCTCTGTGAAATGGGCAGGTTGGCAAGATTAGCAGGTTCAAACTGGGCTCTGCAGAGGTGTTGGCAGCCTGGGCCCTGCCCTCTCCTGGCCACCCTCTCCTGAGCACATCTCTTATCTGCCCCTTCTAGGGACTGGGGAGGTGGAAGCAGCAGTTGGCCCACCCCCTGAAGAGTGCTGAGCCCCCGCCGCCCCCCTGCAGACGGGAGCTGCTGGGGCCAACTCACATTTTCCTGCTCTCGGCTTTCTCCTCTGCCCATAATGCACTCCAGATGGTCTCTCCATCGGAGAGCCGAGGCAGCGGATTCCAGAGGGAAAGAGGTTGGGCTCCTCTTTCCACCGGGATGGAGAGGGCTGGGGTGAGGGCCCTCTGAAAAAACGGGGTGGGGGTGGGTCCAACTCCACAAGAGGAGGGTAGGTGGAGGGGAGATCTCCTGAGGCACTCCACTGTGCCACACAGCCCAAAGACGGCCTGGGTTCCCTGTGGGGCAGCCCCACCCAGGAGCTGTTCAGGGGCTCCTGGGCCCTGGGGTGGAGGGGAAAAAGGCCTGCTTTTTCCAGTGTTTGGAAAAGAGCCAGACACAACTGGGTTCAAATCCCAGCCCTGCCACATAGAGGCTGTGTAGCCCCTTGAGTGGGGCACCTGACTTCATGGAACCTCAAGTCCCTCACCTGTAAAATGGGATGGGGCCAGGTGTGGTGGCTCACCCCTGTAATCCCAACACTTTGGGAGGCCGAGGTGGGTGGATCACTTGAGGCCAGGAATTTGAAACTAGCCTGGACGACATAATGAGACCCTTCTTCACAAAAATAAATGAGCTAGATGTGGTGGCTTGTGCCTGTGGTCTTAGCTACTTGGGAGGCTGAGGCAGGAGGATTGCTTGAGCCTAGGAGTTAGAGGGTGCCTTGAATTATGACTGCGCCACTGCACTGGAGCCTGGGCAACAGAGCAAAACACTGTGTATTAAAAAAAATTTTTTTTAATGGGATGGCTAATACTGACCTTGGGGTGTCTGTGAGGGCCACATGAGATGATGTACAAAAAAGGCTTCTCATGTCCCTGGATGTTCAGGAAATATCCAGCAGCTGCCTGTGGAAACCTTCCCTCCTAGCACACAGCTCACCTCCCACTTAGGCCAAGTCTGAATGCTGAGAAAGCCTGTCACAGGTCTGACTCAGCCCCCTCCTGCTGCAACTTGACAGCGCTTTCTTGGAGGACCCTCGGGGGATTTTAAATCACCCTTGGGAGGCTGCTCTAGAGACAGGCCCAGGGAGGGAGGGTGTTAGAAGCCTGAAGCTGAACCCAAGCCCAGTCTGACCTCCTCCCTGGACTGGCCCCTCCACCTCAGCTGAGGCAGGACTTCCCACTGGGCCTGGAGAGCCACGTCGAAGCAAGGGGGCTGGGAGGGGGGTGTGAGCAGGGGGCAGCCTCTCCCCAGCCAGGCCCCGCCTGCCCCTGGACTTCCCTGCCAGGACGGCCTCCCAGCCACGCTCACCCTCTCCGCCTCAGCAGCACCAGGGGGAGAGCTTCGATTTTTCCACCAGAGGAGCCAAGAGCAAATGAGAAACAAATCCAGTCTGACTGCCTGTCCTGCTGCCTGCCCCTGCAGTGCATGGAGGGAGGGGAGAGTGAGCCCTCAGCCCCCTCCCTGCCTCCATTCCTAGGCACCAGCACCCAGGGGGGAAGGTGTCAGCCCCCGGGTTGGGGGGCGGGCAGCGGGTGCGGGACCTCACTGACCCACACCCACCATGAGGCGGAAAGTCTGGGGCCTGGGCTTATTGCTCCCCACCCCAGCCTTGGACAAGAACAAGCACTGGAGGCTGCCCCCTCACTCCCCAGGGCAAGTCCTGGGCTGGGGCCTCCATGTTGCGGGGGAGGGACAGAGTTGGATGGGAGTGCGGTCACTGCTCTCAGATGGCCCCAGCTAGATAAAGAGATGGGGCCTCCATGACGCCTCCCGCTCTTCTCACTGAACTCTTTCCCCACCAAGGGTCCCTCCCTTCACTAAGCCTCTTCCCCACATTTGGCCCCCTCCTCCTCCAGAGCCCCAGTCCCTCACTACATCCCTTCTCCATCTGCCCACACCACCCCGGCTGCCCTGCCCCTCTCCGGAGACTCCACAGGGAGGCAGGCAGGTTCCTACCACAATCCCATACCCCCAACAAGCAAGCTTGCTGGCTTCCCCGCACCCCCACCCGCAACCCCTGCTCTCCCCTAGGCTCAGAGGGCCCTACCCTCCTGCTCCACCACCCACAGTCCCCTGTTCTCCTTGGGCTGTCCTCACCTCCGACTTGAACTTCCTTCCCATCCACCCACAAACACACACTAGTGTCCCCCACCATCCTGCGCTCCTGAGCCTCCAAATCACCTCTGGGCTCTCTCCTCCTCACCCCAGCTTCAATTTTTTTACAAGCAAAGTCTCTCCTTCCATCAGTGTGGCTTACAGGTGAGACCCTGGAAAGAGCCACACCCAGGAATAAGGGCAAACTGGACCTAGACCAGCTTCACTGCATCAAGATGGCTTCCCTGTACGCTGTCTGGCTACCAGAAGGCAATCAAATTCTCCCTGAAAGAAGATGATATCAGCCACAGCCTCTACAATCTGTCACCTGAAGCATCCGCCATTCCACAAAATTTGGCCAGGCAGCTCTCTTCCTCTTCCTCCTCCTCCTCCTCCTCCTCTTCTCTTTCTTCCCCACCTTCTTCCTCCTCTCCTCCTTCGCTTTCTTCTCTATTTCTTCTTCCTTTTCCTTATTCTTTCTCCTCCTCTTCTTCCCCTCCTCCTCTTCCTCCTATTCAGTCCAGAAGACTGAACTGACCTCCCGGCGCAAGCGGGGGTCTCCAGGGGTAAGGTGGATGGGAGATGCAGTGGCTCAGCAAATGGTTCTGGAGCTCAAGTGAAGTGAGCAGGGTGTTTCCGATGTGGGGGGTGGCCAGAGCAGGAGAAAGAGGGGCAAAGGAGGACATCCAAGTGGGAGGGCAGTCCAGTGTGGGATGTCAAAACTCAAGCAAGGTAAGGAGGATGTCCACTTGGGTCCCAGCTCAGCAAGGGAGAGTAAGTCATGAGAAAGGTGAAGAGGGCATCTGACCAGGGTAGTGACCAAGCCCAAAGAAGGGGAATTCAGGGGGGATGAGAAGGGCATTCCTGCAGGAGTGGGCAGGGCATCCAGGGGGAGCTTGATGTGGGACCTCAGAGCCTGTTGAGTGGAGAAGCACGTCCACGAGGGGAGGCGGGGGTAGGGTGGCCCCAGGCAGAGTGTCAGAGCCCATGAAGGCTGAGGGTGGCTTCCATGTGGGGAGAGACGTGGCATGCTGGAGTCTGAGAGACAAAGAGGCATCCATGTGGTGGGCTGGCCCAGGGCGGGTGTCAGAACCCAAGATTGCTGAGGAGGGTCTGGGTGAGGTGGAGGGCATGGAATATCAGTTGCCGTGGAAGTTAAAGCAAATCCAGCTTGGATACTAATCCGCCATGTTGACTTCTGAGTAACCCCAGTTCCAGGGATGCCTCTAAGATTTCTACTTTAACTACTGTTAACTAAATCTTGCCCTTAGGCATATTACATAGCATTTTTGCCTTCCCCCGAGGGGCCAATTTCAACTGTCTTAACATTGCCGCCCTGTGGTATACAAGCCCTGGAGTTGGGAGCAATAGTGTGGGGATCCGCCATTTTGCTCACTGATGTCAGACATGATTTCTCTTTTTAATTCCTTATTAAATGTTTCTTTCTGAGGAACTGGGTTTGTCAGCCTCTTTCTTTAGCCTCTCAGCTTCCTCAGCCTTTGGGGATAGGTTTGCCTGGACCTGCCCACTGCAGAACAGTTATATACAGTGGGACTGACCCAATGAGAAAAAGTGAGCTAGGTTTCTCACTATCGGCAAAGAGGATTATAATATGCAAAAGTAGCCTGGGTGCAGCGGCTTGTGCCTGTAATCCCATCACTGTGGGAGGCCAGGATGGGCGGATCATTTGAGCCTAAGGGTTCAAGACCAACCTGGGCAATGTGGTGAGACCTCGTCTCTACAAACAATACAAAAAATTTGCTGGATGCAGGGGTACGTGCCTGTAGTCTCAGCTACTCAGAAGGCTGAGGTGGGAGGATCGCTTGAGCCCAAGAGGTCAAAGCTGAGGTGAGGCATGATCAGGCCACTGCATTCCATCCTGGGTGAGAGAGTGAGACCCT
>NW_012106363.1:3525406-3527307 GCF_000951045.1 Mandrillus leucophaeus
GATTCTCCTGCCTCAGCATCCTGAGTAGCTTGGATTACAGGCATGCGCCACCACGTCCAGCTAATTTTGTATGTTTAGTAGAGACAGGGTTTCACCATGTTGGTTGGGCTGGTCTCGAACTCCCGACCTCAGGTGATCTGCCTACCTTAGCCTCCCAAAGTACTAGGATTATAGGCGTGAGCCACCTTACCCAGCCAATAGTACCCAAGTCTTAATGTCTAAATACCACTGTCCACTGGAAGAAACCAGGGCTCCTTGGCGAAACGGCTAATTATAGGGATAGGGCAGGGAAAGTACAAGATAAGCCTGAATCCTCTTGTGCCAGAAAATAAAGTTCAGAAATGATTAAACAGAGTGATCCCAGGAACCAGCAATTCCATTCCTAAGGATACCCAAGAGAAATGAAAACATATGTTTGTACAAAACTTGTGCAGGTTTACCTTGTTTTATTACACTTCATTTTAGTGTGCTTCACAGATAATGCAGTTTTCACAAATCGAAGGTTAGTGCCAACATTGCTTTGAGCAAGCCTATTGGCTTCGTTTTTCCAACAGCATGTGCTTACTTTGTGTCTCTGTCACTTCTGGTAATTTTCAGAATATTTCAAACTTTTTCATTAGTACTGTATCTATCTGTTATGATGATCTGTGGCCAGTGATCTTTGATGTTACTATTGCAATTGTTTTGGAATTCCATGAACCATGCCCATAGAAGATGGTGAGCTTAATCAGTGTTGTATGTGTTCTGATTGCTCCATCAACCAGCCATTTTTCCATCTCTCTCCCTGTTCCCTGAGACATAACACTCTTGAAATCAGGCCAGTTAATAACCTTACAATAACCTGTAAATGTTCAAGTGAAAGGAAGAATCACACATCTCTCACTTTAAATCAAAGTTAAAAATTATTAAGCTCATTAAGAAAGGCATGTTGAAAGCCGAGACAAGCCAACAGCTAGGCCTCTTGTGCCAAATGGTTAGCTAAGTTGTGAATGCAAAGAAAGAGTTCTTGAAGAAAATTAAAAGTACTACTGCAGTGAATACACGAATGATAAGAAACTGAAATAGCCTTATGCTGCTGATATAGAGAAAGGTTTAGTGGTCTGGATAGAAGATCAAACAACCACGACATTCCCTTAAGCCAAAGCCTAATCCAGGGCAAGGCCTCTTCAATTCTATGAAGGCTGAGAGAAGTGAGGAAGCTGCAGAAGAAAAGTTAGAAGTTACCAGAAGTTAGTTCATGAGGTTTAAGGAAACAAGCTGTCTCCAAAACATAAAAGTACAAGGTGAAGCAGCAACTGCTAATGGAGAAGCTGCAGCAAGTTATTCAGATCTTGCTAAGGTAACTGATGAAGGTGGCTACACTAAACAACAGACTTTTTTTTTTTGAGACAAAGTCTCACTCTGTCGTCAGGCTGGAGTGCAGTGGCACGATCTCAGCTCACTGCAACCTCCACCTTCTGGGTTCAAGCGATTCTCCTGCCTCAGCCTCCCGAGTAGCTGGGACTACAGGTGCATGCCACCATGCCCAGCTAATTTTTGTATTTTTAGTAGAGGTGGGGTTTGTTTCACCACGTTGGCCAGGATAGTCTCGATCTTTCAACCTCATGATTGGCCTACCTCAGCCTCCCAAAGTGCTGCGATTACAGGCAAGAGCCACTGCGACTGGTCTCCAGACTTTCAATGTAGATAAAACAGCCTTCTCTTGGAAGAAGATGCCATCTAGGACTTTCAGAGCTACAGCAGAGAAGGCAATACTTGGTTTCAAAGCTTCAAAGGACAGGCTGACTCTCTTGTTAGGAACTAATGCAGCCGATGACTTTAAGTTGAAGCCAGTGCTCATTAACCTTTGCAAAAACCCTAGGATTGTTGGCTGGGTGCAGTGCCTGTAAACCCAGCACTTC
>NW_012106363.1:3527357-3538095 GCF_000951045.1 Mandrillus leucophaeus
TGATGAAGGTGGCTACACTAAACAACAGACTTTTTTTTTTTGAGACAAAGTCTCACTCTGTCGTCAGGCTGGAGTGCAGTGGCACGATCTCAGCTCACTGCAACCTCCACCTTCTGGGTTCAAGCGATTCTCCTGCCTCAGCCTCCCGAGTAGCTGGGACTACAGGTGCATGCCACCATGCCCAGCTAATTTTTGTATTTTTAGTAGAGGTGGGGTTTGTTTCACCACGTTGGCCAGGATAGTCTCGATCTTTCAACCTCATGATTGGCCTACCTCAGCCTCCCAAAGTGCTGCGATTACAGGCAAGAGCCACTGCGACTGGTCTCCAGACTTTCAATGTAGATAAAACAGCCTTCTCTTGGAAGAAGATGCCATCTAGGACTTTCAGAGCTACAGCAGAGAAGGCAATACTTGGTTTCAAAGCTTCAAAGGACAGGCTGACTCTCTTGTTAGGAACTAATGCAGCCGATGACTTTAAGTTGAAGCCAGTGCTCATTAACCTTTGCAAAAACCCTAGGATTGTTGGCTGGGTGCAGTGCCTGTAAACCCAGCACTTCAAAAGGCCAAGGCAGGCGGATTGCTTGAGGTCAGGAGTTTGAGACCAGCCTGGCCAACATGGTAAAACCCCATCTCTACCAAAAAATACAAAAGTTAGCTGGGTGTGGTGGCCTGCACCTATAGTCCCAGCTACTGGGGAGGTTGAGGTGGTAGGATCTCTTGAACCTGAGAGGCAGAAGTTGCAGTAAGCCAACATCACACCAGCCTGGGCAATAGAGTAAGACCTTGTCTCAAAACAAAAAACAAACAAAAAAAAAAGCCCTAGGCTTGTTAAGAATGATGCTATATCTACTTTGCCTGTGGTCTAGGAATTGAACAACAAAGCCTGGATGACAGCATATCTGTTTACAGAATGGTTTACTGAATATTTTAAGCCCACTGTTGAGACCTACTGTTTAGAATAAGATTTCTTTCAAGATATTATTGCTCATTGACAATGTACCTGATCACCCAAGAGCTCCGATGGAGATGTACATGGAGATTAATGTTGTTTTCCTGCCTGCGAACACAGCATCCATGTTGCAGCCCACAAAACAAGGAGTAATTTTGACTCTTCAGTCTTATTATTGAAGGAATTTATTTCCTAAAGCTATAGGAAATGCCAGAGATCCTGATTCCTCTACTGGATCTGGGCAAGGTAAATTGAAAAGCTTCTGGAAAGGATTCACCATTTTAGATACCATTGAGAACATTTATGATTCATGGGACAAGGTCAAAACATTAACATTAATAGGAGTTTGGAAGAAGTT
Organism: Mandrillus leucophaeus; assembly: GCF_000951045.1. NCBI lineage: Eukaryota > Metazoa > Chordata > Mammalia > Primates > Cercopithecidae > Mandrillus > Mandrillus leucophaeus. Next base: position 3,528,665 of record NW_012106363.1, read on the forward strand.
GATTCCAATCCTAATGAATGACTTTGAGGGAATTCAACACCAGTAGAGGAAGTAACTGCAGATGTAGAAACAGCAAGGAACTAGAATTGGTAGTGGAACCTGATGATGCGACTGAATTGCTGCAATCTCATGGTAAAACTTGAACAGATGAGGAAATGCTTCTTATGCATGAGCCAAGAAAGTGGGTTTTTGAGATGGAATCTATTCCTGGTGAAGATGCTGTGAACATTGTGGAAACAACAACGAAAGATTTAGAATATTTCGTAAACTTAGCTGATAAAGCAGCAGCAGGGTTTGAGAGAATTGACTACAATTTTGAAAGAAGTTCTACTGGTGTAAAATGATTTCAAATAGTATCACATGCTACAGAAAAATCTTTCTTGAAAGAGTCAATCGATGTAGCAAACTTCGCTGTTGTTTTATTTTAAGAAATTGCCACAGCCACCCCAACCTTCAGCAGCCACCACCCTGACCAGCCAGCAGCTATCACCATGGAGGTAAGACTCTTCATCAGCAAAAAGATTATGACTTGCTGAAGGCTCAGGTGATTGTTAACATTGTTAACTTTTTTTTATTTTTATTTTTATTTTTAGCAATAATCTTTCTTTCTTTTCTTTCTTTCTTTCTTTCTTTCTTTCTTTCTTTCTTTCTCTTTCTTTCTTTTCTTTCTTTCTTTCTTTCTTTCTTTCTTTCTTTCCTTCTTTCTTTCTTTCCTTTCTTTCTTTCTTTTTTCTTTCTTCTTTTTTTTTTTTTAAATAGAGATGAGTTCTCACTATGTTGCCCAGGGTGGTCTTGATTTCATGAGCTCAAGTGATCCTCCCACATTACTTTTTTTTTTTTTTTTTTGAGACAGAGTCTCACTCTGTCGCCCAGGCTGGAGTGCAGTGTCACGATCTCGGCTCACTGCGACCTTCGCCTCCTGGGTTCAAGCGATTGTCCTGCCTCAGCCTCCTGAGTAGCTGGGATGGTCGGCGCACATCACCACACCTATCTAATTTTTCTATTTTTAGTAGAGACGGGTTTTCACCATGTTGGCCAGGCTGGTCTCGAACTCCTGGCCTCAAGTGATCTGCCAGCCTTGGCTTCCCAAAGTGCTGGGATTACAAGAGTGAGCCGCTGTGCCTGGCAAACCAAAGTATTATATGCACTGGGAAACCAAAGTATTCGTGTGACTCACATTATTGCAATGTTTGCTTTATTGTGGCAGTCTGGAACTGAACTGGCAATAGCTCTGAGATATGCCTGTATGTGAATTTTTATAACATTATTCATAATAGCCACAAGTTAGAAACAACCCAAATGCCCAGCAATGGATGGATAAACAAAATGTAGTACAGCCTTACAATGGAATATTGTTCAGCCATAAAAAAGAATGAAGTAATTGTACAAGCTACAACCTGGATAAACCTCAAAAACATTATGCTCAGTGAAAGAAGCCAGTTACCAAAGACTACATATTGTATGATTCCATTTATATTAACTATGTAGAATAAGGAAATCTACAGAGATAGAAAGCAGATTAGTAGCTGCCAGGGGCTGGAGTGGGTGTGAGGATAGGGGGATGATAGCTGAAGGTTACAAGGCTTGTTTTAGAGATAATGAAAGTGTTCTAAAATTGACTGTGGTGACGGTGGCACATATCTGTGAATACGCTTAAAATCATTGAATTGTATACTTTAAATTGGTGAGTTGTAACATATATGAATTGTACCTCAATAAAGCTGTTTAAAAAAAAAAAAAAGAGAAGTGCTCAAATGAGTGATGGAGACATGTCAAAACAACATGGAAGCCAGCTAGAAAGGGCTTCCACTGACTGGAGCTGGAAAGTTTGAGCATCAGAATAAGTAATAATATCAATGGATTATAACTTACAGAATAAAATAGGAATCCATGACTCTATACTGTTGTATATAAATGAATACGTGGGATGTTTGTTGAGGAATGGGCTATTTACATATTCTCAAAGCAACTTTCCACAAAATGCTTATTAATTACAAAGAGAAAATCAGTAACTTTGCAGTGGAGAAAACTAGCAGACACCACCTTAATCAAATGACCAAAGTGGACATCAACAGCAATGGGATAAATGAGAATTGTGTACCACCTATAGGATGCAGTGAGAAAGACAGGATCACTTCTGTGATATTCCTGCACACAATGCATAACCTGAATCTAATAATGAAGAAACACTGAATGAGCCCAAATTAAGGGGTGTTGTAGATAATAACTGGCTCATAATCTATAAAAATGTCATTGAAATTAAGAACAGATTGAAGAACTGTTCCAGATTTTAAAAGACCAGAGATAACTGAGAACTAAAGGGAATATGTGATTCTGTGCTGAATCCTTTTGTCATAAAAACATTATTGGACACACTGGTGAAATTTGAATAGAGTCTTTGCTGTGGATTAGCTGGCAGTAATCTACCAGTGTTAATTTCCTGATTTTGATGGTGGTTTTATGTTTATCTAGGAGGATGTCCTTGTTCATAGGAATTGTACATTGAAGTGTTTGAGTGGTGATGGCAACTTAATCTCAAATGATTTCAGGAAAAATGTTCTTTGTACTATAGTTGTGATCTTTCTGTACATTTGAGACTGCTTCAAAGTTAAAAAAAAATTCTACTATGGCTTGGAAGGGATTGAAAAAAAAATCCATGCATGTGAGGAAGAAACTGGACTAATACCTGAAAACCAAGAGAAAAGCAAACCATAGAAAATACAGCCTCACAGGGGATCCAGATACTGGAGTAATCAGTTGGAGTTTTGAACTAATTATCATTACTTTGTATAAGAAAATAGATGAATAGCAGGATAGTTTCACTAGATAATTGGAATTAATAAAAAATGAAGAATCATGTGGAGTCCTAGAGTGGAAAAAAATATACTAACTGAAATTGAGAATTTATTTCACAGGACTAAAGGCAGATTAGATAGAGCAGAAGAGGGAATTAGTGAATTGGAAGACAGGTCAGTAGAAAATACTTTGATCATAGCATAGACAGAAAAAGGATAGAGAACACAAAAATGCCATTAATATTATATGTAACACAATAAAAAGTTATGTCATATGTGTTTTTTCTATAACTAACACAAGACATCAAGCTAAACAGGTTTAATACAAAGAAATCATACTTGGACACATTGTACTTAAACTGTAAAATGTTAAATTCAAAGGGAAAAATCTGGAAAGCACCAAGAAAACAAAAGCACATTCCTCCAAAGAAACAACCATAGACTGACAAATTGAAATTATATTTGAGATGAAAATCGCAAAATCTAAATATAGATTTCTTTTTTTTTGAGACGGAGTCTCGCTCTGTCGCCCAGGCTGGAGTGCAGTGGCCGGATCTCAGCTCACCGCAGGCTCCGCCTCCCGGGTTTACGCCATTCTCCTGCCTCAGCCTCCTGAGTAGCTGGGACTACAGGCACCTGCTACCACGCCTGGCTAGTTTTTTGTATTTTTTTAGTAGAGACGGAGTTTCACCATGTTAGCCAGGATGGTCTCAATCTTCTGACCTCGTGATCTGCCCGTCTTCGCCTCCCAAAGTGCTGAGATTACAGGCTTGAGCCACCGCACCCGGCCTAAATATAGATTTTTTAAAAAAAACATAGCCCAGGTTGAAGTGCAGTGGTGTGATCTTGGCTCACTGAAACTTCCGCCTCCCAGGTTCAAGTGATTCTCATGCCTCAGCCTCCTGAGTAGCTAGGATTACTGGTGCTGGCCACCAAGCCTGGCTAATTTTTGTATTTGTAATTTTTGTATTTTTAGTAGAGACAGGGCTTCACCATGTTGGCCCAGCTGGTCTCAAACTCCTGACCTCAGGTGATCTACCTGCCTTGGCCTCCCAAAATGCTGGGATTACAGGCATGAGCCACTGTGCCTGACCCTAAATATAATTTGAATGTATTTTGAATGGATGGGATTAACAGCAGATGAAATATCACAGAAGAAGAGGTCAGTAAACGTGAAGAGATATGAAGACATTATTAGCAGAAAGTTTCTGAAAGGAAGAACATGGAAAGAAATAACCAAAAACATAACAGAGCCACGGTTATCCCGGGATAATATCAAGTGCTCTGACATACTTGTAGTTGAAGTCCAGAAAGAGTGGAGAAACAGAACAGAAATTTTTTTGAAGAAATAATGACCAAAAGTTTTCCAACTTTGATGAAAACTAGAAACTCAAAGATCCAAGAATCTCAATACCAACTGTAAAGATAGTAAATGACAACAAGATTCATTATAATCAAATTGCTGAAAATCATTAGAGATAATGAGAAAATCTTAAAAGAAGCCAGAGGGAAAAAGAGACATTGCATATAGAGGGACAAAGATAACAATGATCATAGACTTACTGTCAGAGACAACATAAGCCAGAAGATAATAGAACACAATTTTTTAAGTTGTGGAGAAAAAAGTACTCTCAACATAGATCTCTAAACCAAGTGAAAATATCTTTAAAATGATAGTGAAATAAAGACTTTTTCACATGCACAAAGAATGAGAGACTTCGCCATCAGTCGACCTATACTATAAGAATGTTAAAGAGGCTAGACCTGGTGGCTCACTCCTGTAATCCCAGCACTTTGGGAGGCCAAGGCGGGTGGATCACTTGAGGTCAGGAGTTCTAGACCAGCCTGCCCAACATGGTGAAACCCCATCTCTACTAAAATACAAAAATTAGCCAGGCATGGTGGCAGGTGCCTGTAATACCAACTACTAGGGAGGCTGAGGCAGGAGAATTGCTTGAACCTGGGAGGCGGAGGTTGCAGTGGGCCAATATCACGTTACTGCATTCCAGCCTGCGGGGCAGAGTGAGACTCTGTCTCAAAAACAAAAACAAAAACAAAAAAAGTTAAAGAAAGTTTTTTCAGGCAGAGGGAACATGATACCAGATGGAAACTTGGAGCTACACAAAGGAATAAATAGAACAAGAAATGAAAAATATGTGAGTAAATGTAAAATATATTTTTTTCATTTAAAATTTTGTTTAAAAGATCATCGACTACCTAAAGAAAAAAGAATAACCACTTATTATGGGGTTTATAACATATGTAGAAATAAAATGTATGATAACAATACCACGAAGCATGGGGGCGAAAAGAAAATACGCTAGTTTAAGTTTCTAACTTTTACATGATGTGATATAAGGCTATTTGGAGGAAAACTGATAAACTAAAGATACATATTGTAAACCTTAGAGCAGGGATTGGCAAACTTCCTGTAAAGGGCCAGATAGTAAATATGTCAGGTGTTGAAGGCCATACAATCTCTTTTGCAACTAATTAACTCTGCTGTTTTATCAAGAAAGCAGCTGTAGACAATATTCAAATGAGTGAGCATGGTTGTGTTCCAATAAAACTTTATTTGTGGACTCTGAACTTGGAATTTTATGCCATTTTCATGTATCCCCAAAATATTACTCTTTTGAATCATTTCAACTTAAAAAAAATTTTTTTTGAGACAGAGCCTTGCTCTGTTGCCCAGGCTGGAGTGCAGTGCTACAATCTCAGCTCACTGCAACCTCCGCCTCCCAGCTTCAAGTGATTTTCATGCTTTAGCCTCCCGAGTAGCTGGGACAAAGGTGTGCACCCCCATACCTGGCTAATTTTTGTATTTTTAGTAGAGACAGGGTTTCACCATGTTGGCCAGGATGGTCTCAAACTCCTGGCCTCAAAGGATTCGCCTGCCTTGGCCTCCCAGAGTGCTGGGATTACAGCCGTGAGCCACTGTGTCCCTGCCCATTTCAACTTTTAAAAAAGGTAAAGCATTTTAGGAAGCCAAGATGAAAGGACTGCTTGAGGACAAGAGTTTGAGGCTGTGGCGAGTTATGATGGCTCTTCAGCACTTCACTCAGAGTGAGAGAGTAAGACTTTGTCTCAAAAACAGACAGAGATTCTTTTGCATATTCATGGTCATGTGTAAGATGTGCCTTCCTCCAACCTTGTTACCATGTGGATGTCAGCACTTTACCCATTTGATGATCTGACGTGAGGGAAAAAAAGTAAAAAGTAGGCCAGGAGCGGTGGCTCATATCTGTAATCCCAGCAGTTTGGGAGGCTGAGGCAGGTGGATCACCTGAGGTCAGGAGTTCGAGACCAGCTTGGCCAAAATGGCGAAACCCTGTCTCTACGAAAAATACAAAAAAATTAGCCAGGCATGGTGGCGGGTGCCTGTCATCCTAGCTACTCGGGAGGCTGAGGCAGGAGAATTGCTTGAACCCTGGGGGATGGAGGTTGCAGTAAGCCGAGGTCGTGCCACTTCACTCCAGCCTGGGCAACAAGAGTGAAACTCTGTCTCAAAAAAAAAAGTAAAAATTATTCTTTTTTTTAGAGATGGAGTGTTGCTGTGTCGCCAGGCTGGAGTGCAGTGGTGTGATCTTGGCTTACTGCAACCTCTGCCTCCTGGGTTCAACCGATTCTCCTGCCTCAGCCTCCCGAGTAGCTGGGACTACAGGCACGAGCCACCATGCCCAGCTAAATTTTGTATTTTTAGTAGAGATAGAGCTTCACCATGTTGGCCAGGCTGGTCTCGATCTTTTGACCTCATGATCCACCTGCCTCAGCCTCCCAAAGTGCTGGGATTACAGGCGTGAGCCACCCTGCCTGGCCATAAAACCTATTCTTAACAAATCTCTCAGCCAGAAGAATTTCAAATAATTTACATAGATAGTCTGCCCTCAACCAGTGGAGCATAACTCCCCACTCCTTAAATGTGAGCTGGCATAAAGACTTCCTTCCAAAGATTACAGTGTGGAAAGGGAGAAAAATGAGTAAATTTAGAGAAACCTGGCAAATGCTAACCTCAGTTGGGTGATCAAAGTCAATATCAATAATGGTAAGTCAGGCCGGGCATGGAAGTTGCAGTGAGCCGAGATCGCACCACTGGGCAACCTCTGCCTCCCAGGTTCAAGTGATTCTTCTGCCTCAGCCTCCTGAGTAGCTGGGACTGCAGTCCAACTCCACCACGCCCAGCTGATTTTGTATTTTTCGTGAAGACAGAGTTTCATCATGTAGGCCAGGCTGGTCCTAAACTACTGACCTCAAGTAATCCACCCGCCTTGGCTTCCCAAAGTGCTGGGAGTACAGGTGTGAGCCACTGTGCCCGGCCTGATGGTATGTATTCTTGACCTGATGTGATGAAAACGGCACTTTTACCTTTGTAGTCTTCCTTTGTAAAACCGATAACCCCAGTTTAACCATGAGAAAAACATTAGGTAAATCCCAATAGAGGGACATTCTATAAAATGCCTGACCAATACTCCTCAAAACCATCAAAGTCATTAAAAAAAGGATAGTCTGAGAAACTGTTACAGGCTTGAGGAGCCAGAGGAGATATGATGACTAAATAAATGTGATATCTTGGATGGGATCCTGGGTCAGAAAATGGACATTAGGTTAAAACTAAGGCAATCTCCCAAGTGTCCACTCATTGACAGATGAGGGGGTAAACAAAATGTGTGATATCCATACAACGGAACGTTATTCAGTGTTAAGAAGGCGCCTGGGCACGGGGGTTCAGGACTGTAATCCCAGCACTTTGGAAGGCTGAGGTGGGTGGATCACTTGAGGCCAGGAGTTTGAGACTAGCCTGGCCAACATGATGAAACACCATCTCTACTAAAAATACAAAAATTAGCCAGGCACTGTGGTGGGCACCTGTAATCTCAGCTACTCAGGAGGCTGAGGAAGGAGAATCGTTTGAACCCAGGAGGCAGAGGTTGCAAATAAGCTGAGATCATGGCACTGCACTTCAGCCTGGGTGACAGAGTGAGATCCCATCTCAAAAAGCAAACAAACAAAGTACTAAGAAAATTTGAATAGAGTATGAACTTTAGTTAATAATAAGGTATCACTGATCCATTAATTATAACTAATGTACTATGCTAATAATAAGGAAAACTGGATACAAGATGTATGAAAATGCTGTACTATGTTCATGATTTTCTGTATATCTAAAACTGTTCTAAAAATAAAGTTTATAACTAAAAAACCCCAACATTCATAGCTCATGGGGCATAAAAAACAGGTCACGGGGCATATGCTTACTACTGCCTTAGAACAAGTACTAACAAATTTTAAAGCAATATAGGTAATTAGACATTAGTAGAGATAAAATAAATATTTTAAAATATTCAATTAATTCAAAAGAAGGCAGGAAAATAGGAAAAAGAAATAAAGTATATATGGGGAGAATAGAAAACAAATAACAAGATGGTAGATTTGAGCCCAATGATGTTGACACAATTACATCAGAAGTAAATAATCTACATAGTCTAAAACCTAATTATCAAACTGGATAAAATAAAACAAAGAACAAGACTCAACTTTATGCTATCTTTAATATGTAAGATTGGCACCTAATAATTTCAGAGAAATGATGGAAACCAGGAGACAATTAAATGATGTATTTGAAGGCCAGGCACGGTGGCTCATGCCTGTAATCCCAGACTTTGGGAGGCCAAGGTGGGAGGATCACATGAGGACAGGAGTTTGAGACCAGCCTGGCCAACATGGTGAAACTTCAACTCTGCTAAAAATACAAAAATTAGCCAGGCATGGTGGCGGGCACCTGTAATCCCAGCTACTTGGGAGCCTGAGGCACAAGAATTGCTTGAACCCGGGAGGTGGGGGTTGCAGTGAGCCAAGATCACACTGCCGCACTCCAGCCTGGGTGATAGAGTAAGATTCGGTCTCAAAAAATAATTATATATTTGAAATGCTGTAAAATAACTGGCAAACTAGACAAGTGAAAATATTCTCTAAAAGATGAAGAGGCTGGGCATGGTGCCATGTACCTGTAGTTCTAGCTACTTCGGAGGCTGAGGCAGGAGGACTGCTTGAGCCCAGGAGTTTGAAGCCAGCTTGGACAACATAGTGAGACTCTGTTAAGAAGGAGAAGGAGAAGAAGATTCCATTCTGACATGTAAGAAGCTTGGAAGTAAGTTGTTACTCTGCCAACAAGCAAAAAGCTGAACCAACTGAAAAAATCAACAGCTTCCTCTTGGATTCATCACAGGGCAAGCTGCTGCACTCAACACTGGAGAAGAAGACAGGTGGATATGGAGAATCACAATTTACCACAGCAGAAGAAACCCATGAGCAAAAATATCTCTGGGAACCAGACCTGAACTGTAACTGATGAATTGTTGGAGGCTTAATGTGAACAAGTCTGAGAGTTAAAAATTCTAGGTGGAGGTCAGGTGTGGTGGCTCACGCCTATAATCCCAGCAGATTGGGAGGCTGAGCTGGGTGGATCACCTGAGGCCAGAAGTTCGAGACCAGCCTGGCCAACATGGTGAAACCCCATTTCTACTAAAAAAACCACAAAAATTAACTGAGTGTGGTGGCACATGTCTGTAATCCCAGCTACTCAGGAGGCTGAGGCATGAGAATCACTTGAACCCAGGAGGCAGAGGTTGCAGTGAG
>NW_012106363.1:3541300-3543403 GCF_000951045.1 Mandrillus leucophaeus
GAGGACTGCTTGAGCCCAGGAGTTTGAAGCCAGCTTGGACAACATAGTGAGACTCTGTTAAGAAGGAGAAGGAGAAGAAGATTCCATTCTGACATGTAAGAAACTTGGAAGTAAGTTGTTACTCTGCCAACAAGCAAAAAGCTGAACCAACTGAAAAAATCAACAGCTTCCTCTTGGATTCATCACAGGGCAAGCTGCTGCACTCAACACTGGAGAAGAAGACAGGTGGATATGGAGAATCACAATTTACCACAGCAGAAGAAACCCATGAGCAAAAATATCTCTGGGAACCAGACCTGAACTGTAACTGATGAATTGTTGGAGGCTTAATGTGAACAAGTCTGAGAGTTAAAAATTCTAGGTGGAGGTCAGGTGTGGTGGCTCACGCCTATAATCCCAGCAGATTGGGAGGCTGAGCTGGGTGGATCACCTGAGGCCAGAAGTTCGAGACCAGCCTGGCCAACATGGTGAAACCCCATTTCTACTAAAAAAACCACAAAAATTAACTGAGTGTGGTGGCACATGTCTGTAATCCCAGCTACTCAGGAGGCTGAGGCATGAGAATCACTTGAACCCAGGAGGCAGAGGTTGCAGTGAGTCAAGATTGCACTACTACACTCCAGCCTGGGTGACAGAGCGAGACTCCATCTCAAAGAAAAAAAAAATTCCAGGGGGACCTAGTTACAGGAGGTACCCCCCCAACACACACACACTTTTGTGAGTTTTACTTACCTCCAGGAGGTTAACCAGGTTCTCATATGAAATATGCCAGAGCATTCTGTTCAGCTTCACAAGGCCTGCCCTCAAGAGGAACTATTTTACCAGAGCCTAAAGTATTGTTTTGTTTTGTTTTGTTTTGTTTTGTTTTCAGAGCCTACAATTTCACAGGCTCTTTGAAAGATTGAGACAATCATAGGTTTGGAGAGCACTTCCCCTCTCCCACACTTTACCAACACATTACTAAAGAAACTGCAGTTTCTTTTGTTCAGCACATCAATCATGTCTCGCTATCAAAAAAAAAAATTATGAGATATACATACTAAAGGACAATAGAAGGTAATTTGAAAGGACAGAGCAAGCATGAGAGCCAGGCTCAAATATGGCTGGGATGTTAGAATCATCAGGCCAGGAATTTAAAAATAACTATGATTAATGCTAAGTGGGGGCGGGCACGGTAGCTCACGCTTGTAATCCCAGCACTTTGGGAGGCAGAGGCAGGCGGATCACCTAAGGTCAGGAGTTTGAGACCAGCCTGCCCAACACAGTGAAACCCCCATCTCTACTAAAAATACAAAAATTAGCTGGGAGTGGTGGTGGGTACCTGTAATCCCAGCTACTTGGGAGGCTAAGCCAGGAGAATTGCTTGAACCTGGGAGGCAGAGGTTGCAGTGAGCTGATGAGATTGTGCCACTGCACTCCAGCCTGGGCGACAGAGCTAGACTCTGGTCTCAAAAAAATATATATATATATATATGCTAAGGGTGCTAATGGATAAAGCGTACAGCATGCAAGGCCAGATGGATAATGTAGACAGAGAGATGGGAATTCTAAGAAAGAACCAGAAGAAAATGTTAGAGATCAAAAACACCATAACAGAAACGGTGAATGCCTTTCATGGGCTCGTCAGTAGGCTGGACACAACTGAGGAGAGAATCTCTGAGCTTGAGAATATGTCAACAGAAACCCCCCAAAACAGAAGAGAAAACACTCTTCTTTCTGAAGACTGAAAACACACACACACATGCACGTGCACACACACACACACACACACCACACGCGCACAAAAAGCCCAGAACAGAATATCCAAGAACTGTGGGACAATTGCAAAGGGTGTAACATACACATAATGGGAATACCAGAAGGAGAAGCAATAAAGGAACAGAAGAAATATTTGAAGCCACAATGACTGAGAATTTCCCAACTTAAAGTCAGACACCAATGTACAGATCCGGGAAGAATTTGAGAACACGAGGCAGGATAAAAGAAAAAAAAAAAATTACATCTAGGCATATCCTATGCAAGCTGCAGAAAATCAAAGATAAATGCAAAATCTTGAGAGAAACCAGAGGAAAAAAACCAACTTCCTCATAGAGGAGCAAAGAT
>NW_012106363.1:3543453-3552191 GCF_000951045.1 Mandrillus leucophaeus
TCAGGAGTTTGAGACCAGCCTGCCCAACACAGTGAAACCCCCATCTCTACTAAAAATACAAAAATTAGCTGGGAGTGGTGGTGGGTACCTGTAATCCCAGCTACTTGGGAGGCTAAGCCAGGAGAATTGCTTGAACCTGGGAGGCAGAGGTTGCAGTGAGCTGATGAGATTGTGCCACTGCACTCCAGCCTGGGCGACAGAGCTAGACTCTGGTCTCAAAAAAATATATATATATATATATGCTAAGGGTGCTAATGGATAAAGCGTACAGCATGCAAGGCCAGATGGATAATGTAGACAGAGAGATGGGAATTCTAAGAAAGAACCAGAAGAAAATGTTAGAGATCAAAAACACCATAACAGAAACGGTGAATGCCTTTCATGGGCTCGTCAGTAGGCTGGACACAACTGAGGAGAGAATCTCTGAGCTTGAGAATATGTCAACAGAAACCCCCCAAAACAGAAGAGAAAACACTCTTCTTTCTGAAGACTGAAAACACACACACACATGCACGTGCACACACACACACACACACACCACACGCGCACAAAAAGCCCAGAACAGAATATCCAAGAACTGTGGGACAATTGCAAAGGGTGTAACATACACATAATGGGAATACCAGAAGGAGAAGCAATAAAGGAACAGAAGAAATATTTGAAGCCACAATGACTGAGAATTTCCCAACTTAAAGTCAGACACCAATGTACAGATCCGGGAAGAATTTGAGAACACGAGGCAGGATAAAAGAAAAAAAAAAATTACATCTAGGCATATCCTATGCAAGCTGCAGAAAATCAAAGATAAATGCAAAATCTTGAGAGAAACCAGAGGAAAAAAACCAACTTCCTCATAGAGGAGCAAAGATAACAATTACATCTGGCATCTCCTCAAAAACCAAGTAAGCAAGAACAGAGTGGAGTAAAATAGAATCATGCACTGCATAAAGATATTTCGGTCAATGATGGACCACATACAATCATACGGTGGTCCCATAAGATTATCACACCATACCTTCACTGTAGGTATTCCACATTGAGATATGTTTAGATACACAAACACTTGCATTGTGTTACAGTCACCTACAGCATTCAGTATGATAACATGCTGTACGGGTTCGTAGCCCAGGAGCAACAGGCTATCTCACACAGCCTGGGTGTATAGTAGGCTCTGTTATTTAGCTCTGTGTAAGTTCCCTCTATGATGTTTGCACAACGATGAAATCACCCAATGATGCATTTCTTCAAATTATCCCTGTTGCTAAGTGATGCATGATTGTATTTAAAAAGTGTTGTGAGAGGAAAAGCCACCTACCTGGAATTCTGGGACCTGTGAAATTATCCTTCAAAAGTGAAGAAAAAATAAAATGCAAAACTATATATCTTCAATTCACAGAAGATAACACGGGAGAAAGCCTAGATGACCTTGGGGTTACTTTTTAGATAAAACACCGAAGCCTTGATTCATGGAAGAAAAGATTGATAAGAGGGACTTAATTAAAATGAAAAACTTCTGCTCTGCAAAAGACACTGTTAAGAGAATGAGAAGACAATCGACAGACGGGGAGAAAATATTTGCAAAAGACACATTTGATAAACGACTTATCCAAAATACACAAAGAACTCTTAACACACAACCATAAGAAAACAAACAATCCAATTAAAAAATGGGCAAAAGATCTAAACACACACTTCACCAAGAAGACATACAGATGGCAATTATATATAAGAAAAGATGCTTAACATCATATGTCATTAGGGAATTACAAATTAAAACAACAATGAGATACCACTACATACATATTAGGATGGCCCAAATCCAAAACACTCACAAGACCAAATGTTGGCAAGGATATGGAACAGGAACTTTCATTTGTTGCTGATGGGAATGCAAAATGGTACAGCGACTTTGAAAGACAGTTTGGCGGTTTCTTACAAAACTAAAGGCATTCTTATCATGCAATCTAGCAATTTTGTCCCTTGGTATTTATCCAAATGAGTTTAAAACTTATGTCTACACAGAAAAAACCTGCACATGAATGTTTATAGCAGCTTTATTTGTGATTGCCAAAACGTGGAAGCAATTAGGATGTTTTTCTGTAGGTGAATGGATAAATAAACTGCAGTGCATTCATACAATGGAATGTTATTCAGTGCTAAAGAGAGATGAGCTATCAGGCCGTGAAAAGACATGAAGGAAACTTAAATGCATATTTCTAGATGAAAGAAGCCAATCTGGAAAAGCTACCTACTGTATGATTCCAACTACATGGCATTTTGGCAAAGGCAAAACTTTGAGGATAGTAAAAGATCAGTGGTTGCTAGGGGTGGAGAGAGAGAAGGATGAACAGGCAGAGCACAGAGGATTTTTAGGGCAGTGACACTATTCTGTATGATGCTACAATGGTGGATATATATCACATACATTTGTCCAAACTCAGAATACTCAAGACCAAGAGTGAACCGTAATGTAAACTATGGTCTTTGGGTGATAATAATGTATCAATGTAAGTTCATCTGTTGCAACAAATGTACCTTTTTTTTTTTTTTTCAAAGACAGAGTTTCGCTCTCGTTGCCCAGGCTGGAGTACAATGGCACCATCTCAGCTTGCTGCAACCTCCGTCTCCTGGGTTCAAGTGATTCTCCTGCCTCAGCCTCCCAAGTAGCTGGGATTATGGGCACGCACCACTACGCCCAGCTAATTTTTGTATTATTAGTAGAGATGGGGTTTCACCACATTGGCCAGGCTGGTCTTGAACTCCCGACCTCAGGTGATCCACACACCTCAGCCTCCCAAAGTTCTGGGATTACAGGTGTGAACCACTGCTCCCGGCCCAAATGTACTATTTTGATAGTAGCAGAGACTATGTGGGGACAAGGGGTTTATGGAAATCTCTATGCCTTCTGCTTAGTTTTTTTTTAAAAAAACAATAAGTTTATTTAAACAACAAGACACTTGAAGGGAAAACTATCGAGGATTCCTTTTTTTTTTTTTTAAGAGTAATTTCTCCCTACTTAAAGATAGATTGACCTACATGTAACAGCTATGTACAAAAAAGTTATAAAATTGTCCTTGGCTTTATAATGACAAATGAAAAACATTAAAATTCTCCAACTGAACAAGGTATGCAAGGATTTTTATGTGTGTGTGTGTTTTTTTTGTTTGTTGTTGTTGTTGTTAAAACAGTGAGAGCAAAATAACTTACTGGAATATAAAGGTAGAAGTTGAATGAACATGCAACTAATGGAGAAAGGGGATATTTTCACAGAATCCGTATTTTTCCCCATCCCGTCTCCACTTGATGCCAATCAAAACATACCATTGGCTGTTCAGTTTTTTAAAATGCAGCACGCTTGTGCACATATATCAGTTACTTTATGTACATAAAGGAATGGGGAAGGGGGAAATCAAAGAATAGAGAAAACTGTATTGTAATAGTCAGGATGCGGTGGAACCAAATTGCAATTTTCTAATTCAGAATGTAATCTTGTAATCTTGGTCTTTAAAGAACTGAGTGCTGGAGTAAAGAAGCAGATTCGGGCCGGGTGCGGTGGCTCACGCCTGTAATCCCAGCACTTTGGGAGGCCGAGGTGGGTGGATCACGAGGTCAGTAGTTCGAGACCAGCCTGGATAACATGATGAAACCCCATCTCTACTAAAAATACAAAAAAATTAGCTGGGCATGGTGGCGCACGCCTGTAATCCCAGCGACTTGGGAGGCTGAGGCGGGAGAATTGCTTGAAACTGGAAGGTGGAGGTTGCAGTAAGCCGAGATTGCGCCACTGCACTCTAGCCTGAGCAATAAGAGCAAAACTCCATCAAAAAAAAAAAAAAGCAGTTTCCCTTCTCAGTAGATACCTCCCGTCTGCTGCTGGAACACATCAACTGTATCTTCAGCCTCCAGTTCCAACTGTGCAGGTGTGTCTGTTTCATTGATTGGTTGCCCGTCAGATCAGAATCTGATCTGCCTCATTGACAAACCCTGTCGTTCACAATAGGCTTTTATTAGTTTACTGAGTGGTATATGCCTCTTAATCTTAAACTTCACCACAGAACCATCCTGCCCCGCCACCTTCAAATTAATATAATCATTTGTTCTCAGTCTTGACTCCTTCCTCGGGCTTTTCATCGGCCATGGCGAGCGCCGGAGTGTCCTCAGCTGCTGCTTCACAAAAGAGGTACCAGATCCTCACCAAATGGGCACACAAGCAGCACCAGGAGGGGCAGAAGAACCCTTCTGCTCAGTTTTGCTGTGAATCTATCCAGTGTACATCCTACAGGCAATTGAGATATTATGACACTATAATGACTCTGTGCTAATAAATTAGAAATTTTGGATAAAGTGGTCAGCATTTTTGAAAAACACAACAAATCTTATGGAACACTATGTATAATCCTCTATCTATTAGAAAAATTGTATCAGCAATTAAGCATTTTCCTACAAAAAACACTTCCAGATGGTTTAGCTGCTTAATTCTTCCGAACATTAAATAAAGAAATAACACCAGTTTAACACAAACTCCTTCAGAGAATAGAAAGAACACTTCCTAACTTTTTGGATGAGGGCAGCATAACCTTGATATTAAAACTGAACTAGGACATTACACAAAATGATAATTGCGGAACAATTTCTGTCAAAACATAGACGCAAAATCCTAAACAAAAATAATAGCAAATCAAATTCAGTACTAAATAAAAAATGATAATGCATCATGACAAATTTTAATTCATTCCAGAAATGTAAGGTTGACTTCACATTTGAAAATCAGTTATATAAGTAACTGCATTAAAAGTATAAAGGAGCAAAATCATATTTCAGTAGATGTTTAAAAAGCAATTCATAACAATTCAACATTTATTCATGATAAGAATTCTTAGCAAGGTAAGAATAAAAGGAAATTTTCTTAATCTGATAGTAAATTTTAAAAACACAGCAAACTTTACATTTTATGGCATAAAGTATTAAAAATGATCCCTTTGAGACTGGAACAAATTGAGGATGTCCACCACCACCATTTCTGTTCCATATTGTATGGGAGTCCTAGCCAGTGCAATAAGGCAAGAAAAAGAAGTAAAAAGGGTAAAGTTTGAAAAGAAAAAAAATAAAACTGTGGCTCTTCATTGATAACATGATTGTGTAGGTAGAACATTTTTAAAAACTAAGTGCCGGGCCCAGTGACTCACTCCTGAAATCTCGGTGCTTTGAGAGGCCAAGGCAGGATAATCACTTGTAGCCAGGAATTTTAGACCAGCCTGGGCAATATAGGGAGACTACAAAAAATTAAAAAATTCGCCAAGGGTGGTGGTTGCATGCCTGTGATCCTAGCTACTTGGGAGACTGAGGTGGGAGGATCACTTGGGCCCAGGAGGTTGAGGCTGCAGTGAGCCGTGATTGCACCACTGAACTCCAGCCTGGACAACAAAGCAAGACTTTGTCTCAAAAAACAAACAAACAAACAAAACCCTAAAACTACAGATATACTATAAGTTAATAAATTTAGCAAGGTTCCTGGAAACAAGGTTGACATTGAAAAATTTCCATAAGTGGGCAATAGCAATTAGAGAATGAAAAAAAAGTCAATGAAAAAAAATCAAATCCCAAACACCTAGGAATAAATCTGACAAAATATTCTCATAATTTTTTGTGTGGTTGTTTTAACTAGAGATGAGGTCTCACCATGTTGCCCAGCTGATCTCAGATTCCTGGGTTCAAGCAATCTTCCCAGCCTCGGCCTTCCAAAGTGCCGGGATTACAAGCACGACCCACCACACCTGGCCTATGCTCATGATTTTATAAGAAAACTATAGAATATTAATGAAAGGGGACAAAGACCTTTTAAAAAATACAGAGAGATACACTGTGTTCATAGATTGCTAGTGTCATATTATAACGTGGCCAATTCTCACCTCAATTGACCTACAGATTCAATACAACCTAATATAACCTCATTTCCTGCTGGTAGGAATGTGAAATGGTATAACTTCTTTGGAAAACAGTTATACATTTTCTACAAAGGATAAACATAAGGTTACTTGTGGCCCAACAATTCTAATCCTAGGTATATATTCGAGGAAAACATGTTCATACAAAAATTTGTGCATGAATGTTCAAAGTAGCATTATGCATAATAGCCCAAATGTGGAAAAAACAGATGAATAGATAAAGAAATGTGGTATATCCGTGGAATGAAATATTACTCAATCGTGAGCAAGATTGAAGTACTGACAGGAGCTACAACATAGATCAACTTTGCAAACATTATGCCACATGAAAGAAGCTACTCACAAAAGACCACATGTTTGGCCGGGCGCAGTGGCTCACGCCTGTAATCCCAGCACTTTGGGAGGCCTAGGCGGGCAGATTATGAGGTCAGGAGATCGAAACCACCCTGGCTAACACGGTGACACTCCGTCTCTACTAAAAATACAAAACATTAGCAGGGCATGGTGGCGGTTGCCTGTAGTCCCAGCTACTCAGGAGGCTGAGGCAGGAGAATGATGTGAACCTGGTAGGCGGAGCTTGCAGTGAGCCAAGATCACACCACTGCACTCCAGCCTGGGCAACGAGGCGAGACTCCATCTCCAAAAAAAAATTTTAAAAAGACCACATGTTTATGATTCCATTTATATGAAATATCCAGAACAAGCTTATCTATAAAGACAGAAAAATAGAATTAGTGATTGTCTAGGCTTGGGGGTAGAGTGGGAGAGAAAACGGAGTGACTATTGATGGATATGGAGGTTTTCTTAGAGGGTGATGAAAATATTGTAAAATTGATTGTGGTGACAGCTGTACAACTCTGTAAATATATTAAAAATCTATTGAATTATACACTTATTTACATGGGTGTATTATGTGGTATGTGAATTACATCTCAATAAATCTATTTTGTAAAAAAGTTTTTAATCCTTGAAGGTTCTTTTCCTTTTCTTTTATTTTCTTTTCTGTGTTTGTTTATTTATTTATTTATTTGTTTATTTATTTATTGAGATGGAGTCTCCCTCTGTCACCCAGGCTGGAGTGCAGTGCAGAATCTTGGCTCACTGCAACCTCCACCTGCCAGGTTCAAGTGATTCTCCCACCTCAGCCTTCCGTGTAGCTTGGATTACCAGCATCCACCACCATGCCCAGCTAGTTTTTGTATTTTTAGTAGAGACAGGGTTTCACCATGTTGGCCAGCCTGGTCTCCAACTCCTGACCTGAAGTGATCCACCTGCGTCAGCCTCCCAAAGTGCTGGGATTACATTTTGGTGGAAATCAACAAGCTGATTCTGAAATGTATAGGGAAATGCAAAAGGCCAAAACTAATCATCATAAATAAGTACAAAAATGAAGGACTTAAACTACCTGTTAGTGAGACTTATTACAAAACTCTAGTAGTGAAAACAGTTGGTATCGGCAAACTTACAGACAAATAGACCAATGCGACACAACAAAGAGTTCAGAAACAGACCCACATCTATACGGTCCAGTGAAATGACATAAGGAAAGAATGACCTTTTCAACAAATGATACTGCATACATTTAATATTTATGTGGGAAAAAAATGAACTTTGACTACTACCTTAGACCATATAGAAAAGTTCGTTCTAGGTAGATTATTAATCAAAATGTGAAGAACAATGGAAACAGACTTTCCAAATTCTGAAAAAAAAAGCATTTGTCACCTAAACTTTTATACCCAGTAAATTTATCATTCAAATGTAAGGGTAGATTAAAGACATTTTCAGATGTACACCTTCTCACAAATCTATTGGAAGATGAGCTCCTAAAAAAACAAGAGAATAAAACACAAAAGAGGAAGACGTGGGCTTCAGGAAATGGGGGAATCCAATCTTGGAAGGATGGTGCAGGAGATTACAGCTTGAGGGCTGTTCACCTGGGCTGGAGAGCAACCAATTGGGATTAGGATGGATGGAAAGCCTTCAGAAGAGATTACTTCAAGAAAAGGAAACGAACAGAATTCTTGATGTGTCTGAATATCCTAACGGGGGATTTGGACCACTGGGATTGACATGGTGGTAATTACATGGAAGACTAAATGAACATCAGCAACAACACAAGATAAGCATGAACTCCAGAAGAACAAAGAGCAAAAGCGATCATAGCACATGACACAGCTCAGATAAGAATGACTATTATGTAGTTATAGTAAGGTCCACATTGAATATTGGCTAAACAAAATTATCATGCAACCACATTGGGAGGCTGGTATGACTGGAAGTGTGACTGAATGTGGTAAAGGTGAGGAGTCAAAGAGAACTAAATTGGCCAGGCACAGTGGCTCACACCTGTAATCTCAGCACTTTGGGAGGCTGAGGCAGGCAGATCACCTGAGGCTGGGAGTTCGAGCCCAGCCTGGCCAACATGGCAAAACCCCGTCTCTACTAAAAATACAAAAATTAGCTGGGCATGGTGGCATTTGCCTGTAATCCCAGCTACTTGGGAGGCTGAGACATGAGAATCACTTGAACCTGGGAGGCAGAGGTTGCAGTGAGCCTGGATTGCGCCACTGCATTCCAGCCTGGGTGACAGAGCAAGACTCTGTCTTAAAAAAGAGAGAGAGAGAGAGAGAGAGAGAGAGAGATTGAGAGAGAACTAAATCCTCATCTTCCATACTGGGAAGTCAAAAGATGATTTCCTAAACTGAAATATCAAGAAGTCATAATGAAAGCAAGTTATTTAGAGAATATCTATATAAAAAATAGCTGATTGCATTGAAGATCACTGGCACT